>NW_009646736.1:2501748-2512642 GCF_000708025.1 Charadrius vociferus | reverse complement strand
AGCAGGCACTTAAGCGTTTCAGCCATGTGTGCACAATTCCTGGATCAGAAGCTGTGCTGCCACGGCTATTACAGCGCTCACGCTGAGGAGATGAGAGCTGCTGAAGGGCAAGGTGTTGCCATTGGCACTGCATCCTGCTTATGCCAGAAGAATAGCGTGGCAGCTGCTTGCGGCAAAGGCAAAGCTTGTTCATATCTGTCTGCGAAAGACTATGTACACATACCCTCGGTCTGGCTTATTAGAGAGGAAGATGCTTGCTGGGAAGTGCAAAACTGGGTCAAAACTCTTCCAGACTGGTTAGATGTTGGGAGCTGGTTTTGTTTCAGTTCCTTTTACAATAGCACATTTATTCCTGATACTTATTTTATGTCTGAGATGATAGAATATCTTGATTTGGAAGACCGCATAAATGCATTTAATTGCTTTAAGATGTATTTACCGCTATGGTGTAGTGATTTTCATAGCAGACACATAACTTCAGAAAAATCCTACAGTATATAACAATAACTTAATGAAACTAGACTCTCCTTTTTATAAGGGGCATATAGTATGTTCAAACAGCTATGTTATCATAATCATGGTCTTATGATGTGTTGGGCTCTCCTATGGTTTAATGATGGGTGAAACATCACAAGCGTTAGACTGACATAGAAGATGGAAGGGAAGTAGCAATTTGTGCCTTCTCCATCTGCAGCTTGTTGCTGTGGTTATCAGCATCACAATTTGTTTCTAAATGAATATCTTTGATTAGGGATATCCATTGACAATGATGATCATTACTTTCAATACTGCTACTGTGAAATTCAAAGCAGAGAGGACAGCTTAAAGAAAATCCTTGGTGGCTTTATCATACTTGTCATAAGTATGACAAAGAAATAATATATAATAGTAACAAGTTTCTAATTCAGTGGTGGGGAAAGTACTTAAAAAATAAACTTCCAGAACCTAGTGAAATTCATTGAAACCTTTTAACTATTTTGTTCAACCAAATGCGGAGGAGAAAATAGAAGTACTTTAATTTAAATTTTAAGCTCCTCTTCATCTAGCTGAACAGGAAATGAAGTGTTGGTGAAAATGTAATATTTTGCTTGACTCTCAAAAATATTTTGCTGTGAGTGAGGAATCAGAGGGTTAATTTCAGTGTAAAGACAGAACACTTTTCAGTTTAGTTTATCTTAATTTCTTTCATTATTCTGAAAATGTAGTATTTTCACAATTAGAATTTTGAGCTCTGACACAAGATCAGATTCTCTACTTTCCTTCTAAGGGGGGTGAGTAGCTTAATTAAGAGTACTTTGTCTCTTGGAACAATTTGGCCCTGAAACTTGAGGTTCATGCATAATTTCCAGTAATGTGCCACTGGAATAATTATGGAATCTCTTAAGTGTGTGTGAGGAGGAAAGAGCAGTAAACAAGTACTTAGCATGTATTTTTAAGAGCAGGTGGCTTAATCTTCCACTAAATAAAGCAATAATTTCAGCATATTCTGGTGATTACAGATAATAGTTATTCAGGTAATATTAGCTTTTTCAGGTGTGGCATCTTGTTCTAGGTGTTGTAACCTGTCGTTTACTCCTTCAGTGTATTCAGGTTTACTTAGTAATTGCTTTGCTGAAAAACAGATTATATATTATTTAGCTGTCAGCTGTATTGGAAAAGTGCCAAATCACTCTTGAACAACCAAATGTTACCCAATAAGCAGCAGTGAGCACAGCTCATTCATGAAGCAAGGATCCAGCTTGTTTTCTTGTTAGGTGGTTAATATGGGAAAGAAGTTCTGAATCGGCTCTTTTTGCCTTTGCCTCATCATCTAGGTCATCTGATGGGCTTGAAAAAGTTTAACTTTTTGTTGAATAGCAAACAGAAGTATCACAAAAAGACCCTCAAACTATTTCGGCTCAAGGAAAAGCTCCAAACAGTTCTCAGTTCAGGAAGGTGTTGCTACATGCAGTGTTCCTACAGTAGAATTTCAGTAAAAGTCATTACACTTTCATAAAAGTGATTTGAAACAGTTAATGGTCAGTGTTTTTCAGAGTTAAAACAGGAATCCCTAGTGAAGCTTCCCTTTGAGCAAAACGGGAAAACTGTCTAATCCCATTTTAACAAATTACTGCACTATCTTATATTTTGCACTTAGCCAACAAGGACAAGTGTTACTGGAGACAATGGTGAAAACCAAAATTGCACATGTACTCAGACTTACAGGAGAAAGTTATAAACCCAAGTTTTGGGTTGCATCAATTTATTAAGGGGGTTGGACCTTTCAAGGTCCCTTCCAACCCAAACTATTTTATGGTTCTGTGATTATTCTACTCATCTTTAAACGGAGATTAGCAGGAAAGGAGGCATACTTTAGGTGTTAATGTGCTTCACTGACCACAGAATCATGCAGGATTTAGAATTTCCTTACCCCAAAGAGTTGATGGAATCACAGAATCATAGAATGGTTTAGGTTGGAAAGGACCTTGAAGATCATCGAGTTCCAACCCCCCTGCCATGGGCAGGGACACATCCCACTAGACAAGGTTGCGCGCAGGATTTAGAATTTCCTTACCCCAAAGAGTTGATGGAATCACAGAATCATAGAATGGTTTAGGTTGGAAAGGACCTTGAAGATCATCGAGTTCCAACCCCCCTGCCATGGGCAGGGACACCTCCCACTAGACCAGGTGGCCCAAGGCCTCGTCCAGCCTGGCCTTGAACACCTCCAGGGATGGGGCCTCAGCAACCTCTCTGGACAACCTGTGCCAGTGCCTCACCACCCTCAAAGTGAAAAACTTCTTCCTAATGTTTAATCTAAACCTGCCCTCTTCCAGTTTAAAGCCATTCCCCCTTGTCCTGCCAATACATGCCCTAGTAAAAAGTCCTTTCCCAGCTCTCCTGTAGGCCCCCTTTAGGTACTGGAAGGCCGCAATAAGATCTCCATGGAGCCTTCTCTTCTCCAGGCTGAACAGCCCCAACTCTCTCAGCCTCTCCTCATAAGAGAGGTTCTCCAGCCCTCGGATCATCCTTGTGGCTCTCCTCTGGACATGCTCCAGCAGGTCCATGTCTTTCTTATATTGGGGACTCCAGAGCTGGATGTAGTACTCCAGGTGGGGTCTCACGAGAGTGGAGTAGAGGGGCAGAATCACCTCCTTCGACCTGCTGGCCACGATAGACAACACAGATACTCTATCAGTGCTGTGATACAGCTGGGCAATGGAGTCAAGACTCTTCAAAACCACAGAGGAATTCAGGGGTAAGGTAAAGACTGGGACTAGGCGTCCAGTCTTGAAGCCTAACCCCGGGGCTTCTGAAGACCTTTAGGTGCTTCAGGGGTCACGGTTATACACTTGCATCGAAGGCTCTTATGTCCTTCTTTTTGTGAAGGATGGGGCTATTTTGGGTCAAATTACTGAGCATCTAAACTATCAGGCTGTCTCATTTCCTACTCTCTTGAAATGGTCTTCACTTGAAACAAGCCGGACAGAAAGGAGGCCATGGCAGGATGGCTGTTTGGTTGAGCCGGTCCTTGCAGCCTGTCGTGCAGTTTGCATTGCAACAGCTTGTGGTCAGCGGGCAGAAAGCAGGAGTGGAAACTATTCGAAGAGTGTGCTTCCCACCCTTCCCTCCTGCTCGGCTCTGCCTGAGGCAACTTGTTTGATTCCATATATATTATTTTCCCTGTCGGAAAATGACTCCCACTCAAAACAGGATTAGGGAGCTTGGCAAAGGGAGGGTGAATTTAATTATAGGACAAACCAACATTCTCTCCCCCAGGAGTCTTGGCTTTGGTTGTCACTTCTGATGCTTACTGTCTATAAATGGTATCTGGTTGGCCTGTGTTCCTTTTCATCTGATAAGATGACATCTTCTTTATTCCTGTGTTGTTGCCCTAGTATACAGATTTCAGATACTGATGGATTAAAATAGACAATCTGCAGAACACAGCGATTGAAGCTTTTAACCGCACTGAGATTATGGCATTAGGTTGAGCTCCTATCTAAGTTTAGACACTTTGAGGCACCTAAAGTATGAGGAAAGTCTCTCTAGGCTTTTCCCAGTTGATAAAGACAAGATCTCCGTTCAGGCGTAAAGAGGAATGAATAGTTTTCTGCACATATGTATTTTTCTCTTCTGTTTACTGAAAGAACCTACAGTGATAAAGGTCCTAAAGGCTACTGAAATGAATTTGGACGTTACAGATACAAACGTAATACTTCGTCCTTGGTCCTGTAACAGTTATTTTGTGTCCTTAGCTCTGTGCACACCTGACAATCTTGTATCACGTAATGAAGGAAAAGCAACACAGGACACAGGGCAGCTCATAGTGTTCTATAGTGCTAGATGCTGCCGTGCTAAAGATGTCTTTATTCCTGTAGCTGATCTTTGTAACGTCAAGTCACCCTGGGTATAGTCAGTGTTGGCTTTGCCTGGGTAACTGACCCTGCGGTTGGACTGAGCAGACAGGATCTCAGCAGCCACAGTACAAATAATGTACAAGGTACTTAGAATTTCTAATGCCTGTCTTAACCCACCCTCAATTTCCTAGCCACATGGAGGTGTTTATGCCATAGACCTTAGCACTTTTATAAACTGAAGTGCTTTGATGCTCCCTCCCAATGAACAGGTAGGAGAGACTGGTATGGTCTCCTGGAGCTTTAGGAGACCTGTGGAACGTGTTAAAGGACTCTCATCAGACTGCATTCTGGCTGAAAAACAAAGGGTTTAAAAAAACCCCAAATGCGAGTACAGTTGTCTTCCTTGCCTTCAGGTAGCCTAGGTTGAAAGCCCCATTATCTTGGCATTTTCTGTCCATAAGTAGAAGAGAGCTGTAGACAACACCTTTCATACTGGCTTTGCAAGGAAGCTATCTTCGTTAAGCAGATGCTGTCTTGCCAGATTTCATAGCTTGACAGGTCTCATTGCTCTCACCAGCCTTCAGTGAAGGTTTTCTCACTGTGTATCTGCTACTGATAATCAAAGCTAACAGATATCTACATGTACTATAAAGCAGTAAACCAGCACCAAATTAGGAAAAAGGGAATATGGGCAATGAATGATATGTACAGGGATGAAAGGAGGTCAAAAAAAGTCAGAATAGGGATATAAATACTGCTTGATAGATCTTGCACGGTATTCCATTTCGGTATACTGGGGTAGGGGCAATGAAGGACCACGATCTTATCCATCAGTTATTATCTGACCTGTAATATTTTAGGTGCAAAACCTACCTGTCTAAGAAAGATCAGTCTCTGTGCTGACTATAGAAATGAACTGACAGCAGAACTGGAGAAGAGTAGCCTATACCTTATAGTCCTGCATTGAGCAGATACTGGAGACGATTTAGCTCTGGAGAAAGAGCTTTAAGACTGAGACACACTATGTGGTTCTCCCATGTTCTGTGTCTGTATGGCCTGGTCTAGAGTCTGTTTAAACTAATGAAAGACTCCTCGTGAATTCAGTAGAATTAGTAAATTTTTTGCTAACAGCTGCCTGAGAAATCTGTCCGCTGGTTTCATCCTGAATGAAAGCAAAATAAATGTTTACTGAAAGAAATAGTCATTCTTTGTTTCATCCTTATCAGAGGATTTGATAAGGTTGACATGGTTATTTTCTTATAACATAAATGTAAAAAGAGACATGGGTCGATCTTGTACATATGAAAAGACATTTCTTGTGGGATACTTTATCAAATCTGCATTTTTCATTGGAGAAACCATTGTGTAAAGACTTTTGATCAGCGCTAGCTGAGATGTTTTAAAAGCCATTGTAATTTAAGAAAATCAGACTTCAGAAAATACAGATTAGTGATGTCGTGGTTCACAGTGTCTGCTATCCAGCACAAAAAGTGCTGAGCCGGAAAAGAAAGAAAATGACAAAAGTAGCTTTATGGATTCTTTTGTTTTCATTAAAAACCCCCCCCCCCCCCCAACTTTGAAAACCAACAACTATTGTCTGCTATCTTCATTTGCCAGAAGAGGACTTACAGTAATTGATCAACTTTGTTGGGTGCTTTGTGTGTTTCACAATTGTAGAATTAATTTAAAGTTTTTATTTGAATTTGCAACTTGACTAATCTGAGAATGTTTAACATCCCTGTTTCAATGAGTGAATAATTGAGACAAAACTTATTTTATTAAACCTCGTTTTATTTCTTTTTTCCTTGTACCCCATTTTTATCTTCTGTTTCCATATTTGAAACCAAATAGCCATAGTTCTTCAGATTTACACTCTAGTAAATATTTCCTCACATACAGTAATTACTGTAGAACTAAAATTATGCAAATTAGACATTTCCTTCCTTCCACTGTTTCTTTGTATGGTGGAACAGTAAAAATGTGGATGAGTTGAGTTTCATTAGTTTTGCTACCAGGAAGGTACTAGCAACTCTGAAGTAAAGAATGCTACTCACTGGGACATGCATTTACTTCTTTACTTTTTTACTTTTTCTTACTTTTAGGTCTTTCAGGCGAGAAAAAGATGAGTGTTAAATATTATCAATATCACTGGCTCAATAATGTGGAAGGGATCAAAGGTCTTGTGAGAATGGTTATCAACTAGTGTCTAGAACACTTTGGTTCTGGTCTTGGCTTTCCACAGACTTCATCCATCATTAAATCTTTCAATGTTTGTGTTTCCTGTCTTCACTTATGAACACCCAGCAATTTTTTTGCCTCTCAGTTTTTTGGGTTTTTTTGGCATCTTCATACATAGCATCTTCATGCCATGCTTAACATGTAGTGAATGGTTCCTCTTGCTGGCTGTGGGTAGGGACCTTGCTGGTGTTGGTTCTGCCCTTTCCATCTGACGCTCCCTTGAGTGAGATGGGTTTAGCAGGAATTGTCTTTGGGGAAAGAACGGAGCTGGATCACAAAATATAAAGACTGCCTGTATTTATTTTAAAGAAATAAGCTTCTAAATACATTTGTCACTTAAACTGAGTTGTTACTGGCAAACAAGGCAATCAGGCACAGTTTAGGATCATCCTGTATAGTTTAAATATCTTTACAAGTGGGCAAAATTTGGCTGGGCTGTATGATTTAACTGCTTGTGATGCGGTGATGTTCATGTTAATGATTTTTTTTTTTTAATGCACATTTGGGGGAAGAGTCTTACTTAAAAACAGATGATTGTATGTTAACCTGAAATGAGTCATGAAAAGCTTGTGGAGTAGGACTAGTTAGTGATTTTTTTTCTGTCAAACAACAATTTAGGATTTGTACTGCAGCTGTACTCGGGGCCCCCTGAGGCTCCTGTGCTAGGCAACATATAGGCACTTAGCAAAAATACGCTGCCCTGTACTGAATGTTTCGATTCAGAACAAGAGAACAAATAGAAATAATGATGTGATGTGAGGGCAGAGGTCCAGGGAATTACTATTGCTGTCTAACTCCAAAGAGAGTAATAGCCCTCGTAAGTCTATGTCTGATAACCCCCTTTGAACTGAAGTGAGAGAGACCTGTGATTTTGCTATTGAAAATCTTTGCTTCTATCTGTGCTGCTGCCCGAATGTAGGTTATCTGATGGTCATGGTGATGAATTGTACACTGATCATGATTTAAAAGTCAGTATTCTTATCAACACTGGGACTTTTTCTAAGTGCTAAGGTGTGAAGCGTTGTACAAAGTACTGCTTTAAATACATATGTACAGCTGTAGTCTACATTTATATGTCTTATTTCAATGGGCTTTCGTACCAGATATCCCCAGATTATGATATTTTTATGTATCTCTGTATTATGACAAGAAAGGGACATGTCATTCCCTTCTGTGCCTTTTAAAGTTGTGTCTTGAACAGAATGATATTAATTAAAGTTATTCCAAATGCAGTGAAGCTGCCAGTAGTCTTTTAGTTGTGGAACTGGTGGTGTTTCAGCTGGGTGACTCGGGGCTTTAGCAGACGAGTTGAAAACCGTGCTGCATTGCTTAGGAGACAGGTTTTATGTGTCACAGACTTGCTGTTATGGACAGCACTAATAGGCATCCTTTTCTGCCACCTCTGCAGAATTACGACACAACAGTCTCCCCCGGTCTTACAAAGGGCCTTGTCAGAGATGTGCCCATGCACTGGTGGGGGTTGTGGAAGAAACTGTACGTATCTCCCAGTCCTGATGAATAGATAACCTACAGGCAGGAAACGAATTTTAGATCCCAGCGCTGCCATTTCAGTGCATGGCCTAAGCACTCCAAAGGCCTAATCCCTGTGGGCTTAATGCACACGGTATTGAAAAGAGCTAGCACTAAAGACATTTAGGTGTAATACCCAGTATTGCTGAAAACTCACTATTTTATTTAACCCTTTTAAACTGAGGTTGCAGACTGTAAATAGACATAAGCATTTCCTTATTAATTTCAAGTTCCCTTTGGAGCCACATCTGTTTTTAGTTTTAAGTGCTGCAGTAATACAAATAACTGAGATGAGAAGATAAGTCCGCAGCAAAAATGTGTGACTCTCTGAAGGCTGGGTGCAAACTACCGACAGCTGGTATGCATAAGAAATGCTATGATTATCCTATCTAGCAGATTTATGGTTCAATCCAGTCTCATCAGACATCGGAATAATTTTTCTCTGTGGAATGCACTGAATTCTCAGAATAGGGGTCAATTTTCTCTTGCCTTCAGAAAGCAGAGGGAAAGCACTCCAATTCTTAATATGGTGGAGAAAGGCTGCTCTCTAGCGTTCAGTGGTGGGGTCATTCTGGGAAATGCTGGAGTCGTGTTCTCTGCGCATCGCAGCAGTCAGTCATTGCTCTTGAATTTGATTTAGGCTTCTTTGACTTGCAAAGGTGGTAATAATCTGATGGAGGGCATTTCAGAGGATATATTCATTGAGACTCTGAGACATTTTGCTCTTTTACTTGATTTTTGCCATATGCTTGATGGCAAACTATCTCTGAATGATTAGCAAAAGTTAAATCCTCCTGCCAGTCTCAACCAGTTGCTAGAATGTGACTGGCAGGTGTAGGCCATGCCAAGATGAGATTTTAGATTTTTTAGGGTTTTTTTATTTTATTTTTTAAAATAGGAGTAAGCAAAAAGAAAAGCAAAATGTCACATCGTTCCTGCAAATGTTGACAGGGATTAAAAGTCCTGTGGGAGAGCAATCATCTTCATCAGGGCAGGGAACAGCAGAGAGACAGAGCTCCTGAGGAATCAGAAGTTAAGCAGTTCTAGCAGAAGAAAACCTGTCTCACTCAAAGACCAAAGTTATACTTAGTGTAAGTGTTTGTGTACGTCTCTGTGATGCCCTCTGCAGGACACGATTTAGTTTGGTCCAAGCATTTTACTGTTGCTGCTATGTTGATGGCTATAAATTGATATGAATAAACAAGTGAAGAATAAAAAAAAAAGAGAAATGTTTATTAAATAGTAACCATAACTATCACATAGGTCTCAGATTCATGGCTTCCCTGCCCTGCTCTCAGGCCAGAGGGTGTTTAGAAGCCTAAGTGGAAATTAAGCTGAGTTTAGCGGAGTGATGAATCGCACACAGGGCTACGTTTGCCTTGTCCTCATTCTAACACATCAGTCTACTTCTCCCAAGACTTCTCAGTACTACTGAATTATCATGTATTAATTAATCTAATGATACTTCATATAATACTTGGTGATACTCCATAATACCTATTAGATAAATTGAGGTAATAGCTGTGGCTTCTGTACCCAAATACAGATACACAGAATTGTAGAAAGTAGGATTGGCAGTGGTAACCCATCCCTGTCTGATTTTGCCTAAGCCGTAATGAAAAACCTCCAAGGACAGAGACCTCGCAATCTCTTGGCGATCTATTAATTATCCTCACGGCTGTAAAGCTTCTCCTAATGGTTAACTTAAGTCATCTTTGCTATACATTAAGCCTATTACTTCCTTCAGTTGTAAAGAGCAGTTTATTCTCTCCCTTTTACCAGCAGTCTTTGCAGCAACATATCAAAGAATATCTGAGGGCTTGTTCCGCTTGTGAGTGGGCTTTATCAAGCCAAACAGTCCGGGTGAACAATTATGCTGATCAAGTCAGAGAGCCAGGTTTATGTACCTCACTAGCAGTCCTACTTACGGAGTTAGGGTAGTGTTTAAAACTACCCTTATAGAAAAAAATTGATAAGGTTTTAATGCAAAGCACACATCCTTTGTAACTGGTAATGTTTCTTCCCACCCCCCTTTTCTGTTTTTGTTATTGTTCTTCTTTTTCCCCCTCTTTATTTTTTTTTTTCATTTTTAATACCGTGTACAAAAATGGTAAAAGAAGTGGCTAAAATGGTCATCAAAACTCCTTACCTAGTGCTGAGTCTAACACTTTAAAAGTTGTCCTTATTGAAAGGATGTTAGCTGGAGGAGTAATGCTTTTCTATCTGGGATGTTAGGTATGTGAGGACAGGTATTAAAGTTAGAAGTCAGGTAAATTAGAGAGATTAAAAGTCTTGGGTAAGACTGTAAACATGTGTGGGATCCTGTCTGGTAGAGGGGGGGAAAAAAGAGAGTGGGTTAATTTCTAGGACAAGTTGAGGAAACCTGCAGACTGATCTAGAAATGGAAATGTTTGCTTTCAGTTTGTTTGTTGGCTGGAACAGATTAAAACCAGCAAATCTCTCCTTTTAAAAGAATAGAGCTGGTCAAACTGTGGCTTGGTTCAAGTGAAGCAAAAGATTGGTGTGGAGCTAGTGTATTCCTGGCTCACGGACATGCAGAGAATAGAGGAATCGCTTTCTGATCATTTCAGTTTTTGCGCTGCAGGCTCTGATGGCATAAAGATATATGTAATTCAAAAATGTGTCTGGCTTTGAGAGAAGAGTCCACAGGGAAGAGCTGCTTCCCGCTGCTTTCCTCCCTGCTTGGAGTGGAGATGGGTGCTCCTGGGTGTCAGCCAGGTGCAAAATCCCAGTCCACAGAGCTATGCAGGGTGGGAATTCCTGCT
>NW_009646736.1:2451265-2501723 GCF_000708025.1 Charadrius vociferus | reverse complement strand
GCTGACTGACAGCTGGAAAGGCAGAAGGCAGTAGAGGTTGCTAAGGCTGGCCCTCTTACTGGAGGGAGCCTGAGGAGTTTGGACTTGTCGGGTAAGTAACATGCAGAACCAGAGCTCTGGGAGAGCACGTCTGAGCAGCTGCAGGGAGTATAGAGTATCTTTACCAAAACAGCACAAATGTTCTGCTGAAATGAGTTGACTAATAGTTTCCCTCTGTCCTGGTTTCCCACACACGGAGTCAGATTTTTATTTGAGTTTGCATGGCCTGGCTGAATTTGGCACCACTCATCAGCAAGGCTGACTCTTATTCTTTCTTCTCTCGTAGAAAATAAGTTTCCCATTTGCTTGCCTTCAGGAGATGGAAGGTGAATCTGATTCTCTTCAAGCAGCTCAGTTCAGCTCAGGCAGAGAAAACGGAGGACCTTCTGACCCTACTGGTACTGCATGTGGTAGGTGGCAAAGCTACTGTCATTGCTGTCTTTGGAGGTAGTGTGGGGAGCAAATGTTTTTTCATAAACAATTTCAATAATTCTTTAGAATCGGGAGAGCTAATGAGCAAAGTTATCTGCCATATCAGAAGAAGCAAAGGCCTGGCGTATCCTAAGTAGGATATGTGATAATTTTCTTTCTCATTTCAAGGATGAGAGAGTATGTGGAATTAGTGGATAGTGACATTAGAATTAGCAGTTCTATGTCTCACTGAGTGTTTGGTGGGAAAGTGCCAGGAGGAAAATGTTTACTTGTGCTGTAATTAGAAAAGCAATCCGTAGAAAATCTGAAGGTATCCGGCTTCGGATTAGTTCCAGGCTCTTTTGCTGCCTCTTGAAACCATTATCTGTCCATGGAATAGAGTCCAAGGACTCACTTGATTCAGCATGTGTCAGAAGTGTGGAGAAGCAAAAACAATGCAGAAACCATGGAAGGTGTGTACCAGGAATATCTTGGCTTAGAGTCAATGTAACCTAGTAACCTTCTGCAGCGCATGGGTGAAAATACAGGCAAAAGGGGACTACAGAGAATTCTGTTTCCTTAGGCAAACTATAACCACATCTGCCAAACGTTGACTGGTCTGATTTTGTTACACTAGTGTGAAAAGGTAAATTTCCTCCATAAGAATTCATAAAACATCTTTTGGAAGGGTGTCCTAGGCCAATTTAGTCAGATGTTAGAGTCTGGCTCTTTGCTGAGGAGCAGGGATTAATGTGCAGCACCACGCCAGTGTGGAACGAAGGTGCTGCTTTGCAAAGGATGCTTTCTCTTAACTCTGCTCTCTACAGTGTAGAGAAGGCTTCTTAAGAACTGCAGACTCTGGTGACACACCTGAGAGTGGTGAACTGTAAAAGAAATCTAAAAATTCCTTAGTAAGGGGATGTTTCACCTAACTAAGTCACAATGGTGATGTGTATGTTACCCTTGTTTTACCCAATATATATAGATTTGGGGAGGACAAGTCTCCCAGTTGACTGTGTTATCTAAACACACAAAACACCTGGTTTCCCTCTGTCTAAGCAAAATATGTTTGTAAGTTAACCCATAGGGTAAAATCTTGGTTTATGCTGAGATCTAATCGAAACCATCTGCAGAAGCTGTCTTTGAACGGACTTGAGATCATACCTTAGTAGCATCAGTAAAATTCGCGTTCTGAAGGAAGAACCTTAGAGTCAAAAACCCATAGAAGTGTAATCTAGCTCTTAATTGGAAGGTGCATAAAGAATTGGAGCACAAACGAAGACTTGCATTCAGTCTGTGAATAAAGCATATATAGTATTTTTCTCTGATCCTATTAAAGACTATTTATTTTTTTCCAGCTTCTTTGCTAAACAGGAAACAATTGGTCAATAATTTGATTTAGTGTTTAACTACTGAACGAATATGTATAAAGTTACTTTTTCTGTTGCCTGTGGTTCTAAAAATAAAGCTTGTGATTACACAGGCCACCAGAATCCACAGCTTTTACTTTCTTAGATATTTTCAAGTCAATATTTTCTGTTTTAAAAGAGCATAAAGATCAGTTGATTTAATCTATGTTGACAGTGGAGATATGGTTTAATTTGCTGTTCAGTAAGATACTAAAAAGTGATATAATTTCAAGGAATACCTGCAGCAACAAAATCGCAGGTGAAAGGACGTAGTCTTGATATTTTGTTTTGCTTAAGCTTGCACATTTTGATCATCTTACATATGTTAAATACCAGCACACACTGCAATGATTAATAACCCTGTGTTAATGAGATGAGAAGCAAAATGTAGATGCATTTTGCTTTTAGAAGTAATTGGTGCAAAAAACAAATAAATCCTCCAGTGACTCAAATACTTTTTGTAATTTGAAACACATTTATCTGGAGAATGTGTTATTGGCACATTTATAAAAGATCCCTGCTTATTATTTTAGACAGGCAAGTTTTTGGCACAATGTCTATTAGAAATTAAAGGCCTATCAATGTCTATGATTTTGGGTATTGCCCTTCTATACTGGTGAAGTTTTTTCTTGCCTGTATCATTATGGAGAGATCTTCTTCCTTCCTACTTTTCCAATTAATCTGGATTACTTTAAATGGAATGAGAATTAGTATCATTTTTGAGACGCAAACCCAACATGCACATATTTAAGTTAGAAAAGATGTGAGCCTTGACGCAGCGAAGAGCTGCTCAAATATTTTTCTTGCTGGATCAGGGATTTTGGCTTAAAATCAAGAATTCTAATATGTTTCTGCATTTCTACAGCCTGCAAAATTGGGAAGGAAACTTGTAAGAGTGAGCTCTGTGAACTAGCAGTGTTGTGGAACAGACTTTTTAATTTTATACTTCTTTCCTAGTTGGAATGATGGTTTCACACTTTTATTTCAGTGATCAGATTAAACAGACAAAAGCAGAAATACTATTGAGGGGTGCAGTACAAAAGTATGACCTTGTCAGGACAATTCTTAATACGACAAAAGCTGGTGCTGCATTCTTATTATGTAAGCTATTGGCTAGCAGGTACTGTTGTGCACTTTGTGCTGGAAAGCTGTCTTTGCCAGAATCAATATTTTCTCTATATGTTATTTGGAAACATTTCTGTCAAGAGTAAAAAGTAGTATGTGCCTTGGGTTGTTTTCATAAAGGTTGCGGTAGTTTTAGTTCTTTCATTTTTAAGTTAATCTGATCTAATTCAAAAGGTTTTGTTGATTGTAGCCACAATTATGTTTTTACCTTGTAGACATCGTCTTATGGAAACTGTAGTTTTTCTGTGCGGTAAAGAAAATGGAAGCTGATGGCAAGAAATGCACTGATTTCTCTGAGTTTGAGAGGAATATGACAGGGTGCACTGGGAAAGAGAAAGTTTGCTTCGAGAAGCTGATTAGGAAGCAAATGGTCTGTTACTTTATGGGACTTTAAGTTCAGGAGTCATGATTCGGTATAAGGTTAAGTCAGTTCATCAAAATGTCAATGAAATACATGGATTTAAGAAATGTCAATTGCTTGTTTTTCATAGGAAATATCAGAGCACAACACTGCTTCAAAAACAAGTTATTCACCTTTTCTTGGCCTGCGGTATTATGCAGTACTTGGAGAAAATTGACATTTTGGTCTCCTATTTTGGGAATGCAACAAGATAGCAACATTTCAGCATTTTCATAGAATCAGGAATTCCAATTAATGTGCAAATTTTGTAGCGTTATACACTTGTCCATGTATATTTACCTATATATGTAAAAGACTGCAGTGCACTACAGAATAAACCATGATTCCAGCTCAATAGCTCCATAGAAAAGTTTGCTGGAGTTGCCCAAAGTCACAGTGAAAAGCCAGCTGTCACCAGTGGAGTTATTCCAACAGGAATCGTATGTGTCTGAATTTCCTTAGTGTTGTCCAAAGTACATTTGCATCAATGTCACTTTCATGATTTTATCTTACTTGTACCAGTGACCACACCAGGTAAAAACCTTGTTTGAAGGATCAAGCCCTTATTATCCTTACTGCTAGGTGGCCCAGAGGTTGTGGCAACGCTATTCCCAGTACTGATGTTGTTTTTTTAAGTCCTTTTCTTCAGTCACCACTGAGCCAGAAAGAGCAAGTAAAAAATTTGATGCCTTTAGCACGGGGTTAGGGCAGGTTCCAAGCTAGGCAGGGCAGGTGAGAATTGTGGTCCAAGGATTGTCCGCTCACATTAGTTAAATGTGGTTTCATGTAAAAATACATAAACATCCTTTGAGCAGGCAGTTTTCCTATCCCCCATTTCAGTGCGGAGTGCTAGGTGATGGTTGTGGACACTTGCATTCTCTTTTTGGATTACTGCTCTTCCCTATGCCTTAATCCTGTGTGTTAGGACAGCATTGTTTAATAAAGTAAAGGGATATGAATGGGGATTCTTACTCTTTTTTTTCTCCCCCCTCCCCCCCAACAACTTGCTGCATTTAGTAGCCTCTTTGCCTTCATTCCTCTGTTGGTAAAGGGGTTTTTAATACTTCCACCAAACAAAAGAAATTTATTTAATGTTTGTTAAGTGCTTTGAAATCTTCAAAGAAGGGTGCAAGAAGGATTTGAAATAAGAGAAATTCAGTTTTAATGGGATCCAACATTGTGTGTGCACTATATTTCGAAAGCTGATGGTGGATGCCTCCTGCTGCTGCCTATAGGGGATGCACTTCACTAAGATCTATGAATGTTTATTGAATTATAAAATGAATTTACAGTGCAAAACTGCACTGGCACATACAGCAGGTGCCTCCTGCCGTGTTTCAGATTGGCAGTCTGAGCACACTGGCACACGGAGGAAATGTTTGAACAATCGTGAAAGAAGGGAAACTTTCAAAAGAATTGTCTGACTTTTTACTAATTTCTGTCAATAAAATGCCTGTATTGCAAAAAACTTGTAACATTTGAGCAAAACTGGGGAAGAGATTCGTGCTTTCTAGCTTTGGGGGCCTTTGGTAATAGCTGTCTTAGGAAGGTACGTTCACTGGCTGAGCTCACAGCGGAGGCCACAGTGTTTCCCCCCCATCTGAAAGTTTTTAAGCCCTTATTGGTAATGCTGCATCTGACCAGCAATGCAATCCCATGAGTTTGAGCTTATCTCTTGAGACCAAAATCTCTGGCTGACTGTTGGCAGCACAGCCATGAGGAAAACTGCCAGAACATAATTTGTGTGTCACTACTCAGGAGGAGGAGACCCAAGAGGTGAAAGCATCAAACCACATAGGCACTGAGAGGCATGTGCACCAAGGGCATTTAGTACAGGGGCCAGACTAAATTTAATGGGAAGTAAATCTGAAATACACACAGTGGAGATGCCAGGAGGCCGAGCATCATCTGCTTTCACCTACTGATCCATTACTGTTGTGCCAAAGTACTTGCTGATGTGGACCTAGCCTAATGCTACTTAATCTGGACCAAATCTAGGACGGGTTGGGAAGGGTGGTGGATGAGAAACTATGTTCTTAGAAGTGCTGCCTGAATGTTTTGCAAAAGGTAGTGAGGAAAGCATCTAAGCAGCTGGTTGTTTATTCTACCTTTCTCCTCCATGAAGTCAGATTTTCAGTAAACAAGCTGCTGAGAGAATCACCTCTATTATTTACAGGGTGGTGGATTTTCCAACGTGTGCTCTCACCAACAGCTAGAGATACACAAATTGACTGTATTCTGGTGTGGCTGTTTCTCCCCTGTGAACTTCAAAGATAGAATGCCATTTTACAAACAGGTTAACTAAGTAGGTCAGTATTTGTTCCAGGATGAGCCTGTGTGGTCTTTAAGACAGCTGAAGAAATCCGTCGTTTTGAAAGTCTGCATTTTACAGCATTGAAGAATTCAGCAATGCTGGTTTAGCACAGTTCCTTTTTAAAAGCTGCATACTTCAGTGCTAAGGGGATTAGAGTTGAGCACACTTTAATGAACACCTGTGAAGAGAGCGAACCTGTTTAAAAGAATAGACATGCTGTGCTTCAGAGTAATCCATAGAGAGAAATATGGAGAGCCATTTTAAAAGAATACTGTGCATTTTAACTAACTAATTCAGTTAAAAGAATAAATTTTCAATGTACAGAAAGACAAAATACAAGAGAAAGCAGAAGAGAAGGGTTGTGTTATATGGTTACATCTTTCTCTGCTACATTTTTTGTTCTTAATCTGAATAAAAGCAGGAACGCTTTGAACCACCTACCTGAAACAGATATTCAGGGTGCAATTTCAGTGGGGTTTCTCTATGGGAATGGGATTATGCATTTAATGGGTGTCAGTTGTACCTTCTCTGTGCTTTTTAGCTAATAGGTGTTCTGATCCCTCAGGAAATGAGAAACTTTTGAGTGAGGATGTAATGATCACATTCACTAAGGGAGAAGTAATAGAATTTTTGCTGACTGATTATTTTATCACCATTAATGCTTCCTTAGGATGGTAATGAAAACCTTGAAATATTCAGCTGATGAAATGTTTTATGATGAAGACTGAGCTGTTTTTTTGTAGGACTGAATTTGTGACCTGGTAATGGCTTTAGAAGGCTGGCACAGATGGCAACAGTGGTAAAACACTCCATGAATATCATACCAATACTGAAGCGAAGGTTTCTAAGGCTCTTTTCATAGCACTATCGTGTGATGAATGTCTTTTGTATGAGAAACAAACAGACCCTCGTCTACCTAGGCAATGCTGCTGGGAAAGACCCATCTCCTATGGTAGGAAAACCAGTAATAAGAGTCTGCTTTCAAGATTTTTATTTTTAATTAGCGGTCCTGTAACAGCGCCGCTCTTCATCCAGCGGTTCATTCCTTCTGCTGTTGCTGATGTACCAAAGCTTTTTCTGGAGTGGAACCTTTCCACAGATGTTTTAATTAAAATCATGACATCATTCTGGCTTCCCCAATAACTTTTTGCAGTCTATTCAAGCATAACAAATGTACACAGAGATCAAATGAATACAAGGATAAGAAAATGAAATTTTGGCCTTTGTAACCCTTACAGTCTGAGCCTCCTGAAGCACTTTGCAAACTTTAGGTCCTCCTTGAAAGGAGCATTGATGTCCCTGTTTCAAATACAGGGACAGGGGCAATGAGGGGCAAAGGAACTGAGACCTAAATAAATGAGCCGGGCTGGAGTTGAAGGTTGACCTCCCACTTCTGCACAAGACAATGAAGACGGGAGTGCTCTCCTGTATTTGAATGCACAGTGGAGGAGGGAATGTGTGCAAGGGAAACCAGTGTCAGATCTGTATCTGATTCTCAGGGCAGCCCCCTCTAATTCAGTTTAACCTGCTTTCCTTGGCAAATTCTTCACTAGGAAGGGATTGGGAACTTCACCAGGAAGTCTTCCTTGCCAGCACCTCACTGGGCTGTCCTCCTCCTGGCGGGAGAGGGTGCTATGCCCCTATAAGAGCCCTGCTGGTGTGAGGCAGAGGGATGGCTGAGCTGCAGCCCTGCAGGACCCCCCTCCCCTGCTGCGCAGAAGGGACCGCGCTCCACTGTGGCCATCAGCCCAGGACGGAGGCTCACTGGCCCGAGAGCCGTGTCCCTGCCATTCGCTTTGCTCGTAGGAACAGTGACAAAACAAGAAGGCTCCTTGAGTTAGTGACCAAGTGCTGTGGGTTTGCTCAAATGCAGTTGTGAGTTTGAAAGAAGAACTTTGGAAGACTTGAGCTATTTTGCCTACAGGATCTGTTGCCTTTTAATGCCGCAAGGTGAAAACACTGATATATCTCTCACATCTGGAGACATTGATGTGTATCCTTTGTAAAAGGAATTTCTCCTATGAGGACCAACTCTTTAAAAAGTGTATTTAGAGCGAATTAAGGGCACATTTCCTCTTATTGTCAGGTTTCTTTAAGCTATTCAGGTGAGACCCAGTTCACCAGACACAGAAACAAAAGAACAGTGTAATCCAAAAATGAATCCAAATGAAGGGAATAAAAGTCTCTTCTTAGTCTTTGTGGAATCAGCTTAAAATGGGCCTAAAATAAGCAGGATTTAACTGAAGTACAAAAGATCAAACCTCAGAACAAATTGTCAGGTAATTTTAAATAAATCCTCTTTGCCTCTTGTGCTAATAATGGGACTGCTCTGGAAACCTGGATCACTGCTGTTTCAGAGCAAACACCTCTTTATCTGGATAGTTGCTTTTCTTCCCAACTCAGCACATCAAACCTGAGCAACCCGTAGCGTTTTCTGTCTGAAAAATGTCCCCTGGAATAATAAAACCGATCCCAAAGGTAATTTGAGGTTTCCTTCTTGGTAAGTTTGTTGATACTTTGAAATGGGGAAAAAGCTTAGTTCCCATGCTGAGTATGGGAGGAAGAGGTCCTCTTGATGAGGTCAAGATACGCCTTCTATTAGATGCTGTTGTTTTTTATCAAAGAAAAAGGAAGGGGGGGGCAATCCCACCTGCTCTTAGTTCTTGTTAAAAATTATGTAAATAATTTACAGCCTTCCAAAAATGAGCGCAAGAATGGAGTTTGGTAGATACCAAGGAAGAAAACCACAAATATGATTGATCTCCTCGAGACATTCTTTCTAGTGGAGGAGAAATTCCTTCCAGAATGTGAGTGAGGGCTCGGTTTGTCCCTTTTGGATGCTGGGAGCACAGGGATTGTCTTGCTTTATTTCCAGTCGTCTCCTCCTCCAGTCTGGACTAAGGTCGGTGTCCCAGGTTCTTGCCCTCTACCTGGCCCCAGCTGTGCAGCCCCTCACCAAAGTCACCTGCAGGCAGCACAGGAGGCCGAGTCCTGGGTGCATCTGATGGCAGGGAGGGAAATGAAGTGCCATGGGTAAGTTAATTTGCATGTCAGCTGCATGTTGCAGGAAATTAATTGCAGCTGGTGAATGGTAGGGACTGATTGATTAGCAGCCCTCGAAAGGTGGGTTTAACAAATTTTATCAAGATTGGGAGTTGTTTGTGCTTGGTTTAGGAGTAAATCAAAGATTTGTGTAATCATTTACTCGAGAGTTTTATTTTGTGCAAGTCTATGAGGTGGTGATTAGAACTAGATTTCGTAAACTGTGTAGTCAGGGAGTGTGGCGGATGAGGAGAGCAGCACGTGCTCCTTATTGTAACACCATTGCAGAGAGGCTGTTCTGGAGAACGGCCAGGTAGGAGTCCCGAAGGGTCACTTGTCCTGCCCGCTGGACAGGCTGTCATTCCCGTAAGGCTGCTTCATTTTGCAGGCAGTGCTCTGACTACTAATTTTGTCAGTTTAAAAAAAAGATTATAAAAATCTGTCTTAATCAAAGTACTATAAAATTCAATATATGCTAATCAAATCTTTTGAGAGATTAGCAATTATTAACGGTGAAATGCAAGAAGAGGCTGCTTAATGTAGATTTTTGGGGATGTTTTTGGCGCAGCAGGGCGCATAGCGGGAAGGCTGCTTTCTGGCTGTGGTTTGAAATATTTGGAATTGTTGCATGGTGGGGAGGTAAAGTTCTCAGAAGTGTGTTTTCCCATATTACTTTTGAAAGCCAGTCTCTAAAATAATAGATACAGAGGAATGAGAGTTTCTGTGGAAGCTTTTGAGCTGTTCTTCCCAATCCTCCCTCCCTCCTTCCCTTTTTTAGGGGAAAACACTTCAAATAATTAAAGAATCATAGAATCGTCTGGGTTGGAAGGGACCTTTAAGATTGAGTCCAACCATCAGCCGAACACTGCCAAAACCACCACTAAACCATGTCCTTCAGCACCACGTCTACCCTGCCTTTTAAATACCTTCAGGGATGGCCACTCCACCACTTCCCCGGGCAGCCCATTCCGATGCTTGATAACACTTTTGGTGAAGAATTTTTTCCTAATATCCATGCTAAACCTCCCCTGGCACAACTTGAGGCTGTTTCCTCTTGTCTTATCTGTTACTGGGGAGAAGAGACTGACCCCCCCTGCCCCTCACTCCAACCTCCTTTCAGGTCGCTGTAGAGAGCGATAAGGTCTCCCCTCAGCACTCTTTTCTCCAGGCTGAACCACCCCAGTTCCCTCAGCCGCTCCTCATCAGACTTGTGCTCCAGACCCCTCACCAGCTCCGTTGCGCTTCTCTGGACATGCTCCAGCCCCTCAATGTCTTCCCTGGGCGAAGTGAGGGGCTCAAAACTGAACACAGCACTCGAAGTGGGGCCTCGCCAGTGCCGACTGCAGGAAGACGATCGCCTCCCTAGTCCTGCTGGCCACGCTATTCCTGGGACAAGCCAGGATGCTGTTGGCCTCCTTGGCCACCTGGGCACACTGCCGCCTCATATTCAGCCGGCTGCCGAGCGAACGAAGCCCTCCCAAAGCCTGGCAGTTGAAAAGAGAAGTGCCTGTCAGGAGCTATTTCGCTTTCTCGGCACGTTTCCCCCCAAAAGGCGGCTCTGGCGGGGGGGGCGGTGTGCGCCTCCCGGGGACGGGGCTAGGGGCAGCCGCCCGCCGTGCTGCCTCGGGGTTCAGCAAACAGTAACGTTCTTAGGGAAACAGAAACGCACTAAAAGCCTCCTCTCTCTCGGAAAAAGATGTTCAAGGCCGAAGCTAGCTGTAGGGTGCACTGTGAGGGAGCAGGGAAACGCCGACTCCAGTTAGGGCTGTCCGGCTGAAAAACCCTTCATCTCTTTCTGGAAAATTCTATAAAGGGGCAGGAAGGAAATGTGTGGCAGGTGCTCTGGGTTTAGGTACAGGTGTAGCAATGATGTTGGAAAACGACCCGTTTCTAACGCAAGGTGCTTTCTCTCCAAGAATGGATTACACTATATTTATTGCAATTGTTTTAATGATTGTTAAGATATGCCAGTGGGTTGTTTTAGTGTTTTTTTGGTTGTCGTGGTTTTTTTGGTGGTTGTGGGTTTTTTTGTTTTGTTTTGTGAATTTTCTGACATTAAGCAATCTTTATGTTGCTGATAATGGTGTGTGGCTGTGCGCCTGGGCTCTGTGCTACCGGGGTGGGGAGAAGGGCTGTGCGGGGACTGAGATTTACACGCTGTGTTACAGGTGTCGATTCCCGTATCCTTACAGATGGTGAGGGGCGAGTCCGGGCTTAGCCCGTGCATGGCTCCTGCCAGGGACCACTATGGTTAGTACAGGTGGTGTAGACTGGCGTTTTACTCTGCAAGTGCTGCCATTAATTCAGTGAGGCTGCAACTGCTAAATGTGAGCAAAAGGATTGCAGTCTGACCCACATAGTATTCCTGGAAGTATTCTATATATTGTAAGTGTGGTGGGTTTTTTTGTTTGTTTGTTTTAAACACAGTAACACTATGGTAATTCAGTCCTGTGGTTCAGGACCAAGCGTACAGAAAAAACAAAGGTAGCTATTGTGATTAACTTCTTAAAGTGAAATCCTTACTAACCAGGAAATTTTGATAATTATTCTGCCTATGTGTCTATCATTAAAAAAACCCCAAAACACAACAAAACAAACAACAAAGCTCTTTTGCTTGCAATATATACATTTTCTGACACTCCCCCCGCCCTTATTGCCAAGGTAAGTGAAGAAAAGATGTTATGCTGGTTCCAGCCTTCATATATAATAGTGAAGATATTTTTATCCATTAAAATTTCCAAGAATATCACATTTACATACAAATACTTATTTTTTTAGGGATTTTGGCAGTGCATAATTTTGCATTTCTTTTTTTAAAACACTGGAAAAGATCAAGGAGATATTTTCTGGGATGCTGTTAGTAAAATAATTTTGTCAGGGATGAAGGAAGAGGCTGCAGGAAGATGATGTAATACATATGTTGTTCCATACTAGAGTGAGTAGAAGGAGAGGACTTTGCTGCTTGTTAATACAGTGAGCCTCTTGCAGGTGGTTGTTTTGAAATATGATAAGGCTGTTTTACCATGTAAAATATGAAGTATAGGGTTGTTTAACTGGGCTGCTCAGGGTTTATCTTGGACCTCATGCAAGTATGGAGGAGGATATGTCCTGAAAAATGAGTGTAAGGGGAATATCTGTTTATGTAGACAAATACAGACTTAAATGAAGGAAGAGCTTTGGTTTCTGTGTGAATCATTTAGGCTGTACTCAGACTATAGGAATGACTAGAGGATAAAAGTGGAGGAGAAGCAATGTAATCTTGCTACTGCAGTGTTTTGAGCAGCAGGTCCCTGAGTGTTTTACGCAGTTCAGAAAGCTGAAATGTGTTGTGGACTCAGACAGAATATAGAAGTCTTCACTTTAGAAGATACACGCTAGAGTTTAGCCACAAGTATTCAGGCTTAAAGAAACATAGCTTTTAGGTTTATTAAAAGTTTCCTTAAAGCTGGTAAACTTGCTCTTTCAATGTAAAGAGGAGCTCTGACCAAACCAGGGTCTGGCTGAAACTGGTAGGCAGAATCTGTGTCAATAATATGGGTTTGAATTCGCCACCTAACTTGCAATATTTGATAGTTTGGAAGACTTGGGAAGAGATTTGGAGACATTCTGAAGGCTCGATGGGCAGGGAATGGTGCAAAATATACAGCTACCTCATCTCTAGCGAGCAGACACAGCCATGCCTTGCAGAGCTCTGGTGCGCACACTGTGGCCTAAGCAGAGCAGCTGTGCCTTACTCTGAATCCCAGTTTTTATCCTGATCTCTTTCAGGATTCGGCATGGCAAAGTGTTAGGGTGATCAGTGATATGCTTAATAAAAGTGTATTTTTTTTTTTCTTAGTTCTTTTTATTAGGTGTTGGTTTTGCTCTTCTGGGGCTTTATGAACGTGTACAGTATCTTTAGCAGTCAAGTCTCTTCTCCTTGACTGTTGATTGACTGCTTGTAATAGTCATGTTTTTCTATATGATAAAGTGAAATTTCTGAAGTCACTTTGCAATCCAGTGTACTCAAAACCGTGTTAAGGAACTGGCTTGAAATTTTATTAGTTAAATGATAGCAATTGGCTTTGTTTTGTTAGATAGCATAAGCATCAGTGCTGTCAAAAGCTTGAAAAAAACACCTTGAGCTGAAGTTTAGCTCAGCTAAAACAGATATTAGGAATAATCTGGCTATGAAGTGGATTTCCAGCTTCCATGGTTGGAGTTTAGGCTATTCTGATGAATATATCCGATCTCTAAGTTCCTGCCTGCCTTTATTTTGCCCTATTGATAAGATGAGCCTAAGCCATCTTAGACTTGGACCTCTCTGAGACAAATGTATTCCTGATGCAAGTTCATTAAATCGATTGCACAAAGTAGAGAGGAATACCTGGATTTTCTTTCTGCCAGTGAACTTAATCCCTGGATGCACTGTTATTTGCATTAAGGAAAGCAGCAAAAGGTCATTGATTTTAACACCCCAGAAGTCATGTCTGCTCTTGATGGAAGATGCAGTTTTACACATTAGATATGCCTGTCATTTAGACTTGTTCAGCCTCTTTCCTCATATTTTGTCTCAGCTCATACCTAAACTGGGCAGTCAAAGACTGCCAGAGCTGGCCGGTGTGTGCCAGGGCCTTCGGTGGAGAAACCCTCATCTCTCAGATTCACTCGTCTCCAGCAGACCAGCACCACCACATCTGTTACCTTCAGTGCTTGATTTTCAGTTTATGCTTTTTGTCATCAGCACAGCAGGTTTTATTTGTTGTCTTATTTAATGCTAGTTTAGCTGACACACAGTTTTGATTTTTGGAAACTGAAAATAAGCCTTTAGGCTGCTAATAGATATTTTTACAAACATAAGGAAAGACAGACACAATTTTTAGCTGAGAGGGATTGCACTGTAGCTTTAGAGGAGAATATTAGAGGAACATGATTTCACAAATGTATTGCACAACAATACACTAATTCTTTGTATGTCTCCAGAGGCCTCAGCCCAAAGGTAGCTGAAATTCTATAGCATAATTGCATTCTTTCAAAATTGCAGCTATAAGAGACCATAGTTGTTTCCAGAGAAATGTTAAAAATGGGATGTGCATTTTTCTGTACATACGTTGCATATGTTAGCATTCAGTCATAGATTACTTCATTAACCTTTGCTCTTCAGAAGCCTTCGAAAAGAAAAAATATTTGAAGGAAAAATAGATTGGGGGGAGAAAGCTGAAGGGATTTCATGAAAGGTCAAAATCTATCAAGTTAGATCCCCCCACCCCCTGCTCGGCCAAAGAGCTCTTGCTCTGTGTCTCCACAAAGAAACAAATAGGTCTTGCAGGTGCTGCAGGAGCAGAGGGTGTTTCAGTGCTTATTCCTCATGTTTGTTTTCATGTATTTTATAGTGCTCTTGCATGATTTAGTTATTCAGATTTTTTTCTTGTTCTTGAAAGAAAGTTATAGTAACAACTAAAAAAAACCAAACGACCCACCAAACCAAAAATCCAGATAAAATGTATTGTATCTTTTTTCCATTGTTTTGTTTTTAAAACAATGGAACAAGGGGTGCCTGAGATGCTTTTAG
Source organism: Charadrius vociferus (assembly GCF_000708025.1). Classification (NCBI taxonomy): domain Eukaryota; kingdom Metazoa; phylum Chordata; class Aves; order Charadriiformes; family Charadriidae; genus Charadrius; species Charadrius vociferus. The sequence continues at coordinate 2,487,432 of NW_009646736.1, read as the reverse complement.
AATCGATAGCTCATCAATACACCTAGTTTTGATTTAGCTGTAGCTGTTTAATTTTATTTATTTTTATAACATATTTTCAGTGTCCACCTGGTGACAATAATATACAGAATGCAGCTAAGTTCACTCTATATTCTGGATTCAATTTTAAAAGTGACTTCTCATGGCCAAGTTATAAGCCTTTGAAATATGGGTTCATAACAGAAATGCTGACAGTATCTTAGCAGTGTCTGCAGTAGTGGATGTTTCTCTAATGTAAACAAATGGTGGTATTGGGCTCCTTTTTCCCCCACTCTCCCCTCTTTCTTCCAAAGATGGTTTTATCATTCATTAGTTAGGAAACCATCATCTTTTTTGCTTAACCTGCGACAGGTTGTTTTATTTCCCCTATTTGAACCTGGAGTGAAAGAGGACAGACAGGGAAAATTTATGTTGTACCTGTTCCATCCTTTTTGTAGTTTATCCAGAAGACTTCGCTGCTGTCTGATGCTATTATGTACTTATGTTCAGTAAGTGTGTAAATAAACATTTTCAATCTAAGTGTTGAAGGAAACAATCTTTAAAGAAAGTGTCATGACAGTGTAATTAAAAGGATGGTCATTTTAAGATGCTATCTATCTAGTACGTTGTATTGACAGAAATCAAACCTTTTTCCATAAAACACTAGCACTAAACCCCCTATAACTTATTTCAGTGGTACACAGGGAAACACTTACCTGTTACATTCATTTAAAACTCTCTCTATAAAGCCCATATTCTGGGCTGCAATTGAATGGAGAGGTGAAGGTAGAAGGGGCATGTCCTCTTCCATTTGAGTGATAATGTTGGGGCTGCCCAGAAGCTTTTCCTAGAAAAGAGCTGGTACGAAGAAGTACGAGGGCAGAGAAGAGACTGGAGCAATGATGTGCAGACAGGCAAGGGCGGTGCCTGGGCTTTCTCCTTTGTGCTTTCTCCTGACTCCGCAAGGACCCGACAGAGCGGCAGCCGCCCTTACTAACTGCAGGATGTTGCTTAGCTTCCTGTAAATACTGTTTTAATTGAAGCGTGTCTGGGTATTCATGTGTGTTAAGTAGTATTTTCTCTTAGAAATCCTACCGCACACTATTATTAGCTGGCAGTAGTTGTGGATTCCTCTTCTTCAGCTATTTCCTTTAGCTAAAAATGCAAAATTGTGCTGCCCTGAAGGGTTATTTAGCGAGAGGTTTAATGAAATAATAGAAACGTTTCACTCTAGTGATTTCCCCCATGCAGGGAAATGTCACAGTCCATTGGTCTTTCCCAGGAACATTACATGAAATTACACCTATTTTCATTACTCTGCTCAAGTACAATATTGTTAAGTAAATATTTGCACAAAAATGGTGCCATCCTAAGGTGTGAGCTGTCCCGCAAGGTAAATAATTAAAGCATGTGCTTTCTCTAGTAGCAGAAACCAGTGCTTGATACAGGTTTGATCATTTCACATGTCTCTTTGGTAATCCATAACTGTCTTCTGCAATTATTTTCATCGTCCAGCCGAGCAAAGATAAAAGGTAGAACATGCCTCTTTCGCCTATTCCCAGGAAAACTCTATTACCCTTCAAGGGTCACGTGGCTGTGAAAAAGCCAATCTGAGTGGGAAGAGGCAGCCCACAAGGACAAGCTCAGTATGAGCAGAAAATGAAGTTGTTACCAGACAGCAAACTGCAGCCCTCGGTTCTTATGAATATTTGAATGAGTAACTAAAAACAGCTCAGTGGACTCTAAGCAACTGTGACAGCTGAAACTGCCTGGGAAACTAGCAGTCTACAAGGACCATGATGAAAAGATCAGCAGTCACATTTCCACCTACACTACCATAAGTATATTGTAAAACATGAGCAGGTTCATGGTCCCCAAATGTTGTTTAGAAAAAACCGTCTTCTCTCCCTATGAATTTTCATAAGCAAGGAACCTACAGAATCTGTTGAGAAATTTTGAATTCATTAAAATACAATGATTTCTAACAATCTACTCAAGGCAAAAGAATAGCCACATTTTCTAGACATTGAAATATTGATGTTGCTGTTGCTTATACTCCTAGAAAATTGGCCCTAGTGAATCTTTCATGAATATCTTTCAGCTAGTTCCACGTGGAAAGAAAGATGATGAGAACAGGTTCCCTGAAGCTAAAATGTTCTGAATAATTTGGGGGGGCGGGGGTGAGGAAGAACCACAATAAGCAAACTAACAAAAGACTAGGCTTTCTTTTGTAGCAGTCAAAAAGATGTACAGCAGTTCTGAAAAGGACAAAGTGGCTATATCTCTTTCCTTAAAAAAAGGAGGAAAACTGTTACATTAAAATGCAATTTTTGGACACTGATTTTTTTTTTTTTTTAATGTATGTTATAAAGCTGTGTTTAAAGATGTATTTGGTATGACCTTCCTGATCATATAGACCACAGTTAATGTGCCCTCTGCTGTGTAACTACCCAGCAGTATTTAATAACATGAACATTCCTCACTCAGTTGTTTTCACTGGGCCTGCTTACACAAAAGAAGGTTGCAGAATCAGTTTGGCACGGTGTATAAGACGTTGGCTTTATAGTAAAACTGTGAGTGTGACATCTTCCTCACGTTTTTTATTACTATTTCAAGTTTACACTATAAATCTGACTTGAGAACTGGATGAATTGTTCAGATAAAATGTAACTGGCTTGCTGTAAATGAATAACAAAGAAAGAAGTATGCTTTTAAAATAGTAAGATGAAGAGCCTTTTTAACAAGAACTGCACTTATATTTGTCAAATGGCACTTCATTCTGACAGCTGTGCCATTTGGTAGCAATGACATTGGTTTCAGTGTAACATCTGCAGTGCTGGAATAGAGTACTTTGAAAAATTGTGGAGTTCCCACCAAAAGAGATCTGTCTAACCTGCTCTTTAACGTTTATCAAGAATGATGGTGGAATAATTGATCCTGTAATAATAAAACATGGAGACTGACTGGCAGACCTCTTGAACTTCTGCCCAGACCTCTTTTCTATGAGCTCGGGAATTAGAGATCCACAGTTGAGTCATGTTTCTTAAGGGAGCAATGGCAGAGCAAACTGGAAGGCTTAGGTCTGATTCTACCTATTCTGTCAATACTATCAAGTAAACATTTATGTTTCCCAGAAAATGCAGAATAAATCAAAATTTAGGCTACATGAGTTAGTTACAGAGCTGAATTTAAAATTCTGTGCACATTTCTCTTTCAAATTTTGCATCTGTTTTGATTTTTTTTTTGTTTGTTCATTTGATATTTTTATTTTGATTATATCACAAAACTACCTGGTTGTGATTAACTGGTGGGATGTAGTTTGCATTTTGGCATAGTTACTTAATTTTGTTTTACATTGCATACAGAAGGTCGTGAACTTTGTTCACGTTTTTCCTATGCCTTATGGTTTCAGTAGTATTTTGTTCCTGCAAATTTAATGAAAGATGATGTGGACAAGAGACGATGTTTTTTTAGTTTTGGACTGGTCTTTTGGATGATTTCAAGGGTTTGTGATTTTGGCTATACCTTTACAAAGCAAAGTTTTTATTAAACACCACAGACAATAGGCTCAAGGAAGTCTGGAATGGAACAAGTCTTGCCTGGAAAGACCTGTTGTAGTGCAGCAATATCTAAAAAAGAAACAAGCCAAACTGTTCTTGTGAAGGATGGCTGTGGTTCCTTTCTGTACCTGTCTTAGGTTGCTGACTCCATGGAGAATGTTACAAGCAAATGCCAATTATCCTCAAGAGCTGAGGGGTTGGCACACTCTGCCTCAGTGCAGAGGCAGGAGATACCAATGGGCATCCTAAAGACCTGATGTCCCCAGTGAAGGATGGGGCAAAGACAGAAATTTGATGGCCACCTCCCAAGGATGTTCCCTGCCTTTCGCTTCGCACCACAGCCAGGAAGACTGAGTCAGCAGCTCGGGGCTGCTAGCCACTAGCCAGGGCTACTGTGGTTCCAGTTACACCTCTTTTTATTCCTCTCTCTTGTTGCTGACTACTGACTTGGTGAGCCCCCTTCTCTGGAGGCAGGCTCGATGGGGTCCAGAGCAGCTCTGCCTCTGAGCTTAAATGTGCACCACGGTGCAAGGAATAGACTCAGCAAAAATCCACATCATCTGGTGTGGGTGGGTAGGAAGATGCTGCCTTTGAGAGCTACATGACAGAATTTGTGGCCAGACAGTGAATGTGGGAGCTTGAGGAACTGAAATGCTTTGTGGGTATGTGCTGGCACATGTGCATAGCAGTATGCATAGCTAAGTCCAAATTTCACAGCCTAATTTGCCAGTGTCATCTTCTGTTTAAAGAGATACAGATTGTCTTGCTTCCTCGTGTTACTCTCATACTTAGATCTTTTTCATGGCTAATCATGATGTAGAGTTATGATTCAGCTAGCAGCATGTCACAGGCAAAGAGATTTGCTTATCTGGCTGGTACCTACTTTTCTCAAGTCCTCTAGTTTTTTTCTACTCTCCCCACCTTCAATTTTAGTACGAAAAATAAATAAGTAAATGTGAATGCGACATAAGTTTTGCCCTGCAGTTAGTATCTATTAAGCCTCTGGAAACAGAGGCAATAAAAAGTGAGAAGATTGATTGGATGATTCTCAATTTATTTCTGTGTGTAGAGCAGTAATTTTCATCAGATAATTGACATGGCTGTTTTCTTTCTAGGTTTCCTAGGTGGGAATTTAAAAAAAAAATAAAATAAATTTTCTCATTCAACCTGCATTTTGCTTAGTGCAAACGCAACCACTCAGAGAGCAGAATGATTTCTAGCATTGCTGTTCTGTCTGGGTCTGTAAACAACCCACCATCTTCTCTTCTCCAGAAACACTATGTGAAGACTAACAGCCAAATCTAGTGGCTTGAATAGTCCTGCACACAAAAACCTCTCTGTAGCTGTCTTGATTTTTTTTCCAAAATTCATCCCTTCTCCAAACCTGGAAAAACAAGCTCTGTAAAACAACAAGAATCATTTATTAAACTAATGATCCAACTCTTTAAAGGCCACCAGACATCACTGTTACACCGTTATGTAGAGATTCTTCATTCTGTTAAAGGCTGCAGATTATTCAGTTAATCAACTCTGGAAAATTTCTTTTATCAGTATTTATGTTGCTGCCTGTGCAGAGGACTGCATGCCCAAAGAGACTATTTTCTTGATTCACATCCACTGTATCAGCTCTGACCCAAGTTACAAAACTCATAAAAGAATTAGGGAAGATATATGTACCTGGATTTTATCTGCTCAACTATCTTGCAGCATCTCTTTTACTTTAACTATGTCAACCTAAGCGTAGCAAGTACAGGTATGGTTAGCTGCGTGAGCACTTTGATGGATGGAGACTGGAAGGAAACACCAACAAAAGCTTGATCCATTTGCAGGTGACCCTGTGAGATGAGGAGTTGTAGAGTGAGTTGTGATGTGCAGTGGAGATGAGCTATATAGGGAAGCCATGGGGTAGGTACCAAATGCTTTATTGCCTACTTGTTCAAGCACATAAAAGGAGTCTTTCCTTCAGCATTTCTCAGACTGGGTGAAACATCACAGATCCCAAAGCTTTCCTGAATTTATTGTAAGGAAGAAGCACACTAAGTACACAGCTAAATGTCTGCCACAAATAAGAAAGTATTTGAAACAATTTGTTTTGGTGTTGTTTTGTTTTCTACCATTTTGGACAGCAAAGGAAGTTCTGCTTTAATCTTGGTGCTCTCCCACTCTCACCTCTCCATTACCGAGACTCAGTTTCCCACCAGGAGGTTGCAGGCAGTGTTGATCAGAGGCTGTGGCTTCACAAGTTGTAGCAGCAACAACAAATTGGTCCTTAAAAATAATCTTTCTTTTCCCTTTTTTTTTCTTTTCCTTCCCCAGTAAATGAGCGCACCGGACTGAAACTAGTTGTTATGAACCTGCACCTAACAAGAGGCTCGCTTCCATGACCGACTTTCATTTAACCATGAAAGGAAAGTACCACTCCTGAGATCTTAGTGTCTTTCCTTAGCATTCTGCTAGAGAAGGGTCTGTTTAGACGCACATTAGCGACCTCTTCACCTATGAAGAAAAAGAATAAGGATTTGTATCCTGCTCTCCACTGGAGAAACATTTCAGCACTTATCAGTGACTCTGGAAGTCATTTCCTCTGAGATTTTCTTGGCTTTGTACACAAAAAACACGACCTGAAAATTGTTTCATTGCATCTCTTCCCCCTCTCCCCCCTCAATAGGAGACAATAGCCTGTTTCCTTTTGTTACCTTCTTACTAAATTCTGGAAGGTAGTTTTTTTTTTTTTAATAGCCAACAATTGGAAGCTTTTCTCCTCTCTCCATGGTTCTTCACACACAGTGGGGACTTCTGTTTTTATGATTCAGTGATATACTAGCCAATTTACAATACTTGATTATTCGTGGAGTACATAATAGATTGCGGGGGGGGGACAGTTCCTGCTTTTTTACTTTTAATTTCTACTTGAAGTAGTCCTTTAAAAAAAGACAAAAATAAAATGGTTTTTTGAATAGCTGGAAAAAGGAATTACTGACTTCCATAGAAGTAAGTCTCTCAAGGCTCGTGTCTGAAGCAGTGTGATTCTAATGAAATGAGATGATGTAACACGATACTTATAAATCTAAACAATTCTACAGGATTTTATTTTTTAGGATTTTCAAACAAAGTAGCCAAAAAAGGATATATTTTTTTTATTGTCTTCTATACCTGTAAGGAAATTCTGTTAAATAAAGGCCTCTTTCCAAAGGTGGTGTTTGCAGGTTTTTGAGGACCTGTTCAGTGTCCCCTGAGTCTTAATTACAGCAGGCTTTGTAGGAATTAAGAATAAACTGTGCAAATATAAAACCCAAACACATTCTATGGAAAACCCTGATATGGTTAGAATTTTCAAGAAAGGTTTGGATCCGTACTCTCTTCGGAGGATAAAAGGGAGTCTATTTTGCCCATTTGAAAAGGAAATTAGGTCATAGTCTTGAATGGCAGCGCTCTGGAATATTTAATATTGAAAAGATATTCTTTATTATTTGGAATGTGAATGTATGGCATTTAGGGTACTTTTATCTTTTTCTTCTTCATTGGAATTATTGCATGACAGTGTTACTGAAGACATTTGGGAGGGGAAATTATTCCACGAGAAGTTGTGTAGCAGTGGAAAGTGAGTAACCTGAGGCAAAACAAGAAAGAAATCGGAACAAGTTCAGGTCAGGGATTATTACTTTGGGAATTAACAGCCGAGAGCAAAGCAGTAGTAAGGTGAAAGCAGGCTAAATACTTAAGAGCTGCAGTCAGACGATAGAAACTGACTTGTAGAAACATGGCAGTCCTGGCATGTTAATCAGGTTTTTGCCAGGAGTGATGGAAGTGCTTGTATAGGAATGGTAAAGAAATTTATGTTTTACACTCTATATGCAAAAAAATGAAGCTGGTTTAACAACTGGCTTCAAAACTGATCCAGTTAAACTGGCATGGATCCTTAATGTCAGTGGATTTAAATACCTTGGCTTGTTCTGGCGAACAAACCCAAGCTTGTTTCAATCCTGTTTAGGTGCATTTCTGTTTACACAAGTTAACTATTTTGACTCTTATATTCCTGAGCTAAATGGATGCAATCCTGCTGGTAGAGCCGCGTTGTAAAGACAATGAATCTTTCAGTTTGTCTGCTCTCTGCCCTGAGTAGGTCTAGTCCAACTGCTTAACAGGCTCTCGTTTCAGATCTGTACAGACCTACCATCAGTCTGCCAAGGTACGGGTGGGTGCGGGGCTGTGTGCCGCAGCCTTCTCCAGCCGCAGAACTGTGACAGGGTCGCACGCCCGCGCTGCTGCCTCCTCTCCAGGCATTGGTTGTGTGGTGTGAGGGAGATGGTTCCCACCTGCTACTCTCTCCTCTTTTGAAGCTGTGGAGAGCTAACATCAGGTGGCCATCCTTATCATGCTTTTGTGTAAGAGGTGAAGATAGAGACAATCACAAATTGTGTAGCGGACAGATACGCTTTCTAATGGTGGGTGCCAGTAGAGGCATGCAGCTGTTGCCCTGGTCTCAGCTGCATCACATATTAAGAATTGTAAGAACAAAATGTTGTCTCGCCCTTTAGCAGTTTCTAGTTGTAAGAAAAGTAGGTTTCTTCAAAAGAAGGAATTTAACTAATGCCTTTGTATTGAAACCCAGAGACCTTCAAGTGCCAAGGTTTGGAAATGTAAGTTACTTGGAATCTGGACTGTGAACAGTTCATACCAGATGTAATGTCATCAGCTGTGCAGTGTCTGGCACACTGGAACTTCGTGCTGTGAACAGTTACATAAGTAACGGCAGATATGTACGTCTGCCATGTAAGGGGCATGATGGGGTCAGTGAACCAAAGGGAGAAATTCTGTCTGTACACTCTGTGCCCATCTGTAAGGACTGTCATTCTTGGTCAAAGGGCTGAATTTTCTCACTTCAAAGACTTTCTCATGTTATAGATGGGCATACTTTCTTTTATGTAAAGGGAGAAGACATACCAAAACAGGATATCCTGGGTTATGGATTTTAAGTGTCCATAATAAAAAAGAAAAAAATCAGGCAAGCAAGCTAGCTTGTGACTGAAGTGATCCAGTACTCTGTATACACGATTCAGTGTTTGTTTGAATCTAATCTTCAATGTCTTCCTTTTAAGTGTGGGTTTCCTAAGTATGACTATTGTATTTTTACTCCTTAACTCTGGTATCGTGTCAATACAAACTGCAGCTTTCGAAACTGTTCCCCTTTTATCACTTACTGTTCATTGATTTATTTCTTACTAAGACTGCAGATCAGATGTTCTGTATTTTCGAACGTTAGTTTTGCGTGGGAGTAATGATGAAGGTGGGCAAATGACATTAGATTTAATTCAGAATATTCTTACAGTGACTTAGTCTTTCAGCAGCATTGCTGAGGACCTGCTGAAGCAGTGCTAAGCTTTGTGCATGTAATGGGAAGCCATCAAGCAGCTTGCAACAAGATGGTTTTTTGCATTCTACTCTAAGCAGCTGTAAATAAACATCTTGCAACAAGACCATGTTTTTGTCTTTAATTCAGGAAGGAAGAGGAGGAGGGATTCAGGCTGTTTTCTTCAGGCTTTTTTTATGGTACAGTCTACCCTAAGTGATGTACTGTTGCACGTGCATAGGAACAGACCCGAGTGCACTCCTTGTCATCTTTCTGGTTTCTTGCAACTCCAATTCTTTCCAGAAACACCAAGAACTCCTTGCCGTCTTCTGGGGAAGAGTAAGACACTTTGCTTCGTTCTTTTTTGGATGAAGATTCTCTTTTATGTGAGTTGAGTTGATATTAAGGGAGAAGATAACTCCAAGGCCCCCCTGTTGCCAAGTCATTGCCAAACCCCATCTGTCCTTACTTGCAGGGCAGAGTTCTTGGCAACCAGTTCTACCAACTTTCTTCTTCCTCCTGCTGCTAGTCTAAAAGCCAAACACAAGGGAAAGGGATTGCATTTTTCTTATCTTTTTATTGCTTTTTAGCTCACATTGGGGTTTCTGCTTTGCCAGCATCACTGAAAAAAATTAAGAGCTGATAATTCAGCCATCATTAGTATTAGGTGTGACTTATACCGTGATGTTCATTCCCTTTGCTTTTTGCTCACGTTCTATCCCTAGGGTAAGGAAAGTGACATTCACGGAAAAAGAAAAGTTAGGTCAAAACTACTCAATTTTCCACCAGAGCTAAACTTGGCTGCACAAGTCCTGAAGGACGGGTGTCTACTTTCTAGAAAACAAATGATATATTGATTTCCTATTAAAAGAAAGCACTGACGGGAACTTTCAAAACAAAAGCCTTCTTTCAGCAGAGCATTTAAATATGGGACTGCTTAAATTGTGCACAGTCTTAAGTGCTCTGCTGGAAGAGCTCCTCAGTGCCTGGCTTTGAATCCCCGTGTCAGCCTTGCCCCAGCTCTCACCTGGGCTTTGCCTTGTCCTCAGAGGTACACAGGGGTCACCTGTCACGCCGGTAACATGCATTTTGCATCCCTGTGCAGGCTGCTGAGGTTTTGAATTTCTGAAGACTCTCAGAGTCCACTGAGGGTTTCCTTTCCTTTCTCTCTCTATTTTCTTTTCCCTTCTTCTCTCCCAGTCACATACAGTGCGAACTTCAAGATTCATTTCAAGTCTTCCTCCGTTTTATGAGGACAGAGAAGAGGTTAAGTGAGTTAGTTTTTTTTCAAGAAAGCCCCAATTTTATCTCCTCTTTTTCTACTATTAACTGCTTACGTGTATTGTGATGCTCATTTTCCCCAAATCCCAACCAGAAAGTTTCCCACGTGAAGGCAAATAGGATTAGTGCATTTTAGGTTTTTAATTAGTTTCTCAGATGAGTAGCAGCAGCTGTGGTGTGCTTTCCCATTGAGATGGATATTTGTATCTTGCTGTACGGTTAGTCTACTCATATCTTTGCACGTGTGCAGGTACAGTGGTTACTGCTGGTGTAACTGATGATAGCTTCTCATCCTGGAACACAAAACAGGTGGCTTTACTCCTTCTTAAATTTTTTGTGTTTTGTTTTGTTTTGTGTTTTTTTTTTTGTTTTGTTTTTAATTGCTATATTAGCACTGTTTTCTCTCAGGTTTGATTTAGCATTTCCCAAGTGACGTTGCCCCCTGTGTTCCTCCCAGGTGATCCCTGCTGCAGATGCCTGACCCACTCCCAGTAGTTTGAGGTGAGGGGCCAGTTTGTGGCTGGACCTGTTTCTTCTTGCCCCAAAGTGGAAGAGTGACATGCTGATATAGTGACTCACAGGGAGAATACCTTTCAAGTACAGGAAACAAAATATCAATCTCTTCCAATTGTATTTGTCAAGAGCTGTATGAATAAGAGGGAGATGATAAACTTTCAGGTATTTATAATTTGAAAAATACCTGTAGGACTTGCTCCAAGCAGATTGATATTTTACTTAAGATTCTCAGGAAGATATAAAACGCAGCAAAGTGATGGCAATAAGATCCCAACAGTTTCTTAAATAGATGAAAGGATGCTTCAAAGTCTATTTGTTTAGTCAGTCTCTCTTTTCATCTTTCTTAATTGCTGAGAAGGATGAAGTAGCATTAGTATGCACTGCTTGTGAATTATAATCTTTAAAAAGAATCTTTTTTTAAACGTACGTGTTCACCTTAATCCTGCTTCCTCATGAGTGCTGCACATGTGTTTACTGACATACTTCAAAACTTATTGTGACAATAATAACAAAAAAAAAAGACAAAGTAAATGAATAAGTTTGGAAATTGATATTAACTGAGGGGGCCCTATTTTCAGACATCCGTGTTCCTAAGTTACAACATTAATTCTTAACGTCTGCCTCATATAAAATTAGGCATTTTTAAAAACTAATTTCTGTAGTTGTTCCAGAAAGGGTTCATGTATTCCCATCTCCAAAATAAAACTATTTTTATTTAAGCTACATAGCATAACCATGGCAAAAAGTACCTTGATGATGGGGCAGAATGTGGGCTGCCACCAGCTACCCGCCTTTGCTAGTGAGCTTCTTCCGCTTATGTGCTGAACCACAGGCAGACCAAGCAATGTGAACATATATATATGTGTATAACAGAATGTGACATGGTTGAATCACAGTATGTTAGACAATAGCATGATATCCATTATGTTTGAATTGTTATTTCTGGTGTCTAAAATGAAAAATAATGTGTGAACTCAGGCTTGGTCATCTTCAGAAACTGGAATACCCTATGACAGGTAACTAGTTTATCGTTGCAATATTTTTGAAGTCACTCAATATGAGATATACCAGTAAAAAATCGGTGTAAAATCTGCAACTGGAAGTGTGTCAGAGTTGGTTTCTTAGAAGGTGTATTTGACATGTGTATTGCTAATCTATAGAAGATTTTTATCTAGCCTAGGTATAGCTTGGAATGAGCTTGTTAATGGTTGGTGTGTTGCAGTGTGTTCTGCCCACAGTAGCGGCATGGAAGCAGTCAGGGTGGCATTATCAAAACAGAAAAACCTTAAAAAAAAAAAAGAGGAAAAGAAAAAAAGGAGAGAATGAATTTAGTTGGTGTTACACACACAGACATACAATTTTCTCAACCCCACTTAACCAAAAGCTGCCTGGAGCTCTAACGTTCTGCACGTGTCAAGGGCATATCAGTTTGGCTGTATTACAAATAATACCTAAAACAGCAGAAAAGTGATGAGGGCAGGGCTGTGTTCTCTGCTAAGCTGATTTCTTGCTTTGAGTGCTTTCCAATTTTTTTTTTTTTTTTAAAGTGTCATGTAACCCTCGGTAGGTAGATTAGCAGGCATGTGGTATTCTTCTCCAACAAGGCTATGGTAGCTTTTTTTCCCCTCTGTACTAAAGAATCATATTATTGTGCCCAGATCTTTTCCTTTCATCTGGTGGCCCCTCAAGCACTCTTAAAAATGTCTGTTTCCACCTTCCTTTGTACAGTGTCTGCCTTCCTGCGTTTGCTGCTGCATACAGAAGAGCCCAGTTTATAAAGATATAGAGCCCAGCAACTATAAAGGAGCTCCCTCTGTCAGTTTGTCATGCTTTAAAGGATTGTGGGCACCCTGAAGGGAAGATTAGTGGAAGATTGTCCAAATTGTCAGGGTTCTGAATTCTTTTTAGCAACCATTTTCTTGCATCGGCTTAGAAAAGAAAAGGAAAAAGGAAAGTCTGTTTATGGGGGAAGGTGACAAACGGGCAGGAATGGTGGCATTCCCTCTGTGTAAGACACTGGTCGCAGGCCATGTGGAGCCCCGTTTCACAGTTTAGTACCTAAGCGTCTGACCCAGCCCTTCGAGACCTAAAGCATGAGCTTTGAATATTTTACGCTTAGTGCTCGGCCAGAACTGGAAACCAAGGAACCCAAATACTCAATGGGATCTTCTTGCTCAGTGCTGTTTGCTCTAGCTTTAATAACATAAATGATGTATTTCTTCATCTTCCATTGACTGTGTGGGTGCTTTTTGGAGACACCTTATTTTGTACTCCAGCTGCGAGTTGTTTGCTCTCTCTTGGTAATCCAAACTAAGCTCTGGCCAATTTCTCTTACTTTGCCCTCACAGCTCCGCTCACTCCTCCCCTGCCCCCTGCAGTGATGCTTTGGCATGCCAAGGTGTAATGTTCCCTCTGATTAAGCTAAGAAACTGGTCAAATATGAAGGGAGAGGGCCAGGATTACCGGTTCCTTTTTATTAAGAGGAGGTTCCACTGCTTTCTCCTCAGGCTTTCAGGAGAACTTGGAGGGCTGCTGGCAAGCCTGTGCCCATTGTGAGTGCAAAAGCAGTAGTTAGCAGCAAGCCCTCTCTCCGGAGGAAACGACGGTCAGGTTTACTCACTGGTGACTTGATTTGGTGCCTCACCGATTACAAGACAGCAGCTTGTCATCATTGGTCTGCACTGTAATGCTCTTTTTGCTGTCGCTAGCACATATCTCTGACTAACTTGCAGTTTGTAGTGACGGATGGGCGAGGAGGAAGGTTGGGGCTGCTGGGTCCAGGTATTTCTGTACGTGTGCTGTGTGGCTCATTCGTAGCAGACCTGACCCTTCCAGGGAGCACTGGTCTCACTGTCACACGCTACACATATGGTCAACACATGTACTATGAATGCAATGCTTTTGGGACACGTCAGATCATTGCATTCACATGAATCATCTGTCTAGCACAGGCACAGTAAACCCCCGGCTTGTGGACAGGCTCAGGTGTACCGCGTGTGCTGTGTGCAGTTGGTCTGTGTGTACGCCGTAGAAGTGGCTGAACTTTCCAGTTCTGTGGCAGACCCTTGTGCAGGCCAGATGTCCAAAAGTCCCAACCAAATGTTAAACTCTCAGGTTTTATTGGATCAAAATTTTCCCTTGGGAAAGCTGGTTCTGTGACAGAGAGGAGGGAATGTATTGCTCATGGCTGCGCTGGGGAGGGGTGATCTTTGGTGCACTTGGTTGGCAAACCTGAAGCACAGAAGAAGAGCAAAACTGCAAATTGTAGGAGTTCTATAGGAATTAGTGATTCTAAAAGAGTTGATCCTAGAAAAAAAATTGTAGGGCTGAACTGCAGGACATTACTACACGTTTGGGGTTTTATTTTTTTTGAGATCACTCCTGAAAAGTCACTGTCCCAGTAAGGGTTCTATGGGCCGACAGCTTCTGATTTTTGTACCCAGCACAGTTACTACACATCCTATTCAAATTGGTGGTTTATTTGAAGCATCATTGCTTGTTACACTGTGGACAGGAGTGTAACCCAATTTACTGCTCACAATTGTTGTAACAGGGTGGGAAGTTAGCGATGCATAAACCTGGCATTGGCCACCTGGGCAGGCAGGAGGCTTTTTTGTCTCCCTGGTCCCTTCCTGGGATCAGCAGGGAGACCTTCAGCCTTCTCTCCCTCACACTTTCCCCATGGTCACGCTCGCCCTAAATAAGCTGGTGCGAGCCTATTCCTAGTCGAAATGGAAGAAGTTTAGGTAAAATATAGCACATCGGTATGTGTGGTGCCTTGAAGAAGTGTAAAAGTATTTGTGGTTGAAGAAACTCGGGCCAATAGCTGAGCAGCCACGGACCCTGCATTCACAGCCAAGCGTAATCTTGATGAGTCTTTAATATACTTCCAGAAGCTTCAGTATTATCTCAGGTGCATTTAACTGTACAGCAGTCACTATAATTTACAGTGGCTAGAAACTTCAGCCAAACGCCCTGGTTTGGGCTTAATCTATTCAGCCTTTATACCTACAGGCTGTTATCTGATGTTACTTTATGCAGTTACTGCCTGTGGGAGATGGTACTTCTGAGAATATATTTCTGGGTCAGTAGACATTGCAAGGATGCACGGGATTAGAGAGAGAACCAGCTATGTGTCTATAGTGTCATTTGTTCCCAGTCTCAGCGGGTAACAAATAGTTTCACAAAACACAGGAATAGTCGATATACCTACTAAACCATCTGTTCAGGACTGCTCAAATGGAGTCGGTTAAGTAATTATCCCCTAGGGGCTGTTTATATTTTAGAGTATCTGCTTGTCCTTTAGATCCTTAACCTTTAGACAGGTCCACATAGCAATGCCATGATTTATTTTCTTTGTGTGGTCTTGACCTTCTCGTGGCAGATTTAACATTACCTTCTGCAAGAATGTAGCTAATGCTAGAAAGGAATGACTTTATATGAATTTCTGTACTTTCCAACTGCTGGTTTTATATATGAGTTTTTGTAATCTCTGCTATTAAGCTATCAAATTCAGGCCTAATAATCCACTGAGGCTGGATGGGATTTGTGCAATACTGTAATGTAAGAACTATGGTTTGGGATAATACTATTCTAAATATGCTAACTTTCCTGCCTTTCCTCTCCATCTTCTCTGCTATTGGCTTTTTTTTTCTCAAGTCTTGAGAAGCTGTAGAAATCAGGTTCTTAGCAAATAAATTTTCTCCTTAGAAGCCTAGACCGCCTCCATTTGAAATTGAGGGGAGAAATCTTATAGACTGGAATAAGACAGCAAAAATAAAGTGTTTTTTTCTTGGGGATTGTTTCCTCTTAAATTAATAGTGCCACTTCCAGTGCATAAATTTCACTGGGCTCACAGTATCCGAATGCCCTACATTTCTAGTAGAAATGCATCACGTACTGCAACTGCATTAGATGGGCATAATGAAAAGCGACTTGTGAGAATCCACTCCTGGCGGCCTCAGAAAAAGGATACTGTGGCTTGGGAGAGGCATGAAAAATGGGTTAGTTTCCCTGCTTTAGAAGTGCTGATCCCTCACAGTTCACAGCTAAAGCATGTACCGACGGGGCCATGTGGGAACACTTGCCCTACTGCTGTCAGTGTTCCTGTTCTTTGGGTAAAGGGAATGTTTTAGTCCCTTCACTGGGTGCTTCGACTTTTCACCGAAGTAGTGAGGCAAAGGAAGATTGTGCTGTCAGTTAGACAACTTGACAGATCTTATCTCTGTGTGTTTGCAAATAAGCTAGAACTGTTTCACAAATATTTTAAATGAGCCCTATAACTTATTTCTTAGGCTCTTAACTTGCTTTGTGGCTTCAATTTTTTAATCACGATAAAGGTTTAATAGCCTTTAAATCCGTGTCTGTGGGCTGCTTAGAAAAATTGAAACAGTCGTGACACCTGTATAGTAGTAAGCACTTTAATGGTCAATCCCTGATGCCGGACAGTTTGTGCCTTTCAGTAAAGAATTACATTTTAACTATTTTTTTAAAATGTTTATAAAAAGAGAGGTGTTAATGCCTGGTAGCACGTCCTTCTGTGTTCCTGGGGAAGTTTCTCATTGTGGGCCTGTGCTGAAGGCAAATCCAACTGAAGCCCTGGTCTGCAGCGGGTATGCCCCGGGGCTGTGCGCTTTGCTTTTGGGAGATGTTTCTAATAATCTTTGCCCTGGTTTTTGACTTGTGAAATGAAGGATAATGATATTCCAGCCTCTACTCCCTTATCTGTCCAATAAGAGGCACAGCTCTCATGTTACCTGCTGGGGGCTGCTGTGGTTGTAGAAAATAACAGCCAACTTCTTCTGTAAGTTTTTAAATTTAAGCATTTGCGAACTACAGAGAGCTAAAACTATGAATCGTGAGCTGCTGTTCACTTTCAGGCTTGTTCAGGCAAATGAAGGTGGTTTGGCACTGGTAGTAATGGTAGCTACCTCCATCGCTTAGTTACCAGTCTCGATTTGTTGTTTAACAAAGAATATCTAAATTCTCTAGTAGGATGTTTTCTTCTCTGTATCCCTTGCCTTGTTCTCAAGGACAGTCTCTGTATGCTGGGACAGAAAAAGATGCTGTTCTGGTTGCTCTGTTGCATAGAAACTTCACGGGATTATAGTCTAAGATGAAAGTGTATTTATTATGGCGTCTTTTTCATCAGTAGATGTCACAGGAATGCACAAAGAAGGTCAACACCATTATCTCTTTTGCAGATGGAGAAACTGTCTCTGTAGTTATTGCAAATGAGGAAGCTGTCTCGCCTTACAGACGTTGCCTGGAACCTGCTCTGTAGCACATAACTGAATTTGAACTTCCCTGAGAATTTATTCTTTTCTACGGCACCTTTGGAGCCCATTTAACCTTTTTAAGGGATTATTTCTCCAACAGTAAATATGAAATATTATTGCAGAGATCACCACATCCTTTTTATTAATTACTTTTGAGCTTTATTATTTGAGATGGAAGTGGTTTAATTAAACTGTTCAAATCTTCAAAATTGGCAGTATTTTCCTGACAGTGTCGTAGTAGCCAGTGATCAGAAATAGTGTCTCAGTGGGGGTTACTTATGTCTCCCTTTTCTGAGTAATTTTCTCTTTCTCAACACAGAAATTTGCCTGGAAGAAAGGTGGGGATTGTTTTTTCATGTTTATCTGCGCTCTAACTGTCCAGCAGCCTCAGTAGAGAAGCTTTGTGAGGCAGGCAAAGGATGGGAAATCCCACATCAGGCTACTCTCTGCCCATGAAGTCACGGTGAAACATGAGGCTGATGTGCTTCAAGCAGCTGGAGCTTTTCTGCTTTCAACTGGTGATTTTTACACATGACTGACTGAGAAAACTGATGGTTTGTTTAGGGTTGGTTTAAGACAGAGCACTTTAAATAAAGAGTAGGAGATGAGTAAGATTAAAAGTGCAATTGGACATAAATATGGGTGTCAGGGTTACCCACATTCAGTATTTAAAGGACAAGTTTTGGAATGAAAATTAACTTCCCTGCTTCACGGTCCAGCCTAATCTTTGTTCCAAAGATAGGGCTCTCCTGAGTAGCTGCATGACCTCACTTTTGCCTGATACAGGCTTTACACTTTCTCTTCTTGAAAATCTGCCTTTGACTTTGGGAGAAGAAACGAGAGAACCACGTGCTTTGTCTGGTCCTTTCTGAAGCCATTTTCTTCTCTGTGCATGTGCAGGGGTGCGTGGAGGGAAGGGAAGGAAAAATACATATAGATGTAAAATACAGACAGCCAGTTAGTGGCTCTAGTCTTGGCCTTTGTAGCTTAGTTTGCCACCTGTAAAATGCTCTTTATGTTTTTTCCAGCTATAGTAAGCATATCAGTATTTAGGCTTTTTTTTTTTTTTTTTTCCCCCCCAGCCATAGTAAGCATACCAGTATGTTAACGCATCTCTTCACTGTACAAGGCTGTGAAAGTACAGTTACATTTGTTATTTACCTGGGGAAGATATGTGTCCCCTCACTGGAGTGGAAACCGGAGTAAGGGAATCTCAAGGACCAGCTCATTTTGGGGAGGAAGCGGAGGCAGACTGGAACTGACTCAGGTTTTCTGTGTTCTAGTAAAGGGTTCAAACCATGAATGATTTAAACGCATTAAGTTTGAATCCCATCCCAAATCTCAGCAAATTTTATGCTGTATTTCTCTTGCACATTTAAGATAAACAATTAGTTTGCAACAGCAAGAGCTCTTCTGTCTGCTCTAAGTCTACTGAAGGAGCCTTCACAGAGTTCATCCTTGGCAAAACCTCCCTGTTACCACCAGTGCTGTTTATGTATCGTGTTCCTGTTGCCTGCCTGTCTGCTGCTCCTTCGCCCCAAAAATGACCTGAGAGCAACTTTGATTTTAATAGTAAACCTGAAGCAGCCTGTAAGGAGAGTTGGGGACTTTTGCAAGGAAAGTGGTGTGGGCATGTAAGAAGAGATCATTGCATCTAAAGGCTGACAGCCTTCTCAAAAGGTTAGCAAGCATCTCCCACTCAGGCTCACAGGGAGTCTGCCAGATTAGATATTTCTGTCCTGGCATATCTCTAAAATCATAATGACTTTTATTTAGCATTAATGTGGATGCCTTGAACGTTTCTATGGGACTTCCACTGTCAATTCAGCATTAAAGTGCCATTAAAGCAAAGTGTTACTGTAAGAAGCAGTACCTGCCAAACATTTCTCAGAAGAGCACTGTGCTTTACAAGATGGGTAGGCATTCACTCTTTTCCACTTTCGTGTAAAAGTCAGAGATAAGTCCTTTTATTGATTAGACAAAACAATAGAGACGAGATGTGTGAGAATTGTTGGCAAGACTTTTTATGACAAGTGGCATATCCGTATATATTAATTTGCTGTTCATTGCACTACAGTGTCCAAGATGAATCTTCGTTGGTATTCAGGAGAACACAATGTGAAACTGCACAGGAAAATAAGACAATTCCTATATAAAATTGCCAAATTGTTCAGACTGAAATGGTGACTTCTGGCTATAAATCTATATTGCAAAACTCTTCTAACAAATTCTAACTGAAATGTACTTGATATTTTTATGCAGCATTGACTATACCTTTATTCTAAACTTCCTTTTCAAAAGCAACATTAACAGTTAGGCAGAAGTTGCACTGCAAGCTAATGGGGTTAGGCTCCTATGTCACTCATGTGACTTCAGAAAGTTTTAGCTGAAAAGATCAAAATGACCAAAGAGGGCTCATGTTTCCATAGGAATCTTCTGTATTCTGCATCACAGAACCTTATCCTGCAAAAGCAGTGTAATAAATCCTAAGATCATTTTACAGCCCTCCTCCACTCTGTTCAGACGATTTACAGCAGAAGTGGCCGACTGATAAAGACAGGAAAAAGTAAGCAATAACATTGGTGAGATCGTGAAATTGACTGAATAAATAAATCCAGCTCTCTTTGTTTGTAGTCCTGATCTTGCAATCTTTGAAGTGTAGTGGGGCAACGCTGTCCAGCCTTTCTCTGTGTTGTTTTAAAACAAAAGATGGAATACCCCACCCCATAGCAATCCTACGAAATATGTGACAAAAGCATGGGCTGACAACAAACGTGGAATTTTAATAAGAGGTGTTTAGGTGGAAAAGTTGTGTTTTCTTAAAATTATTTGCTCTCAGCAAGAGATAGGAAATTATAAGATTTCTTAATCTGAAATTGGAAATTTGAGAGAGAAGAGCTGCACAGAGACCTCTGGATGACCCAAGTGAGATGCTCGTCTGACTTGTAGAACTGAGACCTGCTCTGCCTGGTTCAGGCTGGGAGTTTGAACTCTGAATCTCCCTCATCCTAGCTTTTGGCTAATTTGGCAAACTGGTCTTTCTCTTTTCTGTTGGGGAAAAGGTTTGAAAGGTCTCTCTTAAATCCGGCTGTGGGATGGGAGTGTTTTGAATTCTTAGTTCTGTGAGACAGGAAATCCCTTTCCTCCCTACCTGTAAGTGCCTGATGGGCCTGCTCTCTGCCGAGCTGATACGCTGCGAGGATTGCAATGGGAATATCAGACAAAAGAGCCTCTCATGTTTTTGATCGCTCTGGAAACTTCATGTTTTCTACCCTAGGAAGAGTACTAAATGGGGTTCTTTTCTCATGCCACTACAGCATTCCCAAGGAAGATTCATGATTGGATTATGTTCCTAGGAGTTATAAATCAGAGCTAATGGCAGAGATAGGTTGATGGCTTGAAGTAAGTAGAAAAATAAATTGGGCAGTGAGAAGGCCTAGGGCTGAGAAGACATAAATATAAAATTTACCTCCTCCTGAAAGAAGGTGGCAGACCTTCAATTCTTAAAACATCACTTACACAAACAGGAAAAAAGTCTGTTATACATGGTCTTCGCTCAAGTGATGGGAAAGTTGAAATCTGGGACAATATAAAACCTCTGTGAAGCTTTTGAAGAAGTACAATTTCTGTGTTTCCTGAAAAATAGAGATATATAACATGAAACATTAATTTTGAAAGAGCATTAGGCTTTTTCAGGGGAGACATCAGAGGACATAAAAATCTTTGTCAATATCAGATTAGAATGAAGCATTAAAGAAAAGAAAAGCTTATATTCAGTCTCACGGGGTCGGAGTGCCAGAGTTGAATGTCTCTATTTGGCCTTGATAATTGTTCTTTTATCCTTTGTGCAGTGTTGGTATGTTTTCACCCATAGCCTGCTGCCTATATACCAGTCCTCTCAACTGCCAGCTACTCTGGCTCAGTTCTCAGCTTTGTTCTCCTTTATGACTCAATCACAGACTGGAAAAATCTCTACTGAGGTAGTGATTCATCACCTGAATGCACTCCCTTTAAAATAAAGTATCTTTTTTATGATACAGAAAAGATAAAAAAAATATTTTTCAAAGTAACTCAGTATTTTCAGTCTAGGTATCATTCCTTCTTGGGTTTTTTGGTTAAAAGCTATATAACAATCTTTAGAAAGATAAAGAATATGTAAAATGCTATTTAATGATTATAGAGGATGCAAAGTAATACTCCCAGAAATTAATAAAAAGTTTAACTCCAAGTGATTGTTGGCACCAGTCTGTTTTGTTGTTCAATGTTACACTGTTTCTGATCTCGTTTATATTGACGTGCATTATAGCAACTTCTCTGAAGGGAATTGAGTTATTCTGAGGTGCAATGGCCACAGGTGAGATGAGTTGGTACGCTGGTACAGCCATGAATGTGTTTTATTTGCCTCTTGTGCTCACTCTGTTCCTCTGCTCTTTTGAATGCCTCTAGAATAATCTACTCTTTTTGTTAGTGCTTGTAAATGAGAGTCGTCTGTTGATTTTATTGGGAGAAACATGATGTCCCTGACAACGAATAAAGATGGCAGAAGATAGATTGTTTGCTACAGAGCAGTGTTCTTTTGGAGAATGCTGGTCCTTGATGAATTAGTACAGTTTGGACATGAATGTGGAAAAAAAATTGGTAATAGCCCTTCATTTGGTGAACCCTCTTGTTTCCTTCCTGATATTACTCGTGGAGTGGTTTCCTTCAAGCCAACTGAGAAAAACTATTGAGAGAATAAGAACTTTGTAAAAATTTTTGCCTACATGTGGTATTCTGTGGTTTTTATAGCCAGGTACAGTCTTCCTTTTGTCCAGTGAAAAGGTCTGTTACTAATGACCGCATAAGCATTGTAAATAATCTAAGACACTTAATGAATACGAGTTTCCTGGAATACAGGAAAGAGAAGCTGGCTCTTCCAGCCTTAGCAGTGCTAACCTGTTCAACGCGTACCAAAGCTGGGTGCCAACCAGCTGTAACCTTTACTGTGACACTTCCAGTGTGATGCTGAGAGCTTGTTAACTGCTGGGAAGCAGAGCTGCGCTGCTTTGCTGCTGCCTCTTTGCACAGTCATTTTTTCCACTTCTGTTGTCTAGATGTATTGTGTGGCTCAGTTCAAAGGCACTTCTTAAAATAATGCTTGCGGTAATGCTGGATTGAAAATAAATGTGTGTGTGGGTGGTACAAAAAGGAGCAAGGAGTGCATACCCAGGTTTTTCGGATTCACAAGTTGCTTTTCTCAATCTCCCAGTGGAAAATTACCCATGGTTGTGCGGTTCTTTGATTTCTTCAGCTGAGGAGGCTGCTTGTGAGTTGAATGAGAAAGGTGAGCTCAGCGCAGGAAGGAGGGAGAAAGGAAATTCTGTGTTTGTGTAGCTTTGAACCGTTGCATGCTTTCTGCGCCACTATATTGTGTATTTTTAGTAACTGGGGGCTTTATTGCCCTACTAATGCCTAGAGATGCAGGTGCACCCTAGAGCTGAATTGAGTCCAGTGATCTGTGCACCTTTTTGGAAAACCTGCAGCATTTTCACTATGGCCCCATTCATATTAATGAGACTTCTAAGTGAAATAAACTTATATTCATTGTCTAAGTTCCTTTTTTTTTTTTTTTTTTTTTTTGGATAAAAGTAATTTAAGGACAGTGACCTGAAGAAGTTGGGAGTTTCTGTTCAAGAACTGAGTCTGTGGCACTACTGTGGTAAATAATTCATGTAACATGAGGAGAATCCCCCGTTCATTCAAATTGTTCACACCCTGTGAAATCACAATGCAGTTACTAAAACTGGCAGAAATTCCTAGGTTCAGCATGTGTGTTTCACCTGCTGAGGTTGGTCTATAAGTGTTATCCCTTATGGGTAGGCTCTAAAAGATGTGAGAAGGCATGGAATTAGGATAGCCTTACACAGGTCTAACAGTATTCTGTAGATTTTCTTCTTTTTATTTATTTATTTAAAAATCTGAGTGCTCTGTGTTTTGGAAAAGCATTTAACTAGACTTGGGAAATAGGTTCTATTCCCAGATCTCTTCCAGTTATATATTGGATCTTGATAAGTCTGTTACACCTCTATTTACATACCTGTAAAATGAGGAATGGTGATTTTTCTTTTTATTAGGTACTTTGAGATCTAGGATTGAAAAGCTTTTGAGGAGTTTTCTTCCTGGGATTTTTAAACAAGCTTTTTTCTTAAGCAAAACCAAGTGCCTCCATGAAGAATGAATGTTTCTTGCTTTTACCGTTCTTTACTATGACAGCCTAGAATAGTGTCACAAATATTTTTGTTTTGAAGTCGCTACATTTGTGTGTTTTGCACCTACTTTCAGGTTCACAGAAACACTATTGGAAAGAGCAGGCTTTGCCATCTTTGTAGGGGTAGTGTGATAGCAAATTGTGCTGGCCTCTCCGAAAACTGACGCTGGCAGACAGTCTGACATTTCTGAGAGGCATGTCCTGACAAAGCTCCGCTGCAGTCAAGCAGAGCTGGGACCATGAACTATTGACTGAGGAACTGCCTGAAAATCAGGGTGAACTGCCACTTAGGCAAGCTTTTTATCTGGCACGGAGCGTTTTTTCCCTCCCTGCCTCTCCCTCCTTCACGGCCATAGGAGTTCGCGGGGCGCAGGGCTGCAGCCGCAGCATGGGCGGTGGGAGCACGGCTACCCTCAGTCGTATGGCCTGGGGCAGGGGCATGTTTCCTCTTTTCTCATGATTATTAATACTATCAATGTTGTAATTTTATTTTGATCAGCCCTAACACCTGTGTGAAATAAAACTAGCTGGAAACACCTGACAGCTGTAATGGAGCCACTAACCAGCCACCGCAGCGGCACAAGAAGTCCATTATGATTGACAGCGTTTTTCTGATGGCCCTAAAAAAGTACAGAGCTGTCAATAGCATCTTGTATGCTTTCCAGGTGCAGTACTTTTAGGAATTAATCTGCCGGGAATTACAGCAGTATTAGAGGGTGGGAATTTAATTACAATATTGATTATACATATGTATTTATACACTGCAGAAATCGAAAAGCAGCTGCAAGGGAACCTGGGGCTAACAGTTTTGCTTGCTGTTTACAAGACTTCTGGGTTGTTGGCATGATTGATTACCTTCACAATAACCTTTCTGTGTTCCAGAGAGCATACCCTATATGCGGAGAAATGACTGTTCCCTTAGGGAGGTCAGAGCTTGTAATGCAAATGTCAAATAATTTTTATATTAAAAACTAAATTAAAGGCCTGAATTATTTTTATTAGTAGCTTCTTTAATTGATTCACTGTCCTTTGAACCCAAACAATTTCAGCTTTACGCACAAGCCCCCAAAACCTTATTTTGCAATCTCTAAGAATTTTCTCTTCTAGATTTGATAGACTTAAAACTGTTGATTTTGTTTCTTATTTAATCTCTATCAGACTAAAAAGCCTTCTTTTTAAGAAACACAAACGAAGAGGAGCAATGGACCTTTAAAGAACAAGATTTATTTTATTTTATTTTTGAGCTATTTATTGACTTGAAAACACACAACGGGTTTATTATTTTACTGCTGGAAAATTGCCAAGGGGAGAATGAACTACGAATGATATAGATTATATATCACACTGTATAATTAAGACAGCAAACAGTCTACTGGAAAATATTTTATAGAGTACTTTATATAATGGAAAGTTCACAGCAGTCTAACAGAGACCACCTAATATGTCTTTTAATATGAATTCTACCAGAGATTTAAATTAAGGTTTGAACACTTATGCTTTACAGTCTATCAGTCTTGATAATGATTACACCTGCCTGCACAGCCTAATTTTGAAACTCTATAATCATTCAGAATTAACCTACTAGAAAAACTCAGCAGAGATTTGATGTGATTTTCTTTGTTTTCTTTGCTATGTGAGCAGACCTTCTGGACACTGCATTGGACTTTCTTCTTTGCTTCTTTTCTGTAACTTGTGATGACCAGTTTATTGTGTATTTTGATACTTGTTTTTCTGTTCTGTGATGAGGCAGCTTTTGCAAATTTCTGATTAATTAAGATACTATTGAAAGATGGTAGACAAAAATAAGCTCTTTAAATTTACATTTATAGTCATTTTTAGCATGTGTGAAACATTTAGAATTTGGGTGGAAACCTGTTCGCACTGAAATAATAAGGAATGTTACTACTGGCTTGGCTGGTACTAGGATCATTACCTCCATGTGATGTTTTATTTCAGTTTCCCCATAGAGTGCACCAGTTTTCACTTAAACGTGCATTCCATGGCTTTCTCCAGAATTTCTGATCTTTGGCACACCGTACCTTTATTTTTGTTTCGGGCCTCACAAAAGGAATGTTGTTCTTGTTGCAAATTTGTGCTTCCTGTTTAGGCATAGGTCTAGTTACACAGTAGTTTGCGATGCAGTTGATGGAATGAATTCTGGTTTCCCCTCCCTCTGTGCGAGCTGGTGTTACCTCAAATCTTTTTGAGTGTTTTGAGAACTTTGCACAAAACTGTAGTCCAGAAAGGGAACCCACAAGAGACATGCCATTTGTTTTCACTCTTTTCCATTTTATGGCCACATTTGGTGGCAGTATTCTGCTTGCTTTGCTGGAAAAATGCAGCATGGAAAGAATTTGGGTTTTAATAAAAAGGGTTAAAGAAACCCTTGTGGCTGGGTTTGCTGATTCTTTATAGTCACAAGACCTCTTTGACTGCTTTAAATCCATATAGACACACTAATGCATCTTGTATTTGTCGTAACACTGAGATCTCTGGACTTGTTGGCTCCAAAGGGCTAATAAAAGTCTTTATATTAACTTTAATTGTCAGGAGGGGAAAAAATGGCCCTAACACATCGAATAGTGAGTACTTCTGGCTTGGCACAGCTGACTCCAGAGAGTTCTGAATAGAGATTTGGTGTTTCTTGACTGTCCTCTCAAGCGAATGCTGTTGCTGCCCTTTCCTCCTAGGTGGGGTGGGATGAGGTTGCACAGTTTTATGGAGAGGCCGTTCCTCCCTCAGTGCTCTGGAGAAGATGCATGCCCTGTGGTGGGTACTGTGGGGTTCATAAAAGGAAGTGATGGAAATTTCTGCTGTGTGTCCTGATTGATACCCATGCTAGATCTATGATGCTGAAAGCCATCTTCATTCCCGTTGAGTCCTCAGAACCGAGGTTTTCAGGCAACATGTATTAAAAACACAGCTCCATCACACGCTGTCTGAATTGACCCAACTGCTTGAAAATTGACTGCTGAAGAGACTTGAAGCACTTTGTGACAGTCATCTGAGAAATCCTGGCATTCATCCTGACCCGACAGCCATAGGGGCAGTGTTGCAATTTCTGATAGGGTCTTTCTAGTAAATGTTCTCTGGCCAGCCTGCTAATAGTATTGGAAAGCTCTGAATGTGATGCACGAAGTCGATTAAATGTAACATGTCTTTGAGAAATACTCGGAGATTAAATTCCCTTAAATAACACCAATGTTTTGGTTGTGCTATTTATAAAAACTAATGAGAACTTGAAAAGTCAGGGATTAAAAAGAATTATTTGTCTATTGGCAATTCCCAAAACTGATTTGCTTCATGACATGGAAATGTATATACGCAGGAAAGATTTAATACACATCTATATTGATAAAGTTATTAAAAAACCAGACCATTAAATCCTCTGGCATGGATAGCTGCTCTGTATTGCAGTTTCTTGAGTCTTCTTTGGTTTTAAACCCCTCTTGCAAGACTGCTTATAACACTGTCAGTAATAAAAAGGTAGGATGCTTCCTGGGCTCGTAGGACCCAGTATGGCCCTGCTGTGTGCACCGTTATGTGGTTTCTCTGGTGGCTTCTTGCTCTGTTTTGTTGGCAGCTCCTCCGTGAAGGCAGGTAGCATCCCTGACAGGAATGGCAGGCTATCCTCTGGCTACTTGACACAGGGATGAGTGGAGTCTCAGAAGCGGGACCTGTGGTTGCTTTAGGAGGCTGGGAAAGAAGGAACGAGACTTGGAAGGCACAACACGTGTGGTCCTCTGCTACATGCTGAAATTGCTAGCAGCTCTCTCCACGTATTAAATGTGCAGCTGTGTGCGCTTAAACTGCAGGGTGACACTTAGGAAGGGACAAGGATCTTATGAATAGAAGTAAATGCTAGTTACTGGTTATGTATCATCCTGGTTAGCTGCATAAAAACTCTTGAGACAAGGGAAAAAGCATATTCAAGTGGCAGCGAGAGAAAGAAAAAGACCAATGTGGTTCAAGAATTGAATGAAAGTGAAGGGAGATGAATTGGAGATTATAATTAGAAAGCAAAGGAGCAGGCAGGTTTTCCAACCTCAGTGGGAAAAAATGATTGACCTGAGCAGCAGGAGAAGAGAAGAGGAAATATTGCTGACAGCTAAAATGCAGAAGCTATTACTTGAGAGACTGACCTCTAAAAGAGCAGGTGGGGAGGAATTTTAAAAAAATCCCAACCAGTGAGATTTGCAGTGTTCATGCTGGAGTCAGCTTGCTCAGGGAAGCTGGAGAAACAACATTTGAAAGCTAGAGTATATTAAACAAGATTGTGAAGGCTATTACGTACATGTTGTTTCATGTGTTGTGGTGACATATATCTCTAATGCTTGTACTTCATTCCTTGTGTTTATCAGAAGTTGTCAAAACACACTTTACAGTATTTGGTAAAGATGCTGAAGATGCAGGATGAGAAAGTCAGGCAAGGCAGAGGACAGTAAATAGGATGGTACCAGCTATCTAGGGCTTCCTCCTCCCGTGCTTGCTTCCCCCATTCTTTGCTGGGCAAACCAGTGCATGAGGAGCGTCTGTTCAAGAAAAACCTTGTTGTGGTCACCAGATATTTCATTCCTCCAAAATAGTTTTCAGTGATAAATAATATAGTGACTTGTTTTCTTGAAAATATAAAGTAAAGGGTCAGCTCTTTATCCAGGCTAGACAGGAATCATGCTGTAAAATCACACTGGACAATGTGTTTCTTTGCTGGTGCTGGAAGCATCCCTGGGAATCCTCAGGGCTTTCTGAAACCTCTGATTAAATAGTGTGAAATGGTGTGAATTTTCTGAAGAGCTGAGTGATTTACCCCACGCCATTACAGCCCTGCT
This sequence comes from Charadrius vociferus, assembly GCF_000708025.1. Lineage (NCBI taxonomy): Eukaryota > Metazoa > Chordata > Aves > Charadriiformes > Charadriidae > Charadrius > Charadrius vociferus. The sequence continues at coordinate 2,459,374 of NW_009646736.1, read as the reverse complement.
ACATTGAGGTCGAAGGCTGAGCGCGCACAGCGGGGTATGAGCTGGTTTGCCTGTCTGGGGACTTGGGTGGACACAATTGTACCCTGGTCCTGGGCTGGCTGCTGTCTGCCATGCAGCCCCTGCCTCTCTCTATCTCTGTGGATTGCTGCCCTTTGTACCAGATCTGGGCCATTTTTCAGCCCCCCCCCCCCCCTTCTGGTTATGAAATTTCATTGATAATTTTCAGTTCTCTTACAAATTACATATCATAAAAGGCTGTTCTCATTACTACTCATTTACAGGCTTTCTTCTTGTTTCATATCACTTTTAGTTCTATTTCCTTTGTCCCTTCCTTTCTTAATCAAGATTTCTCTTACCTGAAAAGCTGCCTCCTACAAACAGAACTGTGTATTTAGGTATCTAATAAGGCACTTTTAAACAAATCCTAATTATGAGTAACGGTTTTGAGTATTGCTAATGATTGCCTTCTGCTATGGAAAATTGGCCTCCTGAAAGACCATGTGAATATGTGGGTGTGTAAAATAATTACTGGTCATACTAGATTCTGTTATTTAGATCACAAGTTAGGTTCTAATAACTAGGTCTTGGTCACTGACATCTAGGCAATGGTGTGGCCCCCCTCACTCTCCACCCACCCACCTTTTTTTTTTTTTTGAAGTATGATTGAATCACTTGCACCCATCAGATGAAAACGTAATGGAAATTTACCCCAAGCATGTGTTCATCTAGGTGACAGTCAGATCACGGAGGCATTCCACAGCAAAGCACATGCTTTTCACTTTGAGGGTGGTGAGGCACTGGCCCAGGTTGCCCAGAGAGGTTGCTGAGGCCCCATCCCAGGCTGGACGTGGCCTTGGGCAACCTGGTCTAGTGGGAGGTGTCCCTGCCCATGGCAGGGGGGTTGGAACTCGATGATCTTCAAGGTCCTTTCCAACCTAAACCATTCTACGATACTATGATTCTATGAAAACATTCAAGATCAGAATCGGCATATTTGCTTCCTCAGGCAATGGTATTTGGAGGCTTATTGCTGCAAGAAATCCTACTAGCTGCCTGTGAGGCACTAACATACCTGGCCTGAGATTATTTTTTAGCGTGTCTCCTTCCTAGATAACTCTGCATGTTTCTGATATCATAAAATCAGTTGCTCTCTTATTTCGACGCCTGTCTGCCCCCCCCTCCTCAGGATTAGTTTTCATGTGGCAGCTACTTCATTATGGTGAATAATGTTGACTGCCTTTAATGTGAGGGGAGAAATAAAAGAGTTTAATAAGGAGCACGGGACCTCCAGCCTCTGTGCAGGGCATCCTAGAGGCGCTCGTCTGAAGGCTGCTGTGTTAGAATTGCTCCGTGGTGATTCTAATATATGAAATTATCCTAAAACTAAGCAACAAAAATGTAATACCCGGAAATGACAATGACTTTTTTTTTCCAAACTGTGAAGAGAGATATTTGCAGGTAGCGGGATGTAATGCTTAAATCCTCACAGCCCTCTTATCTGTCCGCAGAAAACATACAGCGCAATCCCTGTGGCATTCCCCGTGGCTCCAGCTCAGCAAAGTAGCTCAGCGTGTCCTGAATTTAAAGTGTAACTCCAGAATGACTGCTCATATGCTTAATGTTACACAGTGCATGTGATTATCTTGTTAGGAGACGGTGAGAAATATTAATCTTGCGAGATTGCAGGCACAAATGTATTTTCTTCACGCGCAACCTGTGTGTGACCAGCACTAAAGCAAAGGCAGTACTAACCCATGTCACAGAGACTTCCCCTTTTCGTGCTGATCTGTTAGTTTCACAAAGATGCAAGATGGTCTTCCCCCCCGATAAAAATATTTGCGTTCTGAAGTGAAATGACAAAGTGAGCAGCTATTATTTCTTCTTTGTCAAGGACCTGTTTTCTTCTATTTGTCATTAACATTTGTCAGCTGGTAAATTATGCACAGTTTTTTCTTCTGTTTCTCCTATTTTTTAGCCTGCCGTAATTATGCTAGCTGATTCCCGTGTAGACTTGTTTTCAGCTGCATTGCTTACATGCCTTTTTAATAGACTGTAATTTTTGTTAAGTAAGTTATGTCAGATTAACTACTTCCGATAAGATGCGGTATTATACTTGGGTTTTCTGTTTCTCCCAGCTGGATGCACAGAATATGTCACTGCTGACTTGCTTTCTCCTGCCTCCCTCTAGCTAAATGGCAATATGCCACTGCAGCAAAACTTCTGTTTGAGGATTCATTGCCTTTTTTTGTTGGCTAGTAATGAGGCTTTGAGGTAGCTCACTGCTCCTGATTAGTGACAGAGCGCACAAAGAAAGGAGTAGTGCAAACCAGTCATTAACTCGTAGTGAAAGCCTCAGCATTTAAGTTCATAAAGATGAGGAAAGACTCTGTTAAATCCTTTCCATTCACATTTGGCTGTTTTGGGTTTTTTTTTGGCGCCTGCCTTGGTTTGTGGAAATAACTGGTTGAAGTGTTGATGACACTCCTGTTCTTGCTGAGCTCAGGTTACCTGTGTGCTCCCAGCACCATCGCTCTGCTTTCTGCTGCAGGCCCCGTCGTTGGCAACATCACTGGGGATTAGGGCTCGTTGAAGTTGGAACTGGGCTGTGTCACTTGGCTGACCACTTGTGGACATGGGGGGCCCGGAACGTCTCCAAGACTTGGACCAAGGGTGGCACTTGCCTCACGCAGGCAAGGTGGTTCCTGGCTGAAGTAGCACCACCAGCAGAAAGCTTACTGCTGCCACGTGCAGCCTCTGCCCCATCTTCTCCTGGTGCAGGGGCACCGGCACAGGGCCCTCTCTTGAGGGCTTGAAAGGCAGTCGAGAGGAGTTCAGTGCTTGTTCGGTGGGCTGCAATTTCTCTTCTCTAGGCTGGCTGCCCCTCCAGGCTGCATCATGTCCTGGGGGCCTCTGAGTGTGCTCATAGCTGTCTAAAGCAGCAAAGCTGTAGACCCGGTAAGACATCTCCAGCTATTATGCTTCCTTTGTTTTATTGCTTGAAGAGAAAACAAAAGGTTCTGTGAATCTCCACTGGTTGAAATAGTCAAGTTTCACAGTACTCTCTGCAAGAGCTTCAGCATAGTTCTTTAGCCTTACAGCAGAGTTCCTTTATCTCACAGATTTCAGCTTGAGTCATGGTATTAATAGCTTTGCCAGGTTTTGTTGTTTTAATGCAGTACAGTGAATTATATATCTGGGTGCTCAAATGAAAGAGGATTAGCCGCTGGAAACTGTTTATTTGTCTTACAGTTTCTTTGAAGGAGTAAATAAAATGTGAAAATAATGGTACTGTACATTGCAAATACTAGGCTATTTTCTGCCCCGGTTTCATGCTGGAATGGATGTCATTTGTCAAGCGTGAGGATGACAGAATGAATCGTATAAGTCATCTTAAATGTGATTTGCCACCTGCCTGATTGTTCAGAAGTGTATGCATGCTTAATTAATCTAATTAGTCAATGCATATATAAGAAGCAAATTTACAGGCTCTCTGTCATCTTAAATAAAGCATTTTTGTTTTCCTAGGATAAATAATTCATTATAGAGCCAAGTGCTAGACTGTAATGCTGGAGAGCTGGCTTCTTGTACAGTAAAAAAAGTAGAATTATGATGTTTCTTTCTTTTTCCCATTGGCTTCTCTTTAGACAGGGATTTCATGGAAGGAAAGGGGAACATCTGCACTGGAGGAACATAAATTCCCTTCCAAAAGAGATGCACAGAGTACACTAGCTTCGACACCATGGGAATTTTCATGTGAGAGATGGTGTCTGCTTTGGCACAGATGCAAACAACATGTGCATGATTATCCCTGAAAGTGAAATAATCAATGTGCTGGAAACCATGACATGCTGAAAAACATGACGGAGTTCATATAGCTTGGGTTTTTCTGCTTCAGAGGTTGGTCCACTACTTAGGACAGTGTTGTAAATACGCCGAGGGACAACAGCTGTATCTCTCTGGTAGGAACAACGCTTCGCATATGTACCAGTACAATGCAGTGCAGTCAAACTGTAAACATTTGGATGGTTTGATAATCTCAAATTTATAAAATCGCATCATCATTAGCTGCATAAAAGTGCTGTGAGAAAGAATGTTTGAACCAAGGAAATCCTGAAAGTCAAAGGTAGACCAGAAATTACAGATTTTAAATAACTGTTGGTTATTGGTATGTGACAGCCTACAGAGCAGCAACTTGCCTAAGTCTTCAAAACTTGGCAGGAGAAGGATGTCCATCACCATGAGATGCTGCCGTTAGCAGACGGTGGCTAATTCTATGAATTGTAGCTATTCTCTTGTAGCGATTTCTTTAGGGACCTGGTATGACAACGAAGACCTTCCCTGGGGTTTTGGCTGCTATTTGCTATCGGGAAGAATAGAATTTGATGTGAAGATGGGAAGAGAATTTACCAGGTGATTATATATTTTTAAAACAGTCTATACTATCCAGAGTGGAATAAATTTGGTCTAGGGTTTGGATTTCTTTTGTCTTACTGGTTCTGTAAGTAAAAATACAAAATGAGTTAAATACGTGTTCTTTAATGATAACTGGTAAGCTTTGCTTTCTGAAAACATGTAATGACAGTTTCTTCGCTGATTGTCAGGTGTAGTCCTGCTTCCTGGCCTCCAGAGCCACGGGAAAACTCCTTGAACCTGATTATCCATTGAAATACATAGCTTGATGTTGGCGGAGCCAGTGGAACTATTGGCAGTAATCACTGGCTGGAGCTGAAGTAGGACCAAGGCTGTTGCCTGGATGAATTTGTACTGTTGTAGTATTTACCACTGTTTTTTACAGTTCTCTTCACAAAGCAGAATCTGTGGTGAGGGGATATTTAAAGACATTTATTTTGCTTGGTTTGTGCACACAGATTAGTGCAGAATTTCTGCAAAGCAAATTAGTATGAAACTGCATGACCGTGGAACCATGAAGATTGCTGTGACTCAAGCTAGAAATTCAAAGCAGTCTGTTTCAAGGTGTTGTGGCCCTGTTCTAGTAATCCTGCTTGATTTAGTAAACTTTTAAATGGAAGATGATCAGAAAGGCAATGTGTTCCAGGGACTCGGCTCCTGTGCACTGGGGGCAGCCCAGTGGACTCGCTTGTTTGCATCATTAGTGCTGCTGGGTGAAGGATGCTCTTGCATCCTCACTGTATAGTGTAACACTGCTTTCCTGCCTGTTTGAGCTCTCTTGTGGAAACTTGACTTGACCTGTCCATCACAGTTTCAGCCTGTGATGAAACTGCCTGTTTGCAGGGCTTTCTGCAGATTTGGGGCTGAAGTCTTTCTGCTTTTTATGAAAATGTTTTATCAGCTACCCTTGGGGTCTGCAGAGTTTTCATTACTACTCTACCCGCATGGCCAGTCTTGGAATATAGATCTGTGCCACAAAAGCGTTCAGAGATAGGAATAGAGTCATTCCTATTTTCTGCTTGGAAACTGAGTCAGAGAGGTTGGATCTCGGACCCACCAGTATGGGAGCCACTGCCCACTATTAGGTAGTGGGGGCTAGTGATAGACTTCACAGCTCTGAGTCAGGTTCTGGGAAGTAAGGGAGAGGGTGTGGGTATTTCAGGATGGATTTCATGAGGTCAGAGTGAATGCTAACCCCAAATAAATACGTGGATGAGGGAGAGGGTGCGTCGGACTCTTGAGAGATAGGACATACAGGTGCTTTTCTCAGTGCTACCAGGAGGTGCCTCTCTCTACTTGGGATTTATGGCCCACGAAGGAAACTGCCGTAGCCTTTTCTTGCAGAAATTGCTCGGGCTCACTCCTTGTTTCTCTCCAAAAGAGTCATGCTGGTGCTGTGGACCTTTTGCACCGTAGCCCAGTGGCTAAAAAGCTAGGATGAGGGAGATGACCGTTTCTCTCTTTTTGGTGAGGGAAGTCAGAGCCTCACGTTCCACTTTCAGGGGTTTATGTGTGTTCTCCTGGGTCAGCCCAGGGCCGTAGGGCTGTGCCTGCGGATGGCTCTGGGCTGTGCCTCGCAGTCCTGCTCCCCACAGGCATCCTCACAGCCATACGTGGGGTTGAAATCCATCCTTTCGCATGTCCTGGTTTCCTTCAGGGGGAAATCCAGGGGCCAGTGCAGTGAGGGACCTGAGGTGCATTTCAGCAGGTCTTCTGATGCGGGTCATGGGGAGCCAGGAGCTTGGGGAATGCTGCACTCACCCTCTCCTCAGCCTTGGCCTGAGCGCCTTAAGCTAAAGTGTGCAGAAAATGATTTGTAATGCACAGGGGTAGGTAAAGGGTGACAATTGCTCTGTGCCCTACTGATTTGGGATTTTCCTTTGGCAGAGGGCACTCTGGTCTCTCTATGTGTTTTCTTCAAAATTGCTTAATATAGGATACATGCAATGACTGGAACACCTTTGAAACCCTCTTTCTTGCTCTATTATTAGGCCCTTCGTTGTACCTCTACTGCTCAGTCAAGCCTTCAGGCCTAGAGAGGGGATTCCCAAGCAGCATGTTTTATAATTTTCTAACTACTCTGATAACTAAGAACAATTTAAGTTCTATGATATGCTTGCTGGGTTATGGAGTTTGTCGTTCCTGCTTTTTTACGGGAGAGCTGCGTGGAGACCTGAGAGCAGCAACCAGACTGGGTGAGGGTAGATGGTAACTCCCTGAATTGGTGCTGCTGTCAAGGGTGGCGTGTTAAGATTGAAGCTGTCACTTCATTTGTTTGCTTGCTTCTTTTTTCTCCACCGGTATCTCTTGATTCAATCCAGAGGCATGCAAACATCCCAATGTATTGCATTCCTTGCTTTATTGCTTTATTTTCTGGCTTTATTGTCTTCACCATTGTATTTCAGGCCAAACTTTAGACCTATTCTATTTGGCAATGTCACTTTCCAAAAGTGAGATCTCTTTTACTATTTCTGTATCCCCTGTGCTGAGTGCTTCCTGTGTGTCTTATCCCATTCGCTGCATTTAACCTATCATAAATGCAAATAACGATAATTAGATGGTGAATAACGTTATTATAGATGCAGTTCGGTGCATATTTCACTGATTGGGCCAAATCAGGAAGCAACGCAATGCGTGCTGGCAGCTTTGTGAGTAAAAGTGCTTATTACTTATCTCAGATTGTAATGCGCTATCAATTAATTGCTCATAAATCTCTGGTGTCAGTTTGTGTGGGTTGTGAGGAGTGGTAAATTATTAACTTTCAGTGGCACAGAGTTTGAATTACAATGCCAGTCCTGCAAGGTAGGAAATTTGCAAGTTCAGTCTGGTGGAAAGAATCCCTTTGTCTACCAGCATCCTGCTGGTGAGGCCAAGGACACGTACCCACACCCCGGCTTCTTGATATCCTCTCCCTCTCCTCTCCCTCTCCTCTCCCTCTCCTCTCCCTCTCCTCTCCCTCTCCTGTCCTCTCCGTGTCCATCCGGAGGGTCTCCTGTGCTCCTCCTTTATCTGACACATGCACGCTGGGCTCCTGGGGAGCTGGTACCTGAAGGAAGAACCCTGTCAGCCATGTGTCGCTCCTTGGCCCTTTCTGAATAGCAACAGATGCTTAAATCAAACAATGCTCTCCCAGACAGCAAGCTGGTGTGCGTTCAGCAAACACGGCGCTGCAACAAAGCCCAAACCAAAAAAACAACCGTGACAATAAAATGCGATAGAAGAATAAAAAGTGTCTATGATTTGGCAGACAGCTAAAATGCAGGGCAGCGATCATGCTGCTGTGAGCATGGGAACAAATCTAATTCTTGGGGCACTGATAAACTCTAACTGTACATTTGTCTCTAGAAGGCAGTGGGGACAATAGCCATGATTAACTTGCCTAAGAACTGCCTTAAAGCATTAGCATTTTTTTATTTTTGTATCTAATGTTAATTGTGTTAAGGGTGCCAAGGGTTGATTTATGTTTTGTGAGAACTGGAGGCACAGAGGGAATAACAAACTTTTCTTTCCCAGAGCCTAAAAGGAATCCTGTCACAGAACTGGAGGAAAAAAAACAGGTCTCATGAGTATCATCCTCTTACATTGACTATAAAGGCTTTTTTTAAAATCATTTAGTGCTTTGAAAGCAAATATTGGAAATTAAATAATTAACTTTCTTGTTCCGAGTATCAGTGTTATTTTTAGGATGGGAACCTTGCT
>NW_009646736.1:2397980-2451199 GCF_000708025.1 Charadrius vociferus | reverse complement strand
ACCGTCATTTTGTGTAAAGAGGAGGCTGCAGAAAAGGCTCTGATGATATCACCGAACTATTTTGCTTTGTCTCCACAAAACCATCTTGCTATATGTGCCCGTTTTAAATTATTCATCTCAGGCTAAAAATGTTCTACCGTTGTAGTAAATGCACTGACGTTCATCAGGTGTAAACCATACCTGGGATAGCAGTAGATCAGTGAATTGATGAGCATTTTTGGAACACTTTTTGGCCTACGATATACCCAGCTGACAAGGAGCACTGGGCACCCCGCAGTTAGAAGCAGGCTGCTAGGCACATATATGGAGATAGTACTCAGTACCATGCAACTCGGCTCCCTGTGATCTCAGGCTCCTTTCTGACTGAATTAGCACAGTGCAAATCTCCCTTTCCCTCTTCTGCAGTGGTTACCCTTTCTCTGCTATTCAAACAGTGCTCCTACTGAATCTGCAGTGACTGGTTTCTTTGAAAAGAGTGTCTATTGCTCTCTCTGTCTCTTGCTCTTCTCCCAGTATTTTGCAAGCAGATCTTATAAATTTGAACAGAGTTTTGGGGTGTCTAGTGTAATCCTTCTTTGACAAGTTGCATGATGGATACAGGGTCTGGCAACAATTCTGCTCCGCCTTTAACAACATTCACACTAGAGAAAAGTCCAAAGTCAACATGTGGCATTTCAGAAGGTAAAAGGAGCTGTTTCCGAGTCCCCAAATCAAAAGCAATCTTTTTGCTCAAGCTTCAGTTCTAAGTAGAAGATGACATTCTTTCCCGCAGGTCTGACCTAGACTGCTGGACTCGTGTGCAGCTGTGTTTCGTTGCATTTTAACCATGCCTTTCCTTGTAATCAAAAAGAGGTTCCTTTAGTTTGAAAGAAATAAACATAGACGTTGCAACAGGTCTGTAGCTGCAGAATCACCTGTATGTCAGTTATTTAAAGCTCACGAAGCCCCGTGCGTGCAGAGGATGCTCTAGCCTGACCTTCCATTGGGGGAGACTGTAGGCATCGCTGTGGAATAACTTATTTTACTTCGTTTTTCTGGCCAAACCATACATTTGTATGTGGCATTGGAGCGTTGACACGAAGACACTTGTAAATTACATACCATGGGTCAAGGACTTCAGACCAGGCATGCTTTGACCTGAAGTAAATTTCTGTAGAAATAAGGTGGGAATATATAAAAGCTGTACATTTTTACTACTTCAGAAATATTTTGTTGATACAGGAAGACATGTACGGAGCTTCTTAATGAAATGCTCTATCACAGTTTATCACCTTTGGAGGAGGACAAGTAGGGCTAAACCTTCAAATGTCTTTTCAGTTTGTGTGCAGATATTGTCAATGTTATCTGATCTATGAATAGAAAAAAAAAAAAAAGGACTAATCAGGACAAGGACTGCTTAGCATATATGAAAGCTGATGTGCCTTTCAGACATGCCAGTCAAAAGGGAGTGCTTTACTAAAAAGCAGCAGTGATTATTACAGAATTTGTTTATGTAAGGGTTTTTTTGTGTGTCTATAACTAACTACAAGGGAGTTGTCAGTACCTGCAAAGGGTTGTGCTTGCTAGAGGAACCTTCATCCCTCTCTGCTTTTCTCTGCAGTCTTATCTCCTACGACAATTGTGGTTAGTTCAGTAAATTCTGTGTGCACTGTATGGTGGGTCAGGCTTGGTGTAGTTTTTCCTCTTGTTCAAACAGCTTTTGTACCATGTGCCAGTGTTGGCAGTGAAGGTCAGGTCCTACCATCAGGAGGAGCAGTGGTGGCACTTCTCGCCTCTGGTGGTGGGGCTCATGCTCCTGGGTTTGCTGGGATGCAAACCAGGATGAAGCGCTCTACATATGGGTTGTAGTTCAGGTTCTACAACTTGGGAAGGTCCTGCAGCCGTACGCTGCAGAGGCTTTTGTTTTGTCTTTGGACCTCTTTAAGCTGAGTGTAGGGCAAAGCTGCTGCAACCTCCTCAGATGGGGAATGTGAGATCAAATCCTGTATCTGCAGAAAAGAAAAGTGGGACCACTCATAGCGAGTCCAATACTCATTCAAATACTAAAGACTTTTATTAAAATGTAACTCTAGCCACTCTGGTGCTATTAACTACAATAAAAATGGTTTATTTATTCTATCTGCAATATTTCCACTTTATGATACATCCTAGGAACTCTGATAGGTTCATTTATTTGTCATTTGAGCAGTGAAATATGAAGGAAGGTTTGGAATCTATAGTGTTATTATGTGGGAGTTATTTGTGCCTTGTGTTCGATATTGCAGATGATAATGCCTCTTCTTTGGTTCCAGTCTTTCATCTGGCATGAAGGTTGCTAAACCTCGCAGTCATTTTCTGAATGAAAGCAGGGGAAGGGAGGAGCGCTGGCAAGTCATGCTGAATGTAGCCGTGAGATAATAATACCTGTGCCATGCAAGTGTTACACCGTAAACAAAAACGGTTAAATTCAGGTGCATAAGAACCTTTCTTTTAGTTTCATCTACCCTGTTGTATAAGCTAGATTTCTTGTGCAGTCAGTTTAAAAGGCTGACTACTGGGGACCAAACCACAGAGTTAAGGCAGGTTGCAAAACTGCTAGCTGAGTTCTCTCCCAGCAGGGGAAAAAAACCAACCCCAAACCTAAATTTGCCAGATAAATTATTCATTGTGAATCATTCACTTAATTCTCATAATAAATGGTTTCCTACCCTTGGTTCTATTGACTAATTACTATGTTTAATGTTTTTACTGGCTTTTGTTTTCTGTGCAGTTTAATTTTGCTGGGATGAGATGGTCTGGAAATGAGGGAATGAAACCTCTGTGTCTGTGCTGGTGCACCTCCCACTCAGAGTCATCCACAGATTCTGGTGGAGCCATGCACAGCTAAATTATGCTCGGTAAAGACACAGGAAGAATTGTGTCCTGAGTAATGCAGCTTCTCCTTAGGCTTCTTGCTGTGGAGAAGACATGCATTAGCTGGTACTAGTTTCTGCTGTCTTTCACCATCTTCACTGGATTGCTGAAGCAGCTTACAGCTGCAGCCCTGCTCCCTTCTTCCTTCTCTTTTGAAGCTCTGTAGTGCGCACACTAATGTGTGTGCAGAGCCTCTGCCTCCATGGGACTCCTGGCTCCCTCTCTTCTGCTTCCAGACTCTGGCAGAGGTTGTCCCAGGGACTACCCAAATAGGTTGGTTTGGAGCTGAAGAGAGAGATGATGGAGTGTGGCCAGAACAGCCTGTTGCCTTCATCCCCCCTGCCTTCCGTACCAGTTGTATTCATTGGTACTATCTTTGAGGCTAAGAGCAATATAGTTTTCTCAGCACAGACAGGGATTAGCAGTTTGAGGTTAGTTTATGGTCATGGGAATATACTTTGGAGTTTATCTACAAGCTGTTTTGTCAAAAGAACTTCAATTCTACTGATTTTTCAGTATCAAAAATATCACCAGGTTTGGCATACCCGGGCAGCATCAAAATGCCCTAGTCAGGATGCTGGGTATCTCCTCTGCTGTGCAGCCACAAAGCAGAGCCGTGTCCTGTCCCAGAGGCTATAGCAAGGCATTTCTCCAGTGCAGCGTTAGAGGTCTTTAAGGAGAGATTCAGTCTCGAACTGGGTGCCTACGCTTTGTGCTTGATAATATTGGCGAATGAGCTAGAAAAGCTTGAAGGAAACTCCACAAGTGTGAATTCACAGTCTGACACTTGAACAGCTGAAGGTGATGCTACAGCAAAGTTATAGCTGTCTCCCTCAGGAAGCCATAAGGAGGATGGGTAGAAGAGGAGGGTACGTTATTACAATTGCTTTCAGTGTTGCATTCGTGCCTATAGATACTGTACAGATGGATCTATTCAAATGAACACATGATGTGACTGATAATTGTCCAGTAATGAATATTACAAAAGAATTCCTATTTCTCTCTAAATGCTGCTGATGCTGCTTTATATCACGCAAAGCAAGGAAGCTCTAACTGGTGTTACTGAAAGAGTACTGAATTTGAAGAATTTAAAGGAATGTGAAACTGGAAGTGCAGTTTGAATAAATCTTATCAAGTGCTCTTCACACAAAAGTACCTTTGACTTCTGTTGCGCACAGATTATTTGCATGACCTGAGGAAAAGTCTGGAGATTATTTACTATCTAAGTTGCAGAGTTCTGTTTGAGTTTCCAGCAACATGTGCCAAAATAAGGCAGGCACAAAGTAAAATAGTAACAGAGATTTTCTTTTTTAACTGAGTAGAAGAAGCCTGTGTACCTTGTGACAAGCCAGCTCTAGCCCACTGCCAAGAATTTGATTAGCTTTTTTGATAATTTATCATGTTTTGATGACTTATTTTTTAAATTTTTAGTCTTTTTATGCCAACCTTAAAGTGCGATGTTGAAATCTTAGTTTTTGAAATGTGATGTTTCCTCTTCCTTCTCCCTCTCTGTTTCCTCTCTAAATTTTAACATGATGCAAGTTAAACTTTTTAAATACCGTTTAATGCATTTTACGGCATGTGGACAAACACTGAAGCTGGCCTTACCTTTTTGGAAGTGTTTGAGGATGGGCTCTGGAGGGTAACCAACTCCTGGTTCTGGAGTAATAATTTTAGTTTGAATAATCGTGTCCCCACACAGTGATGAGAGCAGGAGCTGGCGACACCGGACCATGCTCCCATCTGAACTGATGATTCCATGTCACGGGAACAGAGCTGAGAGTCTCTCTGTCCTTGATATTTTAGGCCACAGGAGCTCTTTGGAAGACCTGGAGAGCTGTCCATCCTCCCTGGGGAGAGAGACTTGAATTCCCCATTGTTAGCAGGGTCTCATTCCTGGCATAGCTTTCCATCCTCTGTGACCCAAAAAGCTAAATCCCAGCAGTGGTGCTGATTTGCTTCATTTTTATGTTGATTTTAATAGGTCTGTTTCCTGGGTGGAGTACTGCTTAACATCAGAATGGCAGCAGGATTGAGTGTTTCCAGTTTTTGGTGTGCGTAAGGGTAAAATGAAGCCAATAACAGTTATTTAACACAGGGGGACATTGGGAAGCTCATCAGGTAAAGCATTTTCCAGCTGTTAGCAGCAAGCTATTAGGAAATCTCTGTGTAGTTAACTCCGAGACTGGAGAGTTGAGGCAAATTCCAATAGAAGGAGTTACTGGTTAATTATAATAATAAGCAGAACAGTATTGCAAATACTGCACCAAATCAGAACTATTTTAAAAGCACACTCCGGTATGTCTATAAATCATGAAAAGAGAGAAAAGCAGTGCAAACCTCGTGAGAATTTTCCTAACATCTCTTTACTGTCTTCCCCTTCTTGTCTCAGGCTCCATTTGCAGTGATTCATGAAAAAAGCCCTGAAGAGCTGACATTTGGGCTTTGGTCCTTGACACTTAAGTAAAATACTTTAAAGTGTAGTTTGGGAGCTTTAGACTCCTTCCTTCCACTCACTCTCTCAAACACTTTTGAAATAAAAAAAAGCACTAACGGATGTTGGTTTTCAGTTTTCCTTCTTCTGCCTTAATCTGTTCTCTGGGGTGCTTGTGGAAAGTGAGTCATTTCAAGGCAGCGCTGCCAGCCCACTTGTAGGTTGTAAACCCAAGGGGTTCAGGACTGTGGCAAACACTGCCACTTTGTTTGCTCAGCTATTTGAGGAAAGTCAGCGAATACAAGGGCAGCGTGCACAGCTATGTTACTGTGAGGAACAAACGAGAGTGAAGAGTTAATGCGCAGGAATGTGCAATGAAATTATTAGGGTTTTTCTACTGCAGACCTGCCTATGAAACTAATAAAGATAGCACTTAGCACCTATGCAGGGCTTTGTTTTCAAAGATCCCTACCAGCATTACCTAATTCCCTTCTGAAATAGCTGTGGGAGTGGTTGAAAATAATTCAAAGTCTTTGTGTTTCATATATGGGGAGGAAAAGCCTTTGAATCGGTAAACAAAGACTGTTACACTATTTCCATGTGGCTCTACGATGCAGGGGTAGCAGAGCCAGAAGCTCCCAGGCTCTCATTCAGCCTTTCAGTTTGTATCTGTGCTTCTTTGCCAGATCCAACTATGTGCACTGCACATAAAGTTGGAGCAAATAGAAAGCTGTGTTCAGTAATGTATTCGTACACACAAATCAATCTTACTGGAAATAATTAATAATAATGGACCAGACCATGATCTTGGTTATACTGATGTAGCTGTCGTAACTCTATTGACTGCGCTATATACATTTCCCAATTAGCATATTTTTTTTGTTTCACCATAAAATAGCGTGATATGTTGTAAGGGTCAATAATGTCTCATGCTGACAAAGTACTTTTGCAGCCCATTTCATCCGTAAGGTTGTGGGTACCAAGTTACAACATGTGCATACTTCAAAAACGTTTGGGAGGCTGCAGCTCAGCAGGAGCTCTGGGGAATAGCCCTTGATCCTAAGAGCATTAAACAAGAAATACACAAGGGGTAATTAGGTGGCAGCAGCTCAAGTTTATATTAAACATCTTGCAGCTGTATCAACCAAATTCTCTTGTCAGTGTTGGCTACTATAGCTGTCTAAGCTATTCACAATACGGCTTTCTACTGAAGTCAGCCATAGTCCTGGTGGAAATCACAAGTGGTCCAGAGCGGTGAGGTGCATCCAGCTCTGTCTTCTGCAGCCCAGCAGGACTTGAGCTCCTCCCAGGGAGAAAGGATTTTTTGCTTATGATGATTCCTGAATTTCAACACTAAACAGTTATAGGCAGAAAGAGGGAGGAGTCTTGTCTGATACTGGAATTAATGTTTTGTTAACACCGAATCCACTTACCTTTCCCAGGCAGAACCCAGAACCTTATTCCCACTGATCGGTCTACAGAGAAAATAACTGTTGTAGAGTCAAAGAGTTAATAACTAAAACTGAAGTTCCTCTAAAGGGTCATGAAGCTATTCAGAGGTGAAATGACTAGTCCTAGGTGAGGCAAGAGATGACACCTGCTTTGTCAACATTTTCAAAATGTCATTTTCGAGTTATATTGCTGAAAATAAGCTTAAGAGAATATATCAAAGTAAAGTGATCTGCTTGGATCACATCTGCTTGCACGCTTGTCTGCAGTCATTACCTTTCCATCAAAGATGTGTGTCATGTGAACCTCAAAAGAAAAATCAGAACAGAATATTCCAAATATCTTTCAACCAAATTCTGCCATTTTCCCCAGTTTCTTTCTGGTGTGACTTTCCTTTTGCTATGCAGATGTTTTGTTTGGTTCATTTTGTTGCTAAAGACAGATGAGACAAAGATGTACATGGATTTTTCTATTTGTAAATGAGCACTACAAAGGAGAAGATATGACGTTAAATAACATCTCCGTCTTACAGTAAACAAAACAAGCTACTGTACAATGAAGAGAATGACAGGAGCACATTGTATGTGTCAAAATGAAATAGGACATCCGTGTAGTAAAAAGTGCTGCTAAGAAAACCTTTCAAGTGTTTAATTGAGGGAAAACAGATCGTTAAAGTATGGATTTGATTTTTGGAAAGAACAATGCCTGCTGCTTTTGACAATGGCTCTTGGGTTGTTTATAATCAATACATTATCGCACTGTTCTTTCAGGCCCTTCTGCAGTGTGGCGTTGTGTCAGTACCTGATTCGGAAAGAAGCTGAACTGATTTATCAATTAACTGCTTTGTACTGAAATCATCACCTATCAAACTCCAGTATCTAGAGGTCACCAGCTAAATAATGTGCTGGGAGACCTTGGGGGCCTGGGGCCTGTTTGCAGGAGTGAAACGAGAAAGGAGGGCCAAATCTCAGCGCAGGATCTCTGCAAGCGCCTCTTAGGACTAGTGTGAATAAGAAGAAATCTGCAGCTGGTGGTAAAGCAGAGACGGGACTAGAGTTTACGGGGGTTTTTTTTGGTGTGTATACTTGGATGGGTAGGAGCTGAACAGGTGTTTGAATTACTTAAAATTGATGAGGATGATGCCTCCTTAAGTTCAGCTTATCTGCAAGCTGACGCTGCGATTACAGCAGGAGAGTGGTGTAGATGGGAATGAATACAGATAAATAAAGCTTACCCAGCTCCAATCTGGGCGGAAGAGGTTTTACCAGCATCTCCTCATTGAGGCCAGAAAACCAGGCTCTTGGCTGAGCTGTGCAGCCCGGTCCAGCTGACCCCGGCGGTCGGCCTCGCTGCCCAGCTCTGCGTCCAGTGACCTGCAGCCACTTCCAACTGATGCTGCAGACTGGCGTGGCCATTTTGCCACTTTGAAGGAAATTCTTCTTCCTTTTAAAAAGGCTTATTTTGTGCCTTTCAGTTGTTTTTTGTGGCATGGAATACATCTCTAGCTAATGCCCCTCATTATGGATTTCCTTAATTATTTGGTTTCCCAGCGGCTTAGTAATCTAATATGACTCTAGGGACAAATCCTTGCCTGAGATCACAGCCTAAACATCTAATGTTCTATGGGATCCAGAGATTAGCAGAACTAAATCCTAAATCCTCTGGGGCTAGAGAGTGCCAGTGAACTTGATGGGGGACTACCAGTACATGGCTGAAACCATGGGGAAGAGAAGTCAAATAATGGTGCATCTGGAGACCCCCCCCCCCCCCCCCACTCCAGCCTCTCCCATCCTGGAGTCTTATTTGTTATTATAGGGGGATTTGAAACAGGGGACAAAATGAGTGAGGTTTGTTAGAGCATCACCACAGGTCACTTGTAGTGGTTGGAAAGGGATGTCCGTTGTCATAGACAAAGCATTAGTACTGAGGATGTGGGAGAGGGGAAGGAAGAGGCTCTTTTTTGCTATGCTGCGTTGCTATTCCCTCCTATTTTCTGGCTGCTGAAACACACCCATTATCTCAGGAACTGTTACTGTTATTTGTCTGATGCAGAGTAGTAAATCACATCCCAGTCGGAGGGAGGGTCCCAGGTTTTGATTGAATCCCAAACCAGACAGGTCCTATTATCCTTCTTTTTGTCTCTTATTCAAATGTGCCTGAATCATTATAGATTTTAACATAAGGTACTGAAAAATATGCAAATTTCTGTAGTATTTCAGGCCTCTGAGATTTAAATTTTGTAAAACCAGCTAGCAGATTTCAACATCTTATCTTAATGCAACACTGTACCTGCAAATCTGGTCACTAAAATGTGCCTTTTTTTTTTTCTAGATCAGTTCCAATTATAGTTTTATTATTCCAGGTCTGCTAACCTTTTTTTTTTTTTTCCTATATGTATGTAGCCTATTTGATTTTATATTTTTATCCCATCCCATTTGATAGTCGGGGAAAAAAATGTTTATGGATTTCTAAATTTCCATCACCATAGTTCTGAGGTTAGAACTTTGTCACCTTAAGTGTATACGGAATAATTACAGATGTGCACTGTATGTATATACATGCTAATCCAGTATGGCCCTTGCCATGAATTTTAACATTTTGACTGTTTTAGTGGTCACTTGGGTCCCTCCAACTCCTGGTAATACAGAATCATCTTCATGTCGGTGCAGTGTGTATGCAGCTTTGTCCCATGTAAATTGTTTTGTATTGGAATTATCATTACAGCAACACTATTGTTTTTAGGAATATGATGAGTGCAAAAGAATGGAAAAAATAGCCTCCCTCCCACTGACGTTATTAGTGTAACTTTTCACAGCCCATTCTAGCAAACTTTGTGGCTATCTTAAGATTTCCTCTACAGCAAAAAAGAGAATAAAGCATGAGGCACATCAAACAGCATAAGAGCTACTGAAGTGTTACCCTTTGCTCTTGCGTTAAAGGCATGTTGTTACTACCTGTTTTGAGAAAATACGAGTGTTCGGTTCTTCAAACCTAATGAGTACCAGCTGGGACACATTTCCGTTTCTATAAAGGAAAGTAGATTTAACCTTTGTACGGTGGTGTTCACCCAAATTATTCAGCCTTGGGGATATTCTGCTGAGTGGCAGGATCTTGCCAAGCTGTGCATTGCTTATTTCTGCCCCCTTTGTCATTGCAGCGCAAGGATGTCTCAATAAACAACATCTGGAAAGTGACTTGAAGTTCCTTGTTAATCATTTATTGGTTAGAGGCTGAAGAGCATTTGGTAAACAGGGGCTGATGCCAATTACCTGGCAAGAATTTTGGTTTGCTCAGAAGATCTAAAGGACGCTGTGATCATTAAATTCTTTCAGTCTCTGCACTGGGAAAATATTAACTTGAGAGAGGCAGAACTGTTAAGTGAGAAATTTTAACAATTGACAAATGTATGTGGCAGCCTCTTCACAAACTTGTCTGCTGAATAAAATGTTTGCACTTTTTATCATTGGTATTGAAAGCCCAGTCCACCGAGTTGTTTGCTTAGTCTCCAGAGAATAATCAGTTCAGATCAGTTATTTTCAACCCTTATATTGTACTCTGCGCACCACCTCAGAAATGTTACTGATGTCTAACCAGAAGTGTGGATAAGAATCAGAAATCTGGGTGACATTCTGCGAAGGCTGTGTTCGTATTGTGTTAGGAGCGTTCCTCTTTGGCTTCCCACGATAATGCTAATATTACACGTTGTTTTTCGTAACAGTATGACATTACTCTCTGAATCTTAATATTTCTTAGAAAAAGCAATGATACAAATGGATTTACACTGTGTCGCTGCACAACTGCTGCAGTTTTAATTTGATAGAAGTGCAGACAGGATAACCCTGATAATGGTGAATTCATTTAAGCTTTTTGTATCAGCAGTTTTTTTAATGTGTGATTTTTATCACAAGGGGTGCTCTGTCTCCACTGGCCTCTAAGGACTACTGTAATACAAATAATCACTCACTGAGAGTTAATTGATAACTTTCACCTTTTCATAATCTTTAACCTTTACTCTTCTAATTTATACCAGCGTATAAATTAGAAATTTATACCACTGATTCTGGTGGACTTGCTCTTGATCCACACTCAGCAAAGACAGGTCACTGTTGATTTCTGAGAACTGTTCTGTCCACTCCTTCCTAAAACTGGTTGGTGGGAAAATATCATCAGCAGGGCCTGTTAGTGCATTGCTGGGCTTAACAGAAGATTTCAGTGCAATCGATTGCAGAAAAACTGCATTAAAGGAAATAAGAAAATACTTAAAGATTATGGATGGGTTTTTTTGGGGGGGGTGGGTGTTTAGTGCTGTGTTTGTGAGCGCTCTGTAAGTCTTTACCATGGAACTCTAATTACCCATTCAAAAAATAGTAAATTGATCAGTTTCTCTTTAAGATTAAATGAATAATTTGGTTCAATAATTATTTAAATCCTTTCTCTCTTTAGAAATTATATTTAACTGTATGTGGACGCCACAAGGTTATAGCTTAGGTCTTCAAATTACAAGAAAAGGAAAAGACAGAGGATGGCTAAAATACAGGGACTTAAGATAGCCGATTTAGCATGGGGTTAGTCCAACTTAATACCCAAGTAACACAATTAGGACTCCATGCGGTCCACACTTAAGCTATGCAGATGTCTCATTTTTCTATAATTAGAATGAAAGGCAGAGCTATGTGACTCTTTTGCCTACATTATGCAAAGTCATTTTTTTCTCTCTTCTATAATTAAGTGTGCAGCTTAAGACACTGCCAAGTGCTGAGAGCAGCTTTAGCTTACATGATAGTGCTTCCCAAGAAGGTCCAAAGAATTGGACTTTGGTTTCAATTTGAAAGTATGTTGTGGAGATGGGAAGGTGATCTGGAAATCAAGCGTTATTTAGAAGTTTTAGTGAAAGCAGAAACTCTGAGAAATTTGCACACAGGACTTTACTATTTCTATGGATATTTCAAACAAGGAAAGGACGTTAAGTAAAACTGTAGTGATTCTACCAGTTCTTGAATTTTGCAGCAATTCAGGAGCTGACTTGCTAAGTCAGGCTTTCTTAATGTTGTAGCACCATTTTAGCTGCTTTTATTTTTGTGGTGTGCTTTTGTAGTCTCCCAGATAAATCACTTTGTAATAAGTTTGCACGCAACAGTCTTGGAAGAATATTAGCTTAACCGGACCTGCCAAACCTACTGCTGTGAGCAACAGGGTATGGTTTTAACAGTGTCAGTTATTCATCTGGCTGGGATTTTCAGAGGACCAGACATCACTCATGTGTACGTTACTCATGTTTAAGTCGTGAATCCATGGTGTGTTTTGAGCCCAGCGCACCCGCTCAGTTGGTCACTCTGCCTGTAGGGTGGCTGTGCTGAAGTGAGGGGGATTGTGCCTCTTTGGCCTCCGGATGCCCAGCGGTGTGGTGTGAAGAGGGGATGGAGA
Organism: Charadrius vociferus; assembly: GCF_000708025.1. Taxonomy (NCBI): domain Eukaryota; kingdom Metazoa; phylum Chordata; class Aves; order Charadriiformes; family Charadriidae; genus Charadrius; species Charadrius vociferus. The sequence goes on along the minus strand of NW_009646736.1, from coordinate 2,439,000 downwards.
GAGCTGTGCATCCTTTGCCTTTGGAGGAGTTCACGCTGCCTTTGGAGCCAGCTGAAACATAATCCGAGAGTGCTTACAGTAATTCCTTTCAGGAGCAACTTGTTTGCCTTCAGAAAGGCCCAAAAGGCACCAAAAGGCACTTATTTTCAAAGCATTCCTATAGGGAAAGATATAACAATTCTTCGGTGTTTTCTTCTTTACTCGAGTCAGCGTCCCCATCCCACAAAAACAAACAGACAGACGGACTGACAAGTTGCCTGCATTCAGCATTTGGCAAAGCTTGATCAGTTTGCCAAATGGCAGTGGCTCTCTTCACAGATGACATTGCAGGGCAGAGGGGGCTTTAGTTGGTTCAAATGACTAGACCTCTTTATCCCTTGTGGCTACATACCGACAGAGCTCTTTGCAGTAAATCACAAGATTTTCCACAGGAAATGGAGACAAGATTTTGGTGGGTTTGACTGAAGCATTGGCTGCTTATAATAATGTTTTACTCTATTTGACTGTGATTTGAAGTGCTCCGCTCAGACATGGAGAGCACCCTCAAAAAGGAGGGGAGCTCCTCTGTGTGTTGGGAGCCCTGGTGCCTGGCTCCAGTTCCAGGGGAGGACACCTCTAAGGGACACCACCGCTCACCAAGGGAAAGGGAGCTCAGCTGGCAGGGGGATGGGAAGCTTTGGGTTAGGATCCTGGTGATTATTCCAGTGAGAGGGAGATGTCCAGAAGAGGAATGCTTTTATGTGGCTCAGTCTAAAAACCGAGCGAAGGGAGAGATGAAGTGTAGGTGTGAGCTTTTTAATAGAGAACTGGGAGAGGGGAGGCTGTAGTGACAGACCCCACTGAGCATCCTCTCCTTGCCAGGCCCTGGCTGGAGCGGGCAGGGGTTGCCTGTGTGTCACAGTCAGGCTGTATTTGAGTAAAAGCAGCTCAGTCGTTCAGGAGAACCTCGCCGTGACATGCTATGTGGGAGGCGAGAACGAAGGGTAAACTGTTTGACACACAGCGGCATGGTAGGAGGTGCCTCCTGTTTCTGGTTGCAGGCAATATAGATGACTAGATTTCTTTTGTATGTCTTTGCTTGTAAATCCTCACTGGGCAGTGACATGGATTATGTATCTCCGTCTGTGCAAGGGAAAAAGCAAGAACCAGAATTCCTCTTGCTGTGCTCTCCCCACACAAACAAGAGGCATGTGTGGGGGTATATAAAGCTTTCTCAAGCCTCTGGTAGCCACTTCTACAATGAAAAATCTTCACGTGAGGTGCAACTAAACAAGATGTGTGTGTCTGTGACAGTGACCCAGCTGTTTACCAGCCAAAGCGAGTCTGCTGATTGAGATTTCACGGCTCTGAGCAGCTTGCAACAGCTGCAAAATCGTTTCATGTGGTCAGCGGATGTTGCCTGCTAAAATTCAACCCCTCTTCCCCTCCTGTCCTACCTACTAAGGTGACCTGTGTAGCCGAAGTGTTGAGTGTGGTGGCTGTATTGGTAATCAAGGCTAAAGATTGCTATTGCCTGGCTGCAAACAGAATAGCCTGTTGCCCTGGGCACAGCACGGCCTCTGAGCCTGCTGCAGCTGGACAGACTTCCCAAGGACCAAACTCAGATCAATAAAATACCCACCTTGATTCTGCTAATTCAAAGTGTTTTCCCATTTTGTGATTCAGGTTCTCTGTGCATGCCATTCTTCTGTCTCTGTCAGGAAAGGGGAGAATTATGTCCTCTGTAAATGTTAAGGTTTTTCCACAGAGTTCAAGGGAACTGTACTAAATTGGACCAATTAAAAGTCTGTTCAAATACTTAATGTGTAATAAGGTAGCCTCGGTACTTTAGTCATTTCAGAGAGCATTAAACTCCCCAGTAGCATCATATTTGTGGTAATTTCAGTATTTCCAAAGCTCAGGATTCTGGAAATTGCTGAGGTCCTTCTACATGGGGGAGAGGAGGCATACAAAAGTCTTTCTCTCTTATTTTTGAGTGCAAGGCCCAGTGCCACAAAACCAAATGTGTTTCTTCCTGCGTGTGCCTAAACTTACCAGTAGCTTTCCAGTGCTTTTGTATGGACAGGTTATCTTGAGAAACCCACTGAGATCTGCGACATTTACAGTGCCTGAGCCTGGCAGCTATTGTGATGAGTGGTGGTGGTGATGAAGGAAAGGATGGGGGTTTTTATTCTGCTCAGTTCTCTAAAGTTCTGCACAGGCCGTAGGCTGATGAGGAGCAACCCACAGGCACAGCCCATACTTCAGGTAAACTGGTGTCAATCCAAAATAACCCTCTGAGCTGGAGTCAAGGGTGTTGTGGCAAACTCGCATGGGAAGAGCCGAGAGCAGAATCTGTCTCAAAAGCAGATATCTGATGGTAAATAAAGTTTATCTTTGCACTTCTTTAAGGTAACATAGGCCATTAGACACAGAAGTGACAGTTTCTCCATTATTCCCAGGCAGATGCATCAGGTGTGTCAGTGTTAGTGTGCTGAAAAATAATATCCAGTAATGCTTTCTTATAAAGGAGAGTCACTCACCAGAGTAAATGCAAGGAAATCATCAGGCTCGGAGTGTGGTATTGTGGTTAACCAATGTAGGCAGGTACTGGAGGTGTGAAATTGAAAAAGTCGTGAACGCTTCCTACCTTACTCTTTGTAGACAGGTTTCTTGTACTTACTTAAAGGCTGAGAGTCGCAAGGGACAGTGTTACCACCTTTATTACTTTCTCTCTAATGAGATTTTCCAGACTCGTGGCAAAGCCACATCCCATATCCCAAATGAGATACCAGCCTTTGCTGCACTGGTCAACTTGCCTTACAGTGAAGAAGCAGCTGTAACTCTTGTCATTTGGTATTTTCTCAGCTTTCTTTAATGTATTTAAAACTTAACACAGAGCTGCCGCCCTTTCTGAAGGGGAAAAATTCAGCCTCGACAGAACTGTTACGTCAGTCAGGTCCTCAGTAAGAGGGAAGTTTGCTCAGAATTGTGTCTTAGATAAGACTTAGGACTAGACAGAGCAACCTTTGCTTGCAAGCAAAAGCCCATTAAAATAAGCAGAACTACTCTTTTAAGTCAGTACTTACATCAGACTGCCCTTAAAGTCTTTAATTCATTATTACTTAATCTCCCAAACATTTGTATATTACAGTACTTCAGTTACAACTTCATACACCTGCAGCCTTTGGTGTCGCTATTTTATTTTAAAGAAAATGTAACATACCAGTCAAGTGAAGCCAGCTGGAGCTTACTTCTGCAAGGTACAATAAAGTTAAGTGGGCATGATGACCACTTAATAATCTTGGAGGTATTTAGCATGGGGTAGAATGGCAACTTGACATACAGGAGCCAGGAAAAACAAATTTGGTAAGGCCAATTCTTTTCCTTTCAGGCCTGTGTATTTTAGGAATCAATGATGACTTCTACAAAGCCAGACTGGGTCATTTATATATTAAAACTATTTTAGATTTTGAAATCCAGTTTTGTCTGGCAGGTTTTCCCATGGAATATCCAAATGGCCAATGGTTTATTTTCCTCGTGACTCTGTGTTTCTCCAGTGTATATGCCTCTCACTCTGGGAAATATTCCTGCATTAAAAAACCCATAATGACTTTTACCTCCTGGCATTATTCTGGAGAACAGGACTTAGTCTTGCTGTTTTCCAAGACCTTCTTGGCCTTGCTGTTGATGAAACTGTGAGAAATCAGATTGTCTAAGAGCTTCGTTACGGGGCGCTCGAAGGCAGTGCTTCTCTCCTGCGGTTTATGCGAACACTGCAAAAGAAAAATGCCAGCCCAACAACCCTGAATAAGCTTGCCCTGTCAAGTAGACAAACAACAAAAAGTGGGGAGGGGAGGAGAGTAAAATAATAAGTAAGTGAAAATCCTGGAGGCAGTACAATTTGTCCTTTTTTTTGTCATATACACCAGACGTGAGGTGGACTAATGAAGATTTTAGAGGGAACACTGCCACAGCACTTCCTGGGGTCTTGCAGAAATGATTTTGGGAGTGAAGAGTGGTTTTTTTTCCCCACAAGACGTAAACGTGGCCAAAGTAGGTTGTACCTTGTTTCCTCAGCCAGGGAAGTTGCCTTTCCCAAAGTCGGTTGCTGCATCTGATGTTCCTTTTATTTGCTAGCTCAAAAGCTGGCACCTCTGTCATCCTGCTCCCACTAGGTGAGTCCATGGAGGATGCTGGCTGCTTTGAGGGATGTTGGTTGCTTCTGGGGCTGCGTCTGTGAGGTCTGGGAGCTCCTGCTCCAGATTCTGGGGTCCTCAGTCAGCCGTTAGGTCTTGTACTGACTTGGAGGTACTGTGGTGTAACAGGGAGGCAGTTAGCAGGCTGACTGCTTAACTGGTGCTGTAAATGCATGGTGAGTCTTTTAGTGTCTACAAAATCCACCAAAATGCCACAAGAGGAACATTTGTTTTTAACAGGCACTTGACTGGGGAGACATCTTGCATTGATCCAGGGCTATTGGACTGCTAGACCTTTTTTTCAGTGTAGTTACCAGGAATAAACTGGTGTTAAGGAGGAGTTAGAAGGGCTGAAAAGCCCTCTAATTTTAACCTCACCAACAGAGAGAAAGGATGACTCCAGCACCCATAAATATAGGAAAAGCATGATCTGAAAACAAGGTCTTGTCGCTTGAAAGGCTGTTCTCAGAGACTTCATCTCTGCTCGTTCCGGCAAGGTCCCAGTACAGAAGTCTCGCTAGAAAGTGTCACACTGTACTCCTTTGAGCTAAGAGAGGAATCTTTCACGAGAAAGATGAAAAGTTAAAAAAATAGAAAGATTCCATGACTGAAAGAAGAGCAGATAATTGCAATTTGTCTCTCTGAGCTTTTGTGAGCAGATATTGAATAGAAAATGGTTCATATAATTGTATTTTTGGGACCCTAGTTACAGCCAAAGATTTATAGTTTTTTTGCCTGCAAAACCCCTGCTCTTTTCTATTTTAAAAGAGGGACTATCACCAAGTGTCACCCTGAAGAATTGGACCCACTACAGTATTTTGTTACATATCAGAAAACAAAGTGCAAGGCTGGTACACTATTAAGCAACAGCAGCGGAGCTGCCACTCTCAACCTCATTATTCAAGCCTCTCTTTAGTTCAATTATACACCTCTACAGCTAAGGAAGATAGATGAAGGTCATTTGGGAGCTGTAAACCACAACGCATTGAATGCAGAACTATGTTCTTAAGCTGATTTACACCTTGCTCTCCAGTGTTGTACAGCATGGGGCTTCGATTGAAATGCAGAGGCGGTGATTGAAAAGCCTTTTTCCTCTTCTTAGCTCCAGATCCACTGCCTGTAATTATTACCTTGATTAGATGGTGAGAGACAATGGTTTCTGTTTTCTGTACCTGGGTGGTGACTAAACCCAAAATCTTGGGACTTGGGCAGAGAACCCACTGGGGATGCACAATGGTGTTTACATCTGCAGAAAGTTAATTCTTGGTTGTATGTATTGGTCCAGCGAGGAAGAAAAACTGTAATCGAGAGAAGCAATTTGCCTTTCCAGGACAGTCAAAGAGCTGCCATCTTGTACTGATTTACCTCCCATATATCTCACAGCATGAGGAATGTTGTGTATACTGAAGAAAGTTAATTAAACAATGCAAATGCACACAAAAAAGAACCCTTTCATGCTATTGACAGATGATTGTAGGCTTTACTCATAGGGAACAGAGACATTTTTAAAATAACTTTGTCTGAAGTATACTGTACAAAAACATCTGGTACCAGATTCTTAAGGCAGTGACTCTGTGGGTACAAATGCTAACCGTCAAACATCTGGTTACCCAGTAATGCCCCCCTGGGAGACCAGTTTGGGTTCTCTGGTGTTTTGTTTAACTGTAAATCAGCCTCACCGTCTCTAAACATTGTTCCAGAGCTTATGCAATACAAGCACCTTGCTTTGTATGTTAAGGTTAAATTGCACATTAGTTAGCACTTTTGCTAAAGTCAATGGAAGTAGATGCCAGCTCTGACGGAGTTAGATCTAACTAAATATCACCTTGTATTCCAGTGTTGCCTTGGGAAATGTTTTGTCAGGCTAAGCTAACTTAAGAGAGGAAAAAAGGCAATAAAAACAAAGTGATTTGAGTTCTTTTCTGAAATGTGGTTTGCTGAGCATTCTGCATCTCTATCAACTCATGTTTATTTAGAAATAAATTCTAGCAATAATCATGTTTTTGTTCCTTTAGCAGAGAGAACAGGAATTAGCACAGAGCCACATGTACTTTTGATAGAGAAATAAAGACTACTTTAGCAAGATGGTATTTTTATCCACAGACCAGAGCTTACTTCATTAGCATTTCTTCTCTTTTTATATTAAGGTAGAACTTTAAGCACCACGAATGCATTTTTATTTATGATGTTTCAGAACTTTTTTTCAGGTGGAGATATTTTTTTTGATGTGTTTATTTAGTGGAAATAATCACAGAAGTCTTTTAAACATTAATATTATATGAAAAGGCTTTACTCTGAAATATTTAAAGTTGTTATCATATATATATGTTTAATTTTTAGAATTAGTCCTTTCAAGTTAAAAAAACCCAAACCTGCTCTCTACTTCGTCCTCATCTGACCCTCATTTTAGCTCCAAGGAATCCATTCATGAGTCCTCCGTGATTTCAGTATTGTGGCACTGTCAAAAACCATAATTCTGTCCACAGACATGCGCATGTGATGCCCACTAGTTTCATAGCACCCTCACCTGAAGGCAGGGATTCAGTCTGTGCTCTTTGCCTGAGATATTATTTGCAACACCTGGTATCCTTAAGAAAAGAACTTTCTCTCCATGTGCATGTCAGGTTCTCCCTGCTGAGTTTGGCCTAGGAACAAGCATGCAGCTCCCACTTCTAGCATGGCCCCATCGCGTTATTATCTCTAATTATATATGAATCCAGTCCTGCTGTCGTTAAGGTCAATGGGAGCACTGAAAGGGCTTGAGGTTGCTGAAAATTGGATTCTCTAAGAAAGAGTTCACCAGGGAGAAATGTAATGATAGATACATTCAAAGACAATAAAATTGTAATTCTATATAATTTGCCACTAACTTAATTATATATATTCTAAACGAAGATCTGGAATCCCCTTTTCTCACAGGAGAAATCCTGCTTTTGTCAATAAGGCTGTTGTGTGAAAGCAAGTCAGACTTGGCCCTGATACAGACGACTGCAATTTGCAGACCTTATCTGAGATTTTGCATTGATTCTTTCCTGCAGTGAAGATTTGTGCTGCACTGTTTATAATCTTTTATCTTCCTATTAAAACAAATGTCTTTTTAAAGGGGAAAACAAGTTTCTCAGATCTACTTCCTAACTTCAGTGTACTTTTGCTATGATGATGCATACTGGATATGCTTCCCAGTAATAATTTCAAATGTAACAACCTGGAATTGTTAAAGTGAAATTTCGTTAGTATTCATTCAAAACTTTCAACATAAACATTTAATCAAATAATTTGGGCAGCAATTCTTTCATGTAAATCTAGGATTGTTCCCTGGTAACTGGGTTTTTTGTTTGTTTTGGGTTTTTTTTCCCCACATATAATAATTTAGTCGTCATCTTATTCATCCCCCTTGATTATACTGATGCAACTGTTTGCAGGGCTGCCTGGTAAGCCAGATAAAGGAAAGATCTGAATTAAAAATATCATCAAAGGGCTCCAAAACCTGTGGCAGTACGGCAGCCATGGGGACAGTGCAGGGGTGGGAACGCCTGGCGAAGGATGAAGAGGAAAGCTGTTTACACTGGAGCAGATGCTGACATTTTTAAACCTCAAACTATGTATCAGCTGACCCAAATGCCAGACCAGGTATTGGCATAGCCACTCTAATCGTGAGGGTGGACACTACCCGCATTTTGCAGGCTGATAATGATTGATTTTCTTTCACTCTGTTCTCCCCATCCCCCAGTGATTAGTAATTGTACTTATGAGGCAAAATTAATAACTTTGAATAATCCTGGCTTTTTTCATTTTTTCCTTCATCTGGCAGTGAATTTCAAATCTACCATACGTCCTATTCTGGCTGAAATACTGTTCTGAGTCTGTACTGGCATCCTGCAAACTCTCTTGGAAAGGGCAAGGCATGGCTATGCTCCAAAAAGAGGGGAGCAGGGAGGAGGAGAAGTAATCGCTCCAGGGTGCATGTTCTGTACCCTGTGTGTAGCAATTCCCCGCAGAGAGCACTTATGGGGAAAGCCGGTCCACCTCCTCTGCATGAGCTGGCTCCTATTTAGGTCCTTCCTTCAGAGGAACTTTGAAAACCTCAGGATGTTCCTTTATCTTGGATGCTGCCATTCACATTTATGCTCTTAAAAGTAAATTTGCCAGGTAAGATAACAAAAATGATGGCAGGCCTTGATTTCAGAGATAGGGAATGCAAGATATCATAGAGATTTCTACCATTTTTGCAAACCAGGGATAGACTAAGTCTTTTGTATCTTATCTTCGTTTCTTTTCCCCCTGCTTTTTTTCCACACCATGAATCCCAGTGATGTCACTTCCAGAGATTATTGCAAGCCTTGTAGAGATGTCAGAAGCCTTGTAGAGAAGAAACATGCTGGTCCTAACAGCACCGTACGTGGATCACTGTAATGCTTCCACCTTCCTTCTGCACCTCTCTTGCAAGTGCATCGTAGACAGAGATAATTGTGTGTCCTGCCTTCTGCTCTGTCTTTTCCTTCTGTAAAAATCCTTGGGGTTTTTGTGTTGAGAAGGGACCAAAGACTGAAATCACCCTGCCAGTTTATTGGAACACACAGCAGGGAGGAGAATGTTTTCGACTTGGACCTTGGAAACACTGTGCATGCCAAGATGGGATACTCGCTAGCTCTTAGCTGGAACCTCCCAAGTAGAGGATCTGGCAGTATCAGCTAATTCCAAGAACTATTGGAAATAACGATGTCAAGCAGGTATCTAAGTGCTTAAACAGAATAGTTAGGGTTTTATTTCAGTTTTTTATGCAATAATCTTCTTCAGGACCAACATCTGACAACTTTACACAAAATCATAATAAAGTACTCAAACAGATTATCCAGACAGATTCTCAATTAGCTAATACGTCTTGACCTATGAATCTGAATAAAAGGTGCTGAGCTTATTGGTGTGACCTTTCTAATAAGCATGAAACTGCTGTGGGTAGAGGAGTTACTGAAATCACCATAATGTGGGGCAGTAATTCTGAAAGAAGGTTACACCTACTCAGTTTTCTTTTTTTGCTCCCTGTACACTGCAAGAGAGTTTCTGAGCTTTGTTTAATGGTCTCAGCTGTTCCCAAGCTATTCGGAGACTCAGGTGCAGGTAGGCTTGGACTGAGGCATGTATCATAAACAAGGAGTAGCCCTGTGTATCCGTATCATTCCTTAGTCAAAGTGCGTTTTCTGAGCACGTGCTGTACACATCACTGAAATACAGTGCCTCGTAGGCACTGAAAAAGCAGTGAACGAGCCCCATTAGTGAGAGACGATATATTATTAACCAAAGGCATCAATGTAAACTACTTCTCTAATCAAAGTACAACAAGAGGTTAAGCTGAAAGGAGCTGCTTTTCTTAGGCTTCTCGGGTCTCATCCAAGAGCTTTGTAAGCATTGTATTGTTTGGTATTCCATTTATTTTTCTTGGAAGGTGCTGAGCTGATCCTTCCAAGGCCTCAGTCTGTTCTCCAACAGCTACTCTGTGCTAGTGAGGATCTGTTAATTTGAACATGTATGCTTCCTTGCATGCACCTCCATCCAAACCAGAGCCTGCTCTGACCGGAATACCTGGTGCTACCTAGTGTTTTAACGTAAGCTAGACTTAGACTCATACTTTTTCTGGTTTTTGGACTCTTGCTGTCCTGCCCAGAGCCAGATATCTTAGAAATGACAGATTTCTGTGACAGAGATTTATTAGATGTCTTTCTATAGAGACAGAAAAACTGGGGTTGTTTTTCCACGCGTCCTGGCCTCGGTTCCTGTTTCCTCTGTGTGCCAACCATTCAAGTCCAAGCATCAAAACACGTGATTCTGCCCCAGGTAACTGAGGGGCCTGTTAACGGGACCCCACTCCATCCTGCATGTCCTCTGACACCATGAACTGTACCATCTCCTGCACAGTGCCACAGCCTCTGGGGTGGGAATGAAGCTTTCGCAGCCTGTCGTTCAGGGATTACATCACTCTCCTAGGAGATGTGAGATCTTGGCTTAACATCCAAGTCTTGCAAGTCCTCTAACTACTCACCTGCTGTATAAACTACAGGTGGCAGCGATACTACCTCTCCTCTGACCATGTTAAGTTTTAAAACAAAGGCATTACAGATATATTTTGTGAAGGCTTCATTCCTTAGACCTGCTCTGAATGTGGCTAGAGGAAAGGACATCTTCCAGAGGGCTGGCATGCTGCTCTGTCTGCCTTTGGATCTTGACCAGACCTTATCTGGAGAGAGGTACTTAACTGTTCGGGTTGGATCAGTTTTGAATAAATGCAGAAGTAAAACTGCAGAGAGCTCTATCACTTTCAGGTGAAATAGAGAAGTATATACTCATTTAGCTGCTCCTGTGCTGAGGTGTTGTTTGAGATACTTAGAAAAACGCAAATGGAGGGGATCTCTGAAGCTAATCTAGTCCAATCCCCTGCACAAAGCAGGTCTAACATAAGAGGGTCCTGAGGTTAAGTGCTTATAGCCCACAGATCCTTGTATCAGTTTCCACAGTCTTTGCTGGACCTTTATTTTGAGCAACTGGGAGGTCCAAGCCCAGCTGTGGGGACCATCATGTTACCTATGTACTAGCAAATAGCTGGAGTGAGGTATTAACAGCTCTGTGAGATGACCTTTATGTAACACAGAAAAGGAAGAATACTTACTGAGTTTCACGGGAACACAGAATTGCAGCAGCATGTAGTCTGGATGGTTTTAATAAAGTCATAGATTTTGTGGCCAGAAGGGACCATTATGATCATCTGTTCTGACCCTCTTCGTGATGATACAGGGCCATTGAATAGTCCTAATGCTGGAATAAAAGAGTCTGCTTAGCACTACTTTTCTAAAATGATTTCTAACTATTATAACATTTTTCTGAGTTATTCTCTAACCCCTAAATTACTCTTTTTCATATAAGGCTGTCTGTCAATCTGTTCTCTACTCCTTCACTGACAACCTCGTCCCCACCTTCCAGTGTCTTAGTTGCCTTTTTTTCTGCTGTCAAACCCAGGCTAATTCATTTTCAGTTCCCTTAAGAGACCTGTCTGAGCACTGAAAGATCTGGACTCTTGCTATTTCATTAGCCCTCGTTATTTTTCAGTTAATGGTTAGCTGGCAGCATTGGTTTTGATTTTTTGTAATAGAAATGAAGCGGGTTTGTATTTTATAGTCATTTCTCATCAGTCTCAGGGAGAAAAATATATCTGTCTGCAAAGATATTACAGTCTCCCTGAATCCAAGCTTTATTGTTATTTGCATCACTTTCAGTTATGCGCAGTTTTAGTGAGAAAAGTATATGAAGTTAGAGTGCACACAGCTGTTCAGGAGTGCTAGCAAATCCTGCCACAGATGCTCCCTCGCCGTCTTTGTTACCGGACCTTAATTTTATCAAGACACTGAAAGGGAAGCTACTGGCAGAGACAGAGAAACAGCACTTAGTTTTCTCACAATACTGTATGTTTTATGGTATTTTAAAGATACAACAGAGCTTTTAGGAGAAACATGATTAATTTTGCTACCCTGGAATAGAGCACAGAGTTAGCGACTTCAAAGTGTCATTGTTCAATCTGGCTTTGCAGTCAGACAATGCTGAACTGCAAATTCAAATAGGGGAGGGGGAGTAGCGTAATTCCCTGATTACCCTTTACCAGGGTTATTAATTAATCAAGCACAAGCTTGTTACAATGACTGACTCCAGAACAATCATACCATCTTTTTTGTGTGGAAGAAGGATGAGGGAGACGTAAAAAATGTAACCGTAGAATGTGGAAATGTTTTCCTGAAGCCAGCAGATTCACAAGGAAAGAAAGATTTGAAATATTCAGGTCGTAGCCTCAAGTTTTCAAAATGAATTGGGGTTTTGGGTCCCCATGTTTTCTCAGCAGCTTTGGTAACCTCAGCTCCCACAAAGTCCATCAGAAAATCCACTAAGCGTATCTCAATTCAGATCAGACTTAATAGTTCTGTTGAATTTACCTGCATAAAATTATACACGCAGGGTGACTTGCAGTTGCTGGTCCAGTGAGAAACAGAGCTTTGGAGTCTGAGATTTGATGAGCACTAGTAATAGCTGTGGTCTTGAGCAGCAGTCGCCTGTGAGCAGCTCTGCTCAGACCAAGGTGATTGTCACTTGTGATCATTTTATCAATAAACTGAGTGGATATCTGTAAAAAAAATATATTTTACTCTCTTCCATCCTGGCCTGGCCTAGAATGTATATGAACTCTCTACTTTTTATTCATTCTGTAATTATATATCGTCTGTCAATCTAGCATCGACAAACCATCTTCTCCATAACTGAGTTTACATGGAATTAAAACCTATGCAATTAACGTTAGTTATAATTCTGCTTCAGCGCTGACGGGGGAAATGACAAGAAATTTATACTTAATGGAGAAAGGAGGAGATGGAGAAAGGATTACAAGAAGTACTGTTTGGTAATGCAGTTAGTGGCATAAAAGAGTTATCCAGAATTAGCAGCTGGATCAGCATTTGCTTTCCTGTTTTTCCCAGAAATGGTTCTGCTAATAAAACAAACACAGATGTGGAATGGTTTTATAGCTCATCCTTAAGTATCCTCGTGCAGTGTCTGAAACCTAATCATTACAATGTTTTGCATGAAAGCCAGAAAGTGAGCAGGTCATTATGTCGCTACATGTTGACATGGTTCCTCAGTATCTTCTCCTGAAATAAATACAGTCTCTCTGTAGATTTGCTATAATTGGATTCGACTGCACTGTAATATGTAAATCATAAACTCCAATTACCAGTGCATAAAAATAGAAAATCGTGTAAGTGTCTTAGGAAAAGGTATAGAAGCAACTAAGAGTGTTTAAGATAACCAAAAATATATATTATTTTGTTACAGTCATTGCCATGATCCTGAATCTTCAGGGTCTTTTTGTTTGGTGTGTTGTGGTTTGTTTTTTTTTTTTCCCCAAACAATTTTACAGTTCTTGGTTGGGTGAACTGTGGCAGTTAGCTATATTTCACCCACCTTGTACCATACTGCTGACTGCAGGTGCATTGGCTCTTTAATCTGTCTGTGATATTTTGATTATGAAAGACCTACCTTAAAACAAATAAGCAAGAAGGTGTTTTAATTTGTTGTGTTTTAAATTGCACTTGGGGCACTGTTATAATCTGAGTGTTTAGCTTGCCTCTTGCTGTTCCCGTGCTGTCTGTGATGAGTGACTTCAGCCGTTTGTAAGTCTTGCTTTTTAAAGGTATGAGAGTGAGGACCGCTAATGCAGCACCTCCTGAAAGGGATGTCGGTATGGTGAGGCAGATTCCCAAGAGGACACTCACGCTTATTTTTCCTGGAGGTGATATTCCGCAGGCGAGTTTCCACAACAGAGCAGACATGATCACACGATGAGGAAGGGACCACAATGAGAAATGAGATTTGTTTTTTATTTCGTATGTCATTCCATAGCCCAGAAGTGCTGGGTTTCACCACTGCGCAGCGTGGTGGCTCTTGGCAGACCACTGCTTATGCCAGTGAAGAGGCTGTTGTCTCATGGACCCTTAGCAAGGAGCAGATGGGAACAAAACCTGCAGCAGCTGTACTGGATCAAATGATGGGAGCCTCATGCACGAGGCATGAGATTTGACTTGCTGACGTAATTTGTCAAGTACAGTTGTTTAGAGGCAGCCAGCAGGAAAATGGGAGAGGGGTGAGTTCATCGGTACCAGCTGAGTTAATAGAACAAAAGAAGCAGTCCCTGCTTCTTTCCTCTTCTATTTTCATTTGTCACTGAAGCTCGCTTGCTTTGGTCCCTTAAAAAAGGAAGACCAAACCTAAATTCCATTTTCATCTTTTGCACCGGCTCGACTCTCTTTGTTTTCCTCAGGCCTTTCTGTTCCAAACTCTTCCTGCTGCCTGAAGCTAGCTACCGGTAGAAACGTGTTCCACATTTACATTGTGCTGACACTGTATCAACATGCAGGATTCAAACAAATAGGCTGTTAGAATATGTCTTAAGGTGAGCATTACAACTAGTGTCCATCACCGTGTTCCAGAGAGATCGTTCCATTACTGTCAAAAAGCATTTACTTTACTGATGTAAGTAACATCACCACTCATTAATATTACCACCAAGCCTTCCGTGGAATAGATTATTCTACATGGAAGTGTCTTAGTTGCAATTTATTTTCTCACCTGCCTAAAGGATTTCAATAACAAAGAGATCAAGGAGGAAATGTGAATTTCTTCTACCTGCTATTTAATTCTAGACTTGCTATTTTTATCTTAATGCCATTTAATGCTATGACAAAGAAATCCAGTATTCTCTTGGTATAGAAAACGTATCAATTCAACTGCTGTCCTTTGTTCGCCTTATACTCAGTGTATAGGTCCAAGAAAGCATTAAGGCAGAAACTTTCAAAGATGCAATGTAATTGCTTAATTTTTGTTGAATTCTGGTGTGATATTGGTGTCTGGTTCTTACAGACTCCATGAAGCCTATGAGCCCAAACAGACCAGTATTCCATTCAGGGCAGTGCAAGTTCAAATAACTTTAGCAAAATATATTTATCCATTATTCATTAATGTTAAATAGTACTGAAGTTTGCACTTCGAGATGATCGAGTGCAATAACTTAAAAAAAACAGCCCACTATTAGAAACCTTGCATCCTCAGTAAGAAAACAGGCCAGAAAAGCTTGCTTAAAACCGCTACTGATTTCAAGATACTTTTGTACTAAAGTGAAAGAATGAAAAGCCTGCAGCTAGCTTCAGCAGGGCTTACAGATATGTTTAAAGAGGAATGCTTTTATTGTTAAGAGTTACATTTCCAGAGAAAGGCCTTTGATACTAAAAAAATAAAAAATAAAAAAAATTGGTTGTGCAACCCTGGAAAAATCCCATTGCTGCTCTCCAGCTAGACCTGAGCTTATAATACAATGGGATCCTATCATGATCTTTCATTCACTTAGCCCACTATATTTTTTCTTGACACAGCAATTACTACTTAATCTCGTTAGGATAGATGGTAATGGACCCTAGTTGTAAAATATCCCTTTGTATTTTTTCTTTTATTTTGTTTTGGATATATCGCCTTGATTTTTATCACATTTATGGGCACATCAAAGCACAATTATTCATTGTTAAAGCCAATCTGCAATCAATGTCATTTTCTGTATTTTGTTTACCCAGATTAGTGGTTTGATCATGCTCATTGACTTCAATAAGAGCTTGACTTCCCCTCTCCCCCCTCTCCCCTGGGTCTCCATTTTACAAAGCAGCAGTTCGTCCTTGGCCCTGGCCTTGGTGCACAATGAAAAGAGCCCGCGATATGGACTCTGACATGCTCTGAGGAAAAAACGGTGATATTTACCTTTGCAGTTGCTGGGGCAGGGCAAAGCGTCACCCCTTCAAGTCTGCCTGGCCTCCAGTAAAGGACAGCTGGAGGACAGGGGCTGGAAAAGGGTGGAAGGAGAAGTGTAGGGAGGAGGAGGATGGCAGGAAATCCATAGCAAATGCATTAGAAAGAGACCAAGCCAGGGCATCCTAGGGCAAAGGCTTTGTCATGCAAAGAGCTGGGACTGGGCTGCTCTCACCTGCGAGTATGAGGACCTGCAGGGTTCCTCTGAGCTGTCCTCTTTCACCCAGGGAAGAGCCTGTGGCTAAAAGGTACGAGATTGTCCAGTGAGCTCTCAGGACAGAGGACTCTTCATATGGGGAAATTCAGTTAATGAAGACAACTAGATGGAGGAAAATGAAATGTTCTCAGTGCTTTGAGGTGCAGCCTAGAAGAAAGGGCAAAAGCAGTCCTTTCTGACCTTCAAATATGTCTCTACTTCAGAGCCGTTCCAGTTTCGAGCAATTTTCTGTGCATTCACTAGAAACCTTCCTCTCTTCAACTGACGGGATATTTGTGCTCTTCACCCTTTCCTGTGACTTTACCACTTGTTGTATATCCCCTTCCTTAAGTTATGAATAAGTAGTTTTTACCCCTATGAGCCACATTCTTGTTCTGATGAACAAGAAACTTAATGTGATATTAAGCAAAGAAAGAAACTCATTTTCCTATCTCTCTAACTTGACTCAGGCTATCAGTTACCCTGGAGTAAAGTGGAGATTAATCTACCCCGTGTGTACTTGCCGTATTTAACAATAACAGTCTGCTTGCCTTATCAGACTCCCTGTGGAAGTTTTGATCACAAAACTGAGGAAGAATAAGCCTGTGTTGACTCTTCCTCAGGATCTTGATGTTTGGCAGAGTGTTTACCTCGCTGGTTCTGTGCCAAGGCATTGCGGTGCCGGTTGGCTGTGCAAGGGAGGGGGAAGACAAGTAGGAGAAAGCCCCCATCGGGGAGTGCGGAGAGAAAAACCTGCAGAGGTCATAGTGCAGTTTTGCTACCCACATTTAGGAGGGAGAAGTTGCACGGGCAAAGTAGGGTCGCTCCTAAGACGGTGAACCCTGCCTGCCACAGGGACAATGCCATCTTAGTCACCGTAACCAGGCTGTGATTTTTTTCATTGATAGAAATATGTTGCTTTTACTGCTCTTGTTTTTCTCTAAAGACAGACTGCTTTCTGGTGCTCCGGGTGAAATCATATCCTCCCATCATGTATTTCAGTGTGAGGAATATCCAGTTAACTTGGTTCTTGCCAATCTGTCCATACCAAGAGGAATGATCTTCCTTGGGTGATCTGAAAAGTCAGAATCATCTCCATCTCTAAGTCGTGCCTCAAGAACCCTCTGTAATGTGCTGTGCACAAGAGGTCAGCTTGTGTAGATTAACGGCACTTGGGATAGAAGATGTTTCATTGAGAGTTGTTGTTTAATAAATGATAGTGAGAAGTGTCTTAGAGTACTGCAACTGCTAACGTTGCACTTCCTCTACCACTGCCCTAATTTAATTTCCTTAAAAAATACATTTTGAATATTTCAAGGCAGTGAAAGTGTATGACTGCAGGTAGGTGGAGTGTGTAGCATTATGGGGCCCTAATTTCGACCTGGACCTTGTAATGCTATTTCACATAAATAACAATTAATAACCTTTTGAGAGGAAGAGAACATTCTCAAGCTCAGCTGTATGACCAGAAACCTGGCCTCAGCTTGTGAGGTGTTACTGTGATTTTGCACACATAAAGGGAAACTATTTGCCCCTCTTCCGTACCAGTTTTGTGGTCATGATAATCTCCTCTCCATGGATCATCTGTGGATGGGCACGTACCACATCCTGCTGTTTGGGAAAGGAGGAGTGCAGTGCAGACCTGCCGGGCTCCTGGGTTTCATGGGACCCAAGTCTCATAACAAGGAGGGAAACAGGGTGAGCAGCAGAGATACAGCCTGCTGCTTTGGCACTTCCATGGAGGAAACCTCATATGACAACTCAAGTCAAAGAAGCTGCTTCCACCAGTTTGCAAAGCTTTTTTTTTTTTTTTTTTTTTGGAGGGGGGGGAGGGATAAGGATAAAGGACACTTTTTAAAAATAATATGTTATTGTTCATACTTTGTCCTGGTTTGCCCAAATCACAAGATACTTATTTGATGCCTGACAGTCGATTTCTATTCCTTTTTTTTTATTAATCCTTACCCTAAAATTCAACATTACAAATATATAATTTTCATTTCAAGCCGTAGCTGTTTTGCCAAGTTCTGCTTTTTCCCCCTATTGATTTTATTCCTGTCTAAAACCTCTTTCTGTCATTCTGTAATAGAATAAAAATGGGCTAAATCAAGCACTTTATCCAATCGATGACTCTTCATACTTGACCAAGAATCTCTGTGCCAGAAATAACATTCCACAGTCTGGAAGCGATAAGGATGAAAAGATCCATTACAACGTATTAATCATTGTTCTTTCATTTTTCTTTAGGCAGGACAAGTTCCATTGCTGTTTATTCTGTGACTTGTGATGGGTATCTTTGAAGCTTGCTTTACAACAGCAATGACCTTAGGCTCTACATGCTTTCTTTGACTTTTTAAACTGCTGTGCCAAAATATATGCCCATTGGTATGCATAATTCACACGTGCAATTCCTAGAACTGAACGTAGTGCTGACTGGAAGTCTGCCGTGGGAGGGGAGGTTGGTAGTTTTTCTATGCCTGACCTGAAAGAACAGGTGTGGTAAGTGCGTGGTGAAATCAAGTTCACAACTGTGCAGGGAAATATTCAGACGGTAGATACTGCCTGTGCAGTGAGAGGAGTCAGGAGGTTAGCTCTGGGGCTGAGTAAGAAGGCTGCTAAAATCCAGCTTCCTCTGCTTGTTGCGGGAGAAAGGAAACAGGCAGAAAGGGTTAGAGGTCTAGGGGTGGTGAGCGCTCACAGAAGAAACACGGTCAAGCTGCTTCTTTATTAGACAGGAGAAGTAAAACTTGTGCTTGATTTGGAGTAGGGTTGTTGATGCTATAAAAGAAAATGAGAAAGAAACATTAAAGGAGAATCTTTTCATTTTATGCTGAACATTCATCTCCTGCCATGCTACTTAGAACTCTTCGTATCACGTCTGTGTTAACAAGGACCTGCAGAATCAAGTGTTTATAATGTACATGTGCAGCGGTCAGTTTGATTCCCACAAACACTGGTGTAGCTTTGCTCGGCTTGGGAACAGAGCGAGGAAGACGCTTCAGAGTGGCTACAATGCCTTGGGCTCGCTGGCAGATCATGGGGACAGGACAGCGCTGCTTCAGAACAGGCTCTAAACCGTACAATGTGTTGAGCGCGATTGTTTAAACCAGTCAGCGTCTGTAGTCATTCTCTTCAGTTGAAGAGAGGCTCTGTGCAATGTGCTATCCAGAGCTTGGAGACCTCTCCTGAAGGCAGGGGCCTCTTCTCAGATAACCATGCAGCACTCTCTCTTTATTTGTTGTCTTCTAAAAAAGCAATCAGAAGAGGAAAAGGAAGAGTGATGCTGCTTACTCTTTAGTAGTTTAACAGACTAACCACGATCAATTCCTTCTTCTGCCAGAATAAATTCAGCTGCACATCTTCTGAAAGGATGCTCTGTAGACAATTGTGGAGGAAGGTGTGTTATCATGAAAAAAAAGAAATCAAGGTTGGTGGGATCAGGGAGACAGGCTAGACAAGGGACTGCAGCTGTGACCTGGTGTGGATTATGCAGAGTGGAATCCCTGCTCTCTGGATTTTCCCAGTGAGTCTGATGCAGTGAACGCCCCCTAAATTTCTGCTCTTTAATTAATTTTTACAGGAAAGGGTGAGCAGTCCCATTTCTCTTGTCCCATCCTAATCAGATGTGTTTGGGATACTTCCAGAAGTATAACCCTGGGAGAAGGACATTTAGAGAGAGTTAGGGATTTCTCAGCAGAAGGCAGGTATGGCTCGGAATCCCCTCATGAGAAAGAAGATACGCAGTTGAGGCAAGGCTGTGGAAGAGACGCTTCCCATCCTATCTGTCCTCAAAGTAACTACAATCAAAATTAAATTATATTATTATACTTGAACAAAGGCTTTCAGGATAGAAATTTTGGCATCACCTGAAATGGAATTTTGGTACTCGAGCCCAAAGTCCTTTCTTCAGTAGATGGCTCAGATCAGTGCATAATTAATGTGTCTGGCAACTGAAACTGGATCTTTAGAAAGAATGAGGTTCTGCT
The DNA here is from genome assembly GCF_000708025.1 of Charadrius vociferus. NCBI lineage: Eukaryota > Metazoa > Chordata > Aves > Charadriiformes > Charadriidae > Charadrius > Charadrius vociferus. The sequence goes on along the minus strand of NW_009646736.1, from coordinate 2,419,258 downwards.
GCATGTGCCGAGTGGAGAGTTTGACCCACAGTTACTTTTAAGCATACAGAACCTGGCACCTTACTTCAGGTTCATTCTGTCCTTCTTTCCTCCTCAGAAATAGACTTAAAATAGCTTATGCTCTACTTCCTCTTTATGAAGCAGTACTTACAAAGTAGGTAAAATTGAAAATTACATGGTACATAACTGAGATCAATAATTAGAGCTACTTTACATAATCTCAGACTAAGTGCACGACTGTTGGGTGTTTCTCATTACAAGTTTGTGGAATGTTCTTACTTTCCTTTGTTTTATGTTACTCATTTTTTGATGTTTCCTGCACAGACTTATTGAAATAATTTTTTGTGTATTCTGACATTTCCCCATCAATGTGGATGCACATTTCTTGCCCATTTAGTTGATCAAAAGTTTTGCAATGACTTATGCAGCACTCAAAATCCAGGTTGAAAATATTTTCAAGGGTTTGCCATTTTAAAATGGTATGGATTTTTTAAAAAGCCAACATTCTTGACATTGAATCACGTTATGAAATGGAGATACATAATGTGGTGGCACTTCTATTATTCATGACAGATCAATTTTGTATGGAAGGTTATGGCAAAAATGCAAAACAGACTGCCACAAGAGGTTATAACAGAGATAGATCATAGGTGACATTGATTTCTGTAGAAACTACAGGCAGATGAAAACAAATAAATTAGCAGGAGAATGTTTCTCTTCTGGTGTTGTTGTCAGAAGTTAGATAAGTTATTTACTTGTTATATTACAAATAAAGGAACACACAGAGAAAATGTCGTCAGAAAATATTTTGGACCCTAGATCATGTCCAAGCACCTCTGTAATCCTTAAGAGGAAAGCAAGCAGCAATATTCTTAGTTTAAAACTACGACTTGTTGAAATAAAACATTCATGCCTGCATTCTTCCATGCTTCTTGCACTGAGCAGAATCTTTAAGGAGCCCTCATCCCTCCAAAACCAAGTCTGAACGTGGAGTATAGCGCTGATGGAAAAGTCAGCGCTTAAAAGCTAACACCCCTTCCCCATCCGTCGGTCAGCCTCATGCAGTAACAAACCTATGGATTCTTACAAATAAGCAGTTTGGGTCTGTCCATGCTGAGCATCAGCTACCTGCCAGGCAGGTGTTATGGCATCGCTTTCACTGGGGCAAGGGGTTGGTATGGGCTTTTTTTGATGGGGAAAAAAGAGAGTGAGGAAAGGGAAAGCAAGCCCCAGGCGAGGAGGCGAGTTGGGGTGCAGAGCTGGCAGGGGAGGGCGATGCTGCTGGGAGGAGCAGTGTCTGCATGGTGACCTCCCCAAGCTCCACGGCCCCAGAGCACTGCCCACCTTCTCATCCTCACGCTTTCCCTGAAGACCGTGTGTCAAGGCTGGTCGGGGAGTGCCGTGCCTGCAGGTTTTATATGATAGCCATGACTGTCCGTTGTTGTTGGGGATGACAATCAATAATTTCTCCTCCACATTACTTTTGATTATTAGTTCTATGACTGGAGGGTGCAGGTTTCGTGAAGGATGTTTCTTCACACATAGTGAAACAGATATCAAATTGACCCAAAGGTTATTTCCTCTAAATTTCCTTTGGGTTCTGTTTTCTTCGGCTGGCTGAAAACAGGTTATTTCAAATGAAATTAGCCTGCCATAAATCTTCTTTCGCTTCCTTTTCTGCCACAGGCTCTTACTTCCATGTCAGCAGTCTTTGATTTTTTAAAATATTTTTATTTTAAGATAGACTTAGAGGAATTTTGTAGGTCTTAAGCTGATCACCTCAAGAGTGTAAATTCAACTTGACATTACCATTACCGAAGAATCTTTCCTGGGATGTCCAACACCAGGGGTTGCACCCCACACCTACAAAGTATGTTTGCCGTGTTGCTTCTATTTTGGTGTGAATAGTCATTTTTAGGATGTCAGTATGGGGTACCTTTGTCGCTATCAAATTTTCATGATCTTTCTGAAGTAATTCAGAAGAAAGTGATTGAGTTTAGTAATACAACGTCCTAAATGAGCCGGCTATACATGAGTTAAGTGAAGATATTACAGCTGTTGCTTTATAGGTCATAAGTACTTGGTTTTCATCAAAGCCTTAAATGTTAGCCTGTTCCAAGGGGTCAACCTTTATATTAGGTATCATTTATCAAGGATTAACACAAAATTAAGTTTTAATTGTACAGTATGATGGAAAGTTGGATTTGTTTAAAAGAGGTAATAAAAGGAAATTTATGTGTTTAACTGAATAGCAGAGAGGGAGTGGGTGACTAGAGAACACTTAATGTTTTTTTTCGTGGAAAAGCAAGGAGGTGAAGGCAGAGAGGGGAGACAGGCGCTCTGCTCGCTGATAACCTTCCCAGCCAGTGGAATTGTGCCGGGGTCTCGTGCTTGACTGTTGGAGGATGACACTGCCATACGTTTTCATTTAAGCCAAACCTCCCAAAGATTAAAGCCACTTAGGGAAAGGCCAGCTAGCCAGCCTCTCTTATATTTTCGTTCGGGAGTCAGGCTCACTCTTCACTTGTATTCTCAGCAATTTGAGGCTTGACTGAGATTGAGTTTGACAGTAAAAGAGATAAAACTTATCATTTGGTGTCATGATTCAGTACACGGCCCAGAAGATAAATTACTCATTTCAGAGGTTGATAAAAATGTATTTGTTCATTTGCCATTATATGATCTGTTATATTTTCAAGCAATCTTACAATAGAAGTAACATCCATTAGCTCAGAACAGCTGTGTGCTGTCTGTAGAGTTAAAAGGAATTAAAGCGCAGTTGTGTTTAAAAAACATGTGTATTTTCAGATTTCAGCTACAGCTTGATGAAGCACCATTAGATACTTGGGTGGCCAGAAGAATAGTCACTGCTGAAATGGACACTCAGGCTAATGACAGGGCGCTTAGTAAAGTACCTCTGGGAAATTATTCAGTGTGTGCAGTGGCAGGGCAGCACCCAGCCCCACAGTGCAGGTTAGGAGCTAAAACTCTTCCTTCGAGGAGCGCAGCTGTAATCCCAGGGGTAATCCCTGCTGGAGCTGGCCTCTGCCTGCCAGCCTGCACATCTGGTACCCAGGCCTTTTGGGAAAGATGTCAAAAAGCCCATGTGAATACGCAGACATTACAGGAGGATGGATCTCTGTGAGTGACAGTTAAGCGATCTTAATGGGGCTATGCATTACAAATATCAAGGCTTTGAAGCCTAATTTTAAACCAAAAGGAAAATATTCATTCCAGCAGGGCTGGAGAAAATGGCATCTTTTCTGTCAAAGAGCTCTAGGCCAATTTCATCATCTTTTATGCACTCCCTTTCTTCCTTTGCAGTTTCCCAGGCTGCCTTCCTTAATGGGATTTTGCAAATCCTGCGTGTGCAGAAGGAAGCAGTCTGGTACTCTGACTCTTGTGCTGGTTTCCACAACTGTTAGAATGGGGGACAAGTTGTTCTCTCTCTCTCTTACAGATTGACTTGCTTTAGCATCACTTGCATGGAGTTTCTGAATCAGCACCTAGCATTGCTCTGCTAAAACCCGCTGTGAACACTAGTAACTCGGGCCCAAGGATCTTCTACATTTCTTTGGACTAAGGGACACTGCATGGTTACAGAAGAGCTAATTTGAATCACAGAGAGATTTACCACCAGTAAGACCTTGTGTTTGGGTCTGCAGAAGCAAGAGTTGTCTTAAAATCCAGAATGAATCTTGGCATGCTTTACATAGGTCCCACAACAACATGCAATTCTTTCAACAAAAAAAGTTAAACTTAAGGTCCCAATTCAGAAACACAGTTAAGACAGTACTTAAATTATTTTCTGATCCATATCCCAACTCAGCATTTTCTTCCCCTTTCCAATGTACTTATGCTAATAACCTGATGGGAAAATGTTTCATAGGATATATTTTTGTACCTGAAAATAATTTTCCTGTAGCTTGTGAGATGCAGCATGATGCATTGTTACTATTGTGGAGAGTTTTTTTCTGAATGTGCTTAATAAAATTATTGCAAATGTAACTCCTTGAAACAAAATGAGATGACAAATGAGTGGAAATTTTATAGGTTCCACAGAAAATAAAAACCAACATTTCCATGAGCACATTATTTATCAGTCCCATGTCTTTGTATTTGTACGGTACTTCTCATCATGAGATGCTTTAATTATCCTTTCAAATACTGTCCTCTAAGTCAGTAAGTACTGTATTTTTTCTTGGAAGAAATCTGCTGAGGATTCACTCTGTTTCTGTCAGTTCTTGAGACCATACTTATTTTTCTTTGTTTTAAATATCCTTTCCATAGCACAGAAGAATGTTTGATTTGTTGTTCTTGGTTTATTTAGAAGTCAACACCGTTTTCACTTTCTGATCATGGTTTTGTAATTTGATTTTTATCTTCTTCCTCTCCCTCTTATTTTTTCATCATCAACCCTCCAAATATACACAATTAATTATTGATGACAGCCCCCTCGTTCACCTGATTGTCAACTTTCTGTGCTAAGCAGTTCAGCCATTGTCTCATTAGTAATATAATGAACAACTTTATTACAGAATATCATAATAGTTTAAATTTCCTTGTACATAGTTCTCAGAGTTATATAGCATTATTTTCCCATGATGGTTAATTTAGACACTGGCAAATGATTGTTATTTGTCACTGGAATATGCAAAGTCGGGGAGAAAATGCTGGCGTGTATTTGCTGTTCCTGTTTGCAGGCGGGTGTGCGTCCCTGGTGCAGCAATGCCGTACTCCTGCTGAGCAGGGACCGCGCGTTTCTGGGCCGCTCTTCTGGCAAAAGCTCCATCCCTACTCTCCCTCTTCCCTTAAAGCAGTCTTGCTCCAGCTTCCTGCCGGGATTTTTGATGCCTTTTCTCTTTTCACGCGTTGTGCCACCTCTTTATGATGCAAAAGAGGGGTGACAGAACTGAGGCAAGACTGACCTTTTGTTCAGCTGCGTGCGCTTCTTCTGCATGATTTTTAACCTATTTTTGGATGAAGAGGGATTTTTGTCTGCGAGGCAAGGCCTCTGTTTCAAAACTGGGGAAAATATTTCTGAGCCACCACTGAATGTTCAAATTAACATTAACGGTTCTTAACTTTTCTGTCTGTCCCAGGTTTATGCAGGCAATTACCTAGATGCATAATGAAGCTCTGCACTTAATAAAAAGCAGATTTTTTTGCTAGTGGGAGAGAGGCAAACCAGTTACTGCAAACTCATTTTTCGTTATTTTCTCAGCTTACACCAATCTGCCAGTCCTTGGCGGATATTCTATAATATTCAGTACACACTACCTTTGTGCCTTTCTCATCCATGCAAAACATGCTCTCTGCAATGTTTTGCCATCTAGCTCCCAGCATGTTTGTTACGTTCACCTGTGGTACATCTGTTGGGGAGGGATCTATCTTTTCTAAGGCTTGACGGTGCCAAGAACAATGCTGCAAGGTCGTTTAGGCATTAGCACAGTTTAAATAATACTTAGCAGTCAGCTAGCTGTTTAATTAACTGTGAGCAGCTGACCTCGCCTTACCTGTATTCTTTATAGAAGATAGACACAAGAAAGAGGTTGTTAGTCAGATGAAACTTTAATCAACAAAATACTCATTAATTTTAAAGAAAACAGGGCATGATTCCTGTGACGCGTTTAGCCATTATGTCTTGCTTTTGTATCACACCTGATGAGACATAAGTCCATGCAACGCGGTTCACCTCTGGCACCTTACCAGAAAATCAGAACAAAACTTGTTTATATGTACAGCATCCATTAATCCAGGGAAAAAATGCACTTTCATTGATTGTGGCTTGCTTACGAAGGCATAGTATAGCCATCCTTGAGAAAGCACCTATAAATACCCTGTGCGGAGGTTTGTGCTGTCAGGAGGGACGAAGCAGACAGGAAAAAGACAGATCACAATTAAATCTGTCCAAGTGCAGCAGCTGATGTCTCAGTGACTTACTGGAATGATGGTGGGGTTGTTCATTATTCAAAACACAAGCAGGTTCAGGAGCAATTCCCCCAACGAGGTAAAGCTCCTCAATTAAAATTAGTGTAGAGAGTTAGTGGTGTTGCATCAGTCATCCAGTCTGGACCTAGCTACCTGTTTCCTTAAAAGCTGTGGTTGACTGTCATGGATCTTATTCTTACCTCAATGTCTTCCCCATCAAAATAAAACAAAAAAATAAAATAAAAACAATTCTATGACATTCATAGACTACTGCTTAGCATCTTGTGATTTCCTCCAGAATACAGCAAATTTCAGAAATACATTTCAGTCCCAGCCTGTTGCCATGCTTGGTACCGTTTCTGTCAGGTTTTTCCACAACTGTAAAATGAGGATTTTTGACAAAAGGTTGAATCTGTTTTGATAATGTGGAGATTGAAGAAATGTTATTGTGATTCTGTCCCATGCTGTTATTTCTGAATAGTCAGCACCTTAATTATTGTCTTCAAAAAGTGAAAAGAAGTGAAAAAGCAGATAACTCAGGAGCTCACAGTTATTTGCCATGGATTTGTTAACTAGATACAGCAGGGCAAGCTCTCGGGTCATAAGGCATCTGCCCGCTGTGTGCACGTAACGCCTTGGGCAGCAATGGAAAACAGGGAAGCTCACGGTCAGGATTACTTGCAGCCCCCAAGCCTCCCCGCTCCTTTGCTCTGCCCTCATTTTAACAATTTGTTTTTCTCTGTAATACTGTTGGTTGCAGAGTCATTGATCAGAACTGATCATCAATTATTGGCAGCCTAGATTTTGGCATATACTGCAAATTTTAGAGAAGTGAATTTGGACATCCACAAAGTGAAAAAAAATTTTATTTCAGAAAAGCCCCACCTTCTCCGCGTCAGACCTTGGTTTTCATAAAAGATCCACCTCAGACCCTTTTCTTGGCTGTCAGCCTCAAATCCCTGCTGAAGCTGACGGGAGCTACAGGTGCAACTTTCAGAAGCGCATCCTTAGAAGAGATTTGGAGGGTCCCTCAGGGAAAAGTGCTTTCCCCTCTCCCTCCCCTGCCCCCTACTACTTCAATGTGATGTACGAAGGGGTCTTGAAAAGATGGAGCAGGGAAATCTTCAAACTTGAGCCTTCTGGGTCATCTTTTTATATCCTAAAATGAGCTCAAGAGCAGAGACTTTTAAAGGCTTCTTTTTTTTTTTTTTTTTTGTCAGAATGCTTTAATGAGAAGCGTATAAACCGACATTGATCTCTTCATGTTAGAGTTTATTACGCTGAGACACTAGAGATGTTTTTAGGTGATAAAGTTCTGCTCAAGCTCTCTGTAAATAAATGCTGTAATAGAGAGATTTGGCTTATGTCAGGAAGAGATGAGCTGAGCAGAATAGACTATAATAGGCAAGTTTTTTGTGAAAACATTGGAGTATTACAAGAACAATGGCGTTTGTCGGTGTCCTTTGAACTCAGTGAGAATGAGTTGCGTGTGGTCTTGTTTTAAGGTTGGGGGAAACTGGATCAGATCTAAGAGTGGCTTTCTAAATTCTCTTCTTGGCTCTGCTGTCATCTTTAGTAGATGCTGCTAACGCAGATCAATGTGTCTGTTGATGTAAAGTAATCTTGCCATTGGAAGAAGTCTAATTTAGACACAGCTTAATTTAATTTGCTCTGTTTGGACATGCTGTATAATCTGGTGTTGAAAACCAAATCTTAGAACAGCTTTTCTTGACTGTACTGACAATTACACAAGTTAAGTGGTTGTGCCTTTTGGGACAGCATGTTCACATCTTTGTGGCAGGTTTATATTTGTTTTATTTAGGTGCTATTTCAAGTCAGGGTTTATGTGGTAACCACTCGGGCAGACAAATTAGCTGTTTCTGTTCTAATTAATCTCAAATAACTTTTATTGGAAGCCTTCAGGAGTATTACTAATGAACATATTCAAGATAGATTACTCATAAACAAATACTTATATCTTTATTCCTAAACCATAATTTAAGTCTGAAAATATTATCACACGATTTCAGAAAGTTGTGTTCTATCCAGTGTAAATGGAATGATTACATTACCATCACATTCACAAGCTGTCAGCTGTCAGATTTTACTGGTAAATATATTGAAGTAAATAGTAAAGAAGCATTGCAATTTCTTATGTTAATATGGTTCTGTAGCTATTAAAACAGTCTAAATACATAATAAGTAAATAAAACTCGACTTTATATAAAATGCTGATGTGGGAGAGGATTTGTTTGCTTCTCTGGCAGTTTGTGGCATTAATGGAAGTGTGAGGTCATGACGCGCCACCGGTGGTTATGGGATTAGTTGTCCTCCGGCACGTTACGCACCGGCGGGGGATCCTCCGCCTCGCTGGCTCACAGACCTTACCTAATGTGTTGGGTGCAATTTGGCTTACGCTGCCCTCTTGGAGGGGACGGATTTCTCTCTTGCTGAGTTTCTTGGGAGAGATGGGAGATAGACAAGCTCGAATTGCAGAAATGAGAGAACAAAAAGGCAATTGGTTTTGCGTTTGTCTAACAAAGAGGAGGGGAAAGTCAGGCTAGCAGGATACTTGGGTGAACATAACTCCAGGCTTTCTCTTTCAGCACATAAGGAAAACGACCTGTCCTTCCCCCTGCCCCGAAGCAGACCCTTTCCTTGCTACAGGGCTGAGAATAACACTGAAGTGAACGGTACAATATAAAGTGCACCATCTTACGGTGTGACATATCATTTTTCCTTGACGTCTCATAACTTACCCTTTTCTCCAGCTTTTTGTTCTGAGCCAAATGTCACAAGTTAATGCATGAATAAATGAGGACGGTTCTCACCACTTTCATGATATGTTGCAAAATATACACAGGTGGTGCTTTAAAGCTTGCCATTTGCCTCAATAACTAAATACCATTTGCATTTTACTGGCTTCTATGTTTGTCAGATCCTGCACCTGTTCAAGACTGATTTCAGTAGACATTATACCAGAACCTATATTTTACTTCTTTCCAGTGGTAAATAGGTCAGTATTTCAAGACAGAAATCTATTAAAGAGAAAGTAAGCGTTCTGTCTGAAAGGAAATATGGCATGTATGAAGTTAAATGAAAAATAAATTGGGTAATAATCAGTCAAAAATGATAGGAGTGCTGAAGAAATCAGTCCAAACGGGAGGAGTAAAAAAAAAAACCAAACAAACCCCAACTCCAAACTCTCATGCATTAAATTCATGTTTCCATAAAGCCTTTAAGTATGTACTTAAATTAAATATATGACTTGCCCAGCTGTAATCGGGGGTAAAGCACATATGCTTGAAGTTATACATGTTTTTATGTACCTTGCTGATCTCTGGTTAAAGTGGTCAAGCTTATTAAGTATCTCTGGAAAACATATTTCTGCTCACATGTAGATAAAAAGCACTGTTACATTCACAATATTTGTTACATTGAATATTCCTTAAAATACATCAAGTTTGACCATGATCAGAAGCATTGTGACGCTGGATGTTGTGACACTTGATGAACAATATAAAGATTTACTTAAGTGTTATTCTGAATACACAAATGATGCAAAGGACTAGTGGCTTTGAGAAGAGGTGATTTTTAATATTCCTGTCAACACCAGATGCTGCACATAAGAAAAATTCCGTGATCTTTCAAGGCGTTATAACCTATCTGGAATGATTGCTGATGGTTTTCAGCTTGCTGTACTCTAGTAAGGTGCTAGGAGCAGTTCCACTGCAAATTTGAGCAACCCCTGCCTGGAGTCATCCATCATCGTTTGCAGACATTTCATCTTGCGCCTCTTGGCCCCGGCTAAGAACTTTGAATCAGTCTGAATGAGAGTGTTCGTGATGTTTACAGTTTACATTAAGTGGCTTTTAGAAAGGAAGAAAAGCTTTTACTTCATGAATTAATCGTTCTGTATATATTATTATGATGGTACTAATAGACGCTAGTATACACAATAAAAGTAGAATCAAAACACATCAGCTCTGGTTGTCAGGAAAATCAGAGTTTTTAAGGGTTGCATGTATGCAAATTAAATTGTGTTAAGATAATTGTAATGGTATTAGGTGGCCTTTACAGGCATTAGATTTATGAACCAGGGCTTAGGTTTTCCCATTTCCCATTGTCAGTGGATGTGCATACACACTGAGAGCTGGAACTGAAGAGAACTAGAGACCAAATTGTACATGAGCCCAAGAACATAATTTGGCACAGGGCTAGAAAAGTGAACTACCAGGGGGTTGAATGGAAAAGTGCTTATGCTTGTGTATCCAGAATTAATTATAGGCACATACTATAATGGGCGATAGATCTCCAGCCGTCCTGTTCAGAGGGTAGTTCTGCACCCAAAGCAAGCAGTTGGCTGCGAGAGCAGATTTAGCGTTGATCTCAGCGGAGCTGAGTGGGAGATGAAGCGTTGTTGACAACAGGAGGGCTTGTGCTGCACATGCCCTGGAGGGGCTGTGGAGAGCCCTCTAACCTTCTCTTCTTCCACAAAATACTTGGCTGATTTGATGTATTTGCTTTTTTGGGGGACTTATTTTCCCCCTGCTGTTTTGGAGGGAGAAAAGGTAGAGGTAGGCTGGATCTCTGCAGTTGACCTCTGTCGATACAGCTGGAGGGGTGAGGAGTGTGAAGAGCTCAGACCCTCACTAGCAAAAGCCCCGGCATAGAGGCGGGGGTTTTGTCCAAACTGTGCTCTCCTCAAGTAGTGTTTGCTACTTTGCTGATACCGGTATTCCTATTGCAGGGTGACAGGTTTCTCCAGAATCTGCTCCTGCTGTGGATGCTGGTATGACCAGAGGCCCTTTAAATCAGTGTCAGAATACAAATGTTACAGAAAGGAATGGGTTACAGCGTGACCATGGAAAAATAGTTATTAACCTTGAAACTGAGGTGGACTACTCTGATATCAATAGTAGGTTTATACTAGATATAACCAGAATATAACCCCTATCACCAGTAGGTTTATACTAGATGTCCAGAAGAGTCCCCAGGAACATCTGAGCCACAGCACTCTATCCTTCATACCTTTCCTCAAGGCACAATAAGCCAGTGTATTTGTTCAGATGAAAAAGTGGAAATAATATGACTTTTGCTAAGATGTCTGCTGTTTGTTTTTCAGCGCTAAAAGAAATGTATTTCAGAAACGTGTAGCTTTTTCTGCAGGAAAGTATGGAAGTTGTATCTCAATTAAAATGACAGTATTTATAAAGAAAAGGCAATGAGAGTGCTTTCACAGTATAACATTTTGACTTTTCTTTCCTAAGCCATTATGAGAAATGTAAATATTCATCTGGGACTGTTGAAAAATACCATTTATTGAAATAAAATTACCCCATCTCAGTTGGCTGAACCAACATCTTAACTGCTGAAGTACATTTACGCCTACTACAAGAGGAAGGCTGTTTTCTATCCTTAAAAAAAAATAAATAAATTGTCAGTGTAGAGTTAAACTATGTTTTTCCCGTTTCCCTATAGTAGGAGGCAGCACACCACCACACTGCCCCAAGAACAGACCCGAGAGATGCGTACCCCTGGAGTAAAATTAGGATTACCTGAAAGTTGTGACCATTTTTGTCACTGAGTGGTGGTGATGGTGGGTTCCTGCTCCTGGTAGCTACTGGATGGCTATTAATGGCAGACATAACTTGCCTCTGCTTTGCGTTAGCCCCTGTGGACTCGCCGTGCGTGACCCTCTGGGCGTAAGCTGCAGAGGGAGGTCCCAGCTCTGCTTTTCTCGCTGAGGTTGGTGGCCCAATGCAGCCTTGACCGTCACCTCCTTGGTACAATATATTAATAAAGAAAAGCACCTATACAAATAAGATATGTGGCGCTGAGCTGTTATTCCTAAATATAGTGTTCGCTAAGCCCAGCCCACGTGCTGGCACCATCTCGGTGGAGGCGCGTGGCTGAGGGTCACTGTGCCCCGTGGTGTGCCTTTTCAGTGAGTCTGAAAGAGGTGAGCTGTGCGGCTCCCGTTGCTGGGGATGGAAACTGCACAACTGACGCGCCAGTCACTCCACCGAAGTTTTTCCTTTAGAAATATCAGAAAGCGAGCCACAAAGCACACAAAGTGCACATCAATCACAGCTGCACCCTGGCTCGATGCCTGCCTGCTGCTCCATTCAGAGAGCTGCGGTGTGCAGTCTCTCTCAGAAGGTATCTGCTCTTATCTGGGTGGAGGAGTTACAGCCTGTGTTTTACAGCATGTGGAGTTGTTGGCGGTGAGTCTTCCTGAGAGCCCAGGCTATGCGCGGTGTTTTCAAAACACCAGGAATGAAGTGGAAACTAATTCCTTCCCTGGGGGCTTTGAGTTGGGAAAAATGTGTTGCTGTACACAGGACAGCAGAAATTGTGGATAACTTTGCTGTCCATAGGCCATGTTGCTGTGAAGTATGCATTGCCAATTACAGCATCTTAAACCCACTGTCCGGTGCTGTTCTTTGCTGGTTTACACCTTGAAAAGACACCTCTTGGTGGAAAACAGTATGGGCTGCATTTCTGATCCGGCTGATTTGCACTCCTGCATGCACCCCTCAGGCCAGCCCTGGGGACTCAGTGCCTGCAAGGTCACTGCTCAAACACGACTGGTTTCTGATCCGTATTTAAGCAGCTTTAAAAATGTCTGGCTTTTTGGCAAGTGGGCTCACCTGTAACTTCTATTGCCTTCAAAAGGATGAGTTCTTGGTGTTCCTTAAAGCTGTACTGGTTTTCGATTCCTGAGCTTGGCCAGCATTTTCAAACCTGATGTTGTGAAATGTTTCTCATGTCTGTTGACCATAATACGAAAGCTATTGGGTGAAAGCTGAATTATAGATTTCTAACCACGTCTTGCTTTAATCATGGATATAACTGAGCCTGTTTGGAACTGTCCTCTCTTCTAAAAAAAGCATATTCTTTAAGTATTCTGAAAAAAGCAGCTAAAACTAATGTGTATTTTTCTTTGCAAAGTTTTGATTTTGGTGACTTTCCATTTTCCAAATTAAGTCCTCTTTGATTCTGTCCACTGCAGTATATAGTGTGCTTTTTCGATGAGTATAATGATTCTTTGGGCTGCTATGTGTCCTTCTTTGTGTGTAATTATCATTTGGTGGTACCATCCTGTGTACCAAACCTCAGCATCTTCAGAGATTCCTATCATACCAACACACCTGTTCTCACAAATGCTCTCTGTATTTGGAGATGCCAAAATCCTTTTGGGTATTTTCCTATTCTTATATTTGTGAGGCTTTTCATGAAACACACAACATTTCTTATTTCGTTGTTTGCTTTGAACAGTAGCTATTGTTTTATAAACACTGATTGCTACACCATAAAGTGTTGGCATGATTCCCACAGGAATTAAGTCACGTTTTTCCTACTGAGATTTATGATCTACATTTCTGCATCAGACTGGAAAACTATATAAAGATAAGCCCTTTTAGATTGGCTGTTGCAGCCTGACTATGGTGGAATGTGGAACGAACTTTTTATATATGCCATTAATTGAGGATTTCTCCAGAACTTTGGGCGAGCTGACGGCTGGTGTGAGCGCGCCCAGCTCTGCGGATTGCACTCCAGTGTGCCCTCCTGCTCCAGCCATCACTTCGGCTTTTAGACTTGTGTTTGTTTGAGTTGTGTGCTAAAGGAATGTGTAGGGATATGGGCATTATTCGGTTGGCATGGAAGTCACCTAGACTTATGTATGTTTATTTTATTGAACCTATGGGATGAAGTACTTGATACGGTTAATTTATTATGAGACATAAATTCAGTAACGTGGTAAAGAACTTATTGTGAAATGATGGACAACTTGTATTAGAATTCCTCTACTAATGCTGTGCAACACTCATTTATTATTATTCTACATCCAAAAGTGCTTTTGGCATAGTTTTGACACGCTCTACTAACAGACATCCAGTCCAAATTTATTGCCAAAGATAGATCCCTGTAGGAATGGCAAACTATCCACACTGTTCCTGTACTGTCAGATACCACACTCTGCCAGCTATCCAAACAACTGCGGGCAGGGGGCCAGGGAAAACATATTAGAACATATTATAAAATTCTGTTTTGACTTGCAACTTTGTTAAAAAAATAGGAGGCTGAATTTTAAAGTAATAATAGAAGAAATGCTTTTGAATTTGGGACCTGGTAATCTGAAGGCAATTCAGTGACCCATCAGACTAATCACATATAAAGACTAGGCATATGCATTCAGTAAAATTCTGCAGTCAGCGCGGGGAAGTGAAATGCTAACTCCTACACCTCACCATTCATTTTTTCTTCCCTTTATGATGTAATATTGAACAACGATGAAATATGTCATCGATAATGGGAGAATTGGCTAAAGAGATTTTGCAGTGATTAAAAAAAATGCATGGAATCTGGGTCAGTCTCCCAGCAAAATACCCATTATAAATTGATTCAGAGAAAGCCTAATCCATGAGATATATGATTTCAGTTCATTATCTGATTTCTGAAATTGTTGTAGCACCTGAGGATCTTGTTTTCATTACCTAGGCGGATGGAGAGTAATCCAAAGTTCCTTTAAAATCAGAGGGTGCTTTGTAGCTTCCCCACGATGGAAAGCGTACCGGACAGGATTGAAGCGAGTGTCAAAACTTCAGCAAGTTCAATGTGTAGGTAGGAAAAAAGTGTGCGTTAAATCTCTCCCCTGCCCCTTCCCTTGAAGCAATTTTCTTGGTTGCCATGGTGTTCCCCCGGTCTCTCCAGCAGTGATGGGCCAAATCACACTTGCTGTAGCCATGCAGTTAGTTTGCTTGAAGCCAACAGAATTCTTTTTCTAACAAGACTGGTCTTTAGCTGCATTAGTTGCATTCATTTTTTCTACATTCATCCAAAAGACTGCCTACTGATTTCAGTGAGCATTAGATGTAGGTTTTATAGACTATTTCTTTTTTATTATGGTAAACTCCTCTTGGCTTCTGAGATGGTTTTCTGGCAGGAAGTCTGCAAGATCATCCAGAATGCAAGTAACTCTCTATTAGGATATTTATACCTCTTTCTTTTCTTTTCTTTTTTTTCCCTGTGGTATCAGGAACTATAATCTTATTTGAGGCCAGACGGTTCCCTTGTTCCATCGTCAGTAATTTTAGCAAAGTAGATTTTGAGATTTTGTTGTTTCAAAATTAGAATCTCTGTATTCCTATTTCATTAGAAGTTCACCAGATTTGTAATAAAGGATTTGAAATCACTCTAATTTAATGGAAGCTCTTTCCTAATATGAATGATAGAACTGGTACATGGCTAACCAAATATATTAGTGCACAGAATGGAGATTGCATTGGCTTATTTGTCTTTTTGTCCATGTTTTATATTGTCTATATTTTACTTTTTTTTTTTCATTTTCCCTTTACCTTTTCTCTGAGATTCAACTGGACAAATTCACTTAGGGTTCATTGTAAGGTGGTCCTGGAGTAGATTACAGAGTGCTTAATGGATTGTATTTCTGCAAGACCATTTAAATTATATTTATTAGGGAGGTTAGGTTTATAGAAAATTAATACAAATATCAAAAGATTTGTAACGTTATATATGTTTCTGGGTTCTGTAATTTTAACAGTTTTGTATGGAGGTCTACCATCTCTGTAGACCTAGCAAGTAATATGTCAAAGAAACACATTTGCTGCTTTCTATGGAGTTTTGATGTTTCACTCTGTTCACTTATATATTTTAAAAATCAAGAAGTCTTATAAAAGTTAATTAGGTCTTTAAAAACGTGAAGTGTAATCAAAGAGTTTTGCTTCATGTCTGGATTTCGGTGCTAGACTATTGGCATCATATTGCATGATTAAGAGTCACTCTCCTAATTTAGCTATTAGACAATCATTAGCCTGATTACTACATATTGACTGCTGTACTTAGCTCTCACATCATACTACAGGAGGGGGAAAAAAAATACCAGCAGAAAGGAATAATTTACCGATGACAGCTTTACTTAACAGTTCTCAGAGCTGTTTTGGTTTTTAAAACGTTTTCCCTTTCAAAGTAAACGCTCACCTTGGCATTTAGAGATGTAAAAGCCTGTCAGGTTGTTAGAGCGGGCTGTGTGACCGGGGCCGGGTTTCATGTTCTGAATGAGCCCAAATGCTCCCTTTGTATCTTGGGCTCTGAAAGTCGCTCCAAAGGCAGGCTGTGTTTTCATAGTAGGAGAAGACAGAGTTTAATTCTGCTTCTGAGACCCAGAAAGCTTGCGAGGCGTATTTTAGAAACATTTAGGTCCCCAACTCCTGTTGAAATCCTTCTATGTCACAGCTTCCTACTTGGAAAGTAGGAATGATGTTAATTTGGTCTGTCTAGTGTAGTTAGGCTGTAAGCCCCGGGGGAGAGGGGCTGTCTCTAACCATATGCCTGCGCGGTGCCAGGCACAGCGGGGACCTGACTTCAGCCCAGGCCTCCGAGGACAATGCCAATACAAACAGCAATGATATGAAGTCAAAGAGGAATTTTCAACTCGTACGAAGTTAAAGTGATACTGTATGATCCCGAGCCTTCGGCTTTGCTTTTCACCAGAAGCGTGGTGGCAGTGGCCAGCCAGCCTGCTCTCCTGAGCCATGGACCCAGAGGCCAGCGTCCCACCTGCCTGCCGCCTTGCAGGAGGCTTCCCAGGGACTCCTCTTCTGCCCAAGTTTTTAAGGCGTCTCCTTCCTGTGTATAAAGTCAACCCCCACAGGACAAGAGTGAAGGGCAGTCTTGGCTGAAAGGGAGGAGTGAGAAATCTTTTATCTCCCTTTTCCCTGGGTGCCTAAGCATCCTCCTCCAGGCTGTTCCGAGCTCCTCAAGGTTCTCTCTTGCCTGGGACACCTCACCAGGGCACCGGCGTGGTTTGTCAGTGGGAGCGTGTGGTCTTCCTGGAGCTAGGGCAATCCTGAGCAGAGCTCTGCTGTCCTTCCAGCCCATAAAACCTTTGTGGAAATGAGCCTGAGCTGGGCCCTAGGGATGGACAGCCAAGGCAGGACTGTTGTTAGTGTAAAAATAGGTTCCAGTGAAATCTAATCAATGCGTTGATTTAATTTTGGGCAAATTTGTCGCTTCTGAGTTTATTTTGGCATAATCAGGCTTTTTGAGGATGAAGTCCTTGGAACATAGCTCTGTTTCACCTGCGTTAGGGCTGATAGCTGTTGGTAGGGACAAATACCTTCATCTTCCTCAGCCCAGCCCCATGACCACCTTTTGCGCCAGCCTGTTTGGAGCTCATCACACCTAGGATGAGCACTGAAAGCATTATCATCTGCTGCTTCTGTGAGGCTTGCTCTGTGGCTGCACTCAGCAGCATAGTGAATATCATCCATAGTAAGTAGCTAATTTAGCATCTCCTATGTGAAAATGTGGTAGTGATGAATAATCAGCAAAGATTTAAATTATCAGAAACTTAAATACTTTTTGAAAGACTGAAAGATGAAACTGAGATCTTCTGTTACGGTATTCTATGTGTATTATATAATGCTAAGTGCCTATACAGACAGTTATGTGAAAAGGTAACATGAATGTTGTTGGGACTTAACCCCATGCAATGCATTTTTATTCTCTCAGCAAGTAATCTTAAATTATTTTCCTTGTCAGGATGATTGACTGATCTTGATTGAAGAATCTTTCATTGTTAGAGAATACCTTTTTGTTTTATAATTTCCCTAATTAGCTCTAAATCCTGCTACTCCTCTCTGTAAAGAACTAACGTCTGCCAGAAGTAACTGCCCGCATAAATGCAGACCCCTTTGAATATCGCCTCACAAAAGTTTCTTTTCCATATCAAAAGACATATGCGCCACACAATAAAGCTAAATCGCTTCAGCTCGAAAAATGAAATTAAGCATAGAAATACTGCCTCAGATAAAATACCAACCTACGCAAGCCTCCTTGGCATACACAAGGCAGCCCTGGACTGCCGGTGCTTGCACGCGTTCTGCCGGCTTTTGAGGATGAACCCCAGCTGTAGGGACCCTGGTGTGCAGCATCCCTCCACGGCTTTGCTGGGAAAACAGCCCTGGTTTGCTTTCTGGCCTATGGAGGTTGTGGGTTAAGGCTGCTGGCTGCTACTGGTGCCTATTCTTACGTCTCAGTCCCAAAACATCTCACTTCTTCTCTACTTCCTTCTACTTCCCTTTGGCTTCCTACCGCGCTCCCGAAGGAGTTTTCCCTTTAGGTGTGCGGTGTATAGCTTCAGAGAAGGTGCAGGCAAAAGGGAGGAAGAAAGCAGGAGCGGTTGGCGTTAGAGGTGATGCCGTGGTCGGAGCCGGTCGGCGTGGCTGGGCACTGGAGCCAGCTGCCTGCCGAGCCCTGCCAGGTGGCGGGGTCCCCCCTGGCACTGCGCTGGGCTGCTCGGGGTCATGTCACCAATTAGGACTGCTCCTGTGATGGGGAGGTGACCTGCTTGCAACCAGAAAACAGGACCAGTCTTGGTTTTCTGAGGCTTTCAGCTGTATAAAGGGTTTAGATCAGCTTTGGACAAGTTTCTGAGCTTAAGCTTTTGTGGGGCATGAATCGTTTTTCTGCTCACGTCAATGTGTTTTGAATCAGGCTCCTTGTTGGGATAGGCCAACTCTTTTGATATATTAGCCTGTTGCTGATTAAATGTATATTTCACTTTTTAATTTTCACTTTTCGGGGTAGCCATTGCTCTAATGGAGACCCATTTAGCCATCGCTATAGATCAAAAAAGCCAAGCTTCCTCTGCACCGCTATGGATTTTCCATGGAGCTGCCCATAAGAGCCTTGAAGTTATTAAATCCTTTTGTTTTGCTGTCAATTAAAGACGGGCAAACATCAGTCAAGGAAGGGTGGGTTGGTTTTTTTTGGCTCGGTAATTAATCAGCAAGCCCCTTCTCTCTTTCCTCACTGCTTTCCCTCTCCTTTCTGTGCTTTATTTTATGTCTGTCCTGGTTTCTTTCTAATAGTGGCAGGCAGCTGTACAGCGTGGACTTCAGTGCTTTAGTAGCAGAACTCTGTGCCTGGATCAGTCACAGCCTTACAAATTAGAACAATCCCTGGTACGCATGTCAAAATATGAAAGAGAATGGTCCCTATTTTATTTTATTTTATTTTATTGCACAGTGCTGCTTTGCGCGCCGCACACGCAATGTCCTTTTACATTAAGAAATTAGTTACATTTCCTTGATGGCTCACTTTCTTATTAGGTCACATTTGGCATAACTGTTCAGGACTACTTCTAATTATTCGTATAATATCATCTTACGTATGAGGATGGCCCATTTTCCACTAATTTCTCAACGCTGTTTTTCTTTCTCCAATGGCATATGACCAGCTCCTAACGTAAAAGAAAAGAAAGGAGGGTGAATAAAAGGATAGGAAAAGAAAAAGAACTCTGCTGTACAACTGAAACGGGTAATTATGCTCCTCTAAGCACATCGCTAGAGCCCAGCTGGCACAATTAAAGAAATAGCTGATCAGTTCCAGTTATTGATTCTGCTAACATGTTTGTTCACGGTTGCTTCTTGTCTAATTAGTTTTTTCTGCTTTCTTAGTCTGAAAGCATACCTTTTCAGTCAAATCTGTTTTCAGGCATCAGATAGCAATGCTTTATTTAGACCACTTGCTAGCCATTTATTTTAATGCAACAGTACTTCTGTTCACTTTTTTTTTTTTTTTTTTTTTAACCCAATGTGGGGCTGATTCTTTGGAATGGTGTTAAATTTCCTAGAGCTGTTTGAGATAGTCTGCAATTAAAGATGATCCTTCATAACGGTGAAATGAAGAGATCTGAAAGTCGGGGTTAGGGGATCTCCTGGGAGCACCTAAAAACATGGAGATACCTCTTGCAGGTTGTAAGAAGTTACCGGCCGTGCTTGGCAATTAGGGAAGAGTGAATGTTAGGTTCCTGTGCTTGCATTTTAATTGTGCGGATAGACAGTTTTACCTGTTCAAAGGCTCTTCTGTTTACCTGAATCTGCTGTCTTTTTTTTTTCTCTTTTGAAAAAACAGCTCCTATGTAGAAAATAGTACTTTATCAAAATGGCCCTTCTTTACAAAATGAGGACTGGACAAAGAAAAAGGGAGTGGGAACCTAGTAGGAATCCAAGTGTACCAGGTTTTGTCATTTCTGAAGTGCAAATGTGAGGCTATAAAATGCTTTTGATTTCAAATGTGCTGTTTACATAAAAATGAAGAGGATTGATATATCAAACAAAAAATAATTTCCCTCCCCTAGAATTGCACCATGTGAAAACACTTAGAAACATAGCTTTTTGCCCTGATTCAGAACAGCAACAACAAAGAAGAAATCCTGGACTGTTTTGCAGGACAGAAAATCTATTTTCTAACCAGCTCTAGTTCTGGCGTTCCTTTGTGCCGCTGAGCAGCTCTCACACCGCACCTCAAACATGAATGTGTTTCAGTGGCAGAGAAAGCTTTATATATTTCAATAAAGAATAAATAGATCATTGCAGTCCGAATATTTTTTCTTATATTTAAAAACAGGAAACAGGAAAGAACGTGCTGCAGTCTCCATGACACAATGTGTATGTCTGCACACATGAATGAACACAATAAGTCTAAAATGGATAGTAGTATTCTGACAGATTTAAAGGTGCAGAACATAGAAAAGACATCATAATTCTCTAACTTAAAAATGTTGTTCAGGCACTGATTTCTTCAGAAATGAGAATTGCTTATTGTTTTGTGTAAAGAGATTTGAAGGAGTGCATTATCTGGACTGAGAGAATAAAAATGACTTTTATGTCTGTTCAGATCATGCTGTTCTTAAGATTTCTTTTTGGGTTATTAAAGCTGTATAAATACAGGTTGCTATTAACTGCTTTCAGCACCCAAAGATGTATACGTATTTTAGATACTGCAGTAGTCCTTGTCTTTGTGATTGACATCCCTCTTTCCTGATTTTTCATTTTCCACTGGGGGGGGGAAGCCAAAAATGTTACAGCTCTTAGCAGATGAAACCTGTACGCTACAACCTGGTTATCATTCCAGGAGCATCCAGCACAAACATCCAAATGTTTTTGACACATCTGGACTCCATCGCTTCTTCCCTGGCCAGAATATTCAGTGCAGCTTAATCCAAGGTCTTGTCCCTCCCTTTGCTCCCTGGGACACTGTCCCTCCTGCTGCCCAAGGATGCCTCTGCGGGTACAACCCCGCAGCTACACTGCTCTCTAAATGGGGAGAAGCTGTGGGGAAGGGAGAAGAGGTGCTACATCTACTTGGGATAGATGGGTGCTGGAAAAGTCTAGGGAGCCACTGCCGTGTACTGGGGATGTGTTGGTAAGGGACCTGGGCGATGTGGGGACCTGCGGAAGGTGGCTGAGCTGGGTACAGCATGTAGGACAGCGTTACCCGCCACGGGGGCATTTCTGCTGTCGGGGCTGCCTGGG
>NW_009646736.1:2393972-2397930 GCF_000708025.1 Charadrius vociferus | reverse complement strand
TTAAAGAAAGGATTTGGGAAGCTGAGGTTCAGCTCCCAACCCTGTCATAGACTGCCTGGGGGATTTTGAGCAGGTAACCTAATTTCCCTCTGCCTCGGTTTGCCGCCTGTAAAATACAGAAAGCAGAGCAAATGCGGTCCCCTCTGCCCCAGGGCACTTGCCGAAAGGCGTAGGGGTGCGGAGGCGGGATGGGCAGCGCAGCCCGCGGGGGCGAGGAAGAAGGGGCTGCCCTTGGCAGGGGGCTCTGGTGCTGCCGTGCCTGCGCGCAGTGCGCAGCCAGACGCGGGGGCCGTCCGAGCTGTCTTTATTGAA
Source organism: Charadrius vociferus (assembly GCF_000708025.1). Lineage (NCBI taxonomy): Eukaryota > Metazoa > Chordata > Aves > Charadriiformes > Charadriidae > Charadrius > Charadrius vociferus. The sequence goes on along the minus strand of NW_009646736.1, from coordinate 2,397,618 downwards.
GCTACGGCTCATTGTGGTGAAGCTTTCTCCTCTTCCTACCATAAAAAAAGATGTAAATTGGAAGGGTACAGCACTTCTCATAAAAACTCTGTGCATTTGTATTTAAACACTGAAGTCACACCGCTCCCCATTGAAAAGCCCTCGGCTCTATTGTTGCACATGACTAGCGCAGAAAGAGACCATTATACTCGGCAAAAATGTATTTTCCTTGCTCATTTTCCTGGAAACAAAACCTTCCTGAGCCCTGGTGGCACAAACCCTCACCAAATGGTATTGATAAAGAGGGAGAAATTGCACATGGCACCAAATCACCGGCTCCGTCCGAGAGGGAAGGAATAAAGCTCCAAAATATGGCAACAGATGCCTGTGCGAAATGGTGAGATTGCCTTTGTGGCAACGCAGAACAGTTTACCAATAAAGCTCTCTCTGGCTGTTATAGTTGTGTTCAATAGCAATGACAGCTGTCAAGGAGCTCGGGGACTCGCTGTGATGCCTTCAACATTTTAATCACTCCAGCAAAGGCACAGAAAAACTGTTTGTATTTGGAGCACTGTTATTGCCATATGATATTTAAAAGGAATCCGTAATTGTTATTTACCTAAAAATTAGAAGGAGCTTTTGATTGTTGCGGTACAGCTCTCATTTCTGTAAACAGAACGGACAGGTCCTCTCGCATTTTAATTCAGAGCAGTTAATTGGTGATTTACATAGCCCCTTTTACCACCACGCTCTCAATCCTCAGACGATGAACTATTTTTCCCCGAGAAGCTCAACTGACAGATTTTAATATTCCATTAACTTTACGGTTTTACTATAACACTGCATCTTGAGACACTGGGGCACTTTGATTCAAACTACAGGAAATTAATTTTCTCTCTTTTATTATACCACCAGTAACTACCTTAAAAAAAGAAACTTTAAAACTACTGATGACATGAGTATAATATGTTAAAATGACAGGAAGAATTATGAATTTTATTTCCATAAGAGAAGGAAAGGGGGGGTAATTATAGTGCTGAACCATTGTATTCAATCTGAAATTAAGATACTTTTCTAAGACATGAAATTCGCATAGTGAAGAAATGATCGTGATGTAAATCTTTGCAGTTGAAAGGCATTAACAGTCGTTAACCCCTTTCGTTGCAGCCAAAATGTTTTGACTCAGTATTTCTGCAAAGGAGAAAAAAAATCACAAAATTTGGTATTGAGAAGACTGAACTTTTTAATCTTGTCTAAAATGACCACAACTCTTCCCGGGGAGAAAAAGAGTATAGCTTCTTCGCTTAAAATTTCTTTCTCATTTGAATGAGTTCAGTTTCTTGGTATATTCTCTTATGGCAACAGTCTAAAATTGCAAGTTACGATAGTGTATTCATTGATATTTTATAGGCGAATATAGAATATATAGCTAAATTTAGAATGTAGATTCATCTATACTATACAGGCAAATATATATTTTGGTATACAAGAGTAATCTGTGTATTTCCTGAGCACAGACAAACAACGGTTAAAAGTTACGATGAGTTCAACTGGCAAAGTATGTTGTTCTTCACACACACACAAAAAGTAATAAATAAAATAAAATTGTGTCTTATGCAATTTCCCCAAACGGCAGAAATGCGATGAAGTCAAGAGCGTTCCTGGCAGTTGTCCATGCTCCCAGACACTCTTCTCTCTGCTGCCACGCTCCGACCCCGTACCCTCCTGATGCCACCCACTGTTCCCTGCCCCAGGCACCAGGAATTCCCCTCGGCATCCGTGCGACCCAGGCACGGACGCAGTACTGTATTATTCCCACTACTAGACACAAATGCCTCATTTTTCACACCAAATGCTACTGAATTCAGGAAATGTTATAGCAGGGGGTTTTATGGCCTGATTGTATTGTCTAAGCCCTCTCCCGACCTGTAATTACTGAAGCTGCCAAGGGCAGATTGAACAAGGGGTTTAGGCTCAGCAGCCCGGGGCTGGCAGCCCCCTGCCCCGCTCAGCCTGCGAGGAGCCCGGGCACCCTGCAGAGCTGCACCCCGGGGACCGGGCACCCTGCCGGGGGGGGCGGCTGGGAGGGGCATCTCTGGGTACCACCAAAGCCCCGGGCGATGAGCGGGGTCTGCAGGAACGGGAGGAAAGCTTGTATGGAGGTGGGAGGTGTTTCGCCCCAGCTTCTCAGAAGGGGAGATGTGGGAGAGGGGTCCGGCGGAGAATACGAACCCACGGGCGATGGGCAGGTGTTGGTACCCAGGTGAGAGGAAATGGCAGCGGTACTAAACCAGCACCTCACTGTGGTGGTACTGATCTTCCTGAGAAGAGGGTAGCAAATGTCTCTCTGGAATGGTATCCTACTTTGGGACACAGGTCTCAGTTTAGACCTCTCAAGATCCCATTTGTCCTATTTATTTTTAACAATTCAGTGAATAAAATGGGGCAAGAGGGATGGATTTAGGGAAACCTGTCTGACCACACAATGACTGAGAATTCAAAATAGTTTCTGAAATGCGGTAGCGTAACCCATATTAGTGGGATCATGGAAGAACGCATATGGGAGGATTTAAAACATCTTTGTTCTATTTTTTTTTAATTTCAAATCAAACAGGGATTTACAGGCTCCCATGTCATAGAATTATTTTTTAAATGGGATTACACACGTGGAGGTTTCTTTCCATTTAAACAGAAAGGATTTTCCCATGGAGTATTGTGTTGAGTTGCAAAAGACCTGGGATGTCTGCACATCATCAAAGACAGCGAATGATATAATTGCTGCACAATTTGCAGCTCAGGTTGAGAAGGCACATCAATTGCAGGGGGAGGGATCCTGCAAGCAGAAAGGTGTTACCAGCAAAGTATTCACTGGTTCTGCTTTAGAAAAAGATGAGAGTAGCCTGGAAATGCTTGTCCACAATAAGAAAGTGAGATTTCTGATATGCTTTTGGAAGGCAGGAGGAAATAGGAGTCCTGCTTCTGAGGAGGTCGGGGAAATCCAGTGCAAAGCAAACACGCGCTTGCTCTGTGTCCCTGGAATTAAGGCAATCAAACAGAGACGGAAATTACTTGAAGCTTCTGTCTTCTGTTTCAAAGTACTAGTAGTCTAATAACATTGTATCATCTTAGCTGTATCTTTATGAAATATTTGTCCACCATTTTAATCTTTTAATGAAGAAGACAATTTTTTTTTTCTGTTTATGGATAATTAAAAAACCTGAAGAACAGATTTTACTCATGCTTTTTGTGACACCTGTATTGGATTAGGTATGAAGTGGGAGATACAGTTTCCGCCTGCTGTTTTCACAGGGCTTTTAGCAACCAAAACCTGCACCTTTATATCCATGGGTGAAGGATTAGCCACATGGAGAGGCACCGGTGCAAAGAAAGCAATGTGACACTATGTTCCCTGCTGAGATAATAACTCCACTCTTACGACAGGATGAGTAGAGAGGTAATTGAGATCTCAAAGAAATTAATTACGCTCACATTGCAAGCAGAGACTATGGCACTAGTACCTTTGTGTTACCATAACATAGTAGCTTTACCATAGCTTCCATGTGCTTCAGAGGAAGCCAAACAGGGATTTATGAGCTTTTCAGTGCTAGAACATAGTGTGAACATATGTGGCTGCTTGAGAATTGCACTGAGATTTGGTAAATAGATT
>NW_009646736.1:2375254-2393944 GCF_000708025.1 Charadrius vociferus | reverse complement strand
TGCTGAACTCTTCTGCCCCTCGTCCACATGTTTCCCATAGCTTGAGAAATTCAAGTGCAAAAGTGTTGATTAATCTATATAAATTCTCAGATGGAAACTGTCATTCATCCCTAACCAGCCCTGTAGCCTCCTGTGACGACTCTGTATTTATTACTGATACAAGGTTTTGTCTGTGAGGCGATAAAGGAGAGCAGAGGATACTCGTCATGGTTCTGTCACGTAGATCTGCTGTCAGTCCTCTGCAGTTTTAGCCAAGCCAGCACAGTGGAGGGGAATGACAAATGCCAATTGTTCCACGATAAAGCAGTGTTTGTGAGTTTTCACTGAATGTGGGGTTTGAGGCAGTTGTTTTAGGTAGCTCTTACCTACCAATGCTTTTTCTCTCGTAATTGGAGATCCCTCTAGTCTTTCAGCTTAATCCCCATGAAACACTGCAGTAAATTTAGGTCATCTGATTCTGAGCCCTGGAAATTTTACTCCTCTGTTCTGCTTTGGAACATCGTGAAGGACCAGCTTTAGCAAAACGGTATTGCATTTTTACTCTCAACCATAAATCCAAATCCCGTTGGCTTCAAGAGTTGGAGCTGACACACGCTTATGGGCCCACCGAGGAGCTCCTTGCTAAGCACTGTGCAGGATGCCGGTGGCCGGTGGCGGACAGCTGCGATGCTTTTACTATTAACAACGCAAGCACCTGAGAAGTCACCAATATTTGTTGCTTCCTTTGATTTATTTGTGTTTTGATTTATTTGGGGCAAGTCTAGCCGAAAGGTGCTTTGGAGGCTGAAGCTCTGCACCGCCGGGAGAGCCGGGGAGCCTGGCCGGGGCAGCGGGGAAGGCTGCGGGCCGGCATGCCCCCGCTCAGCGCAGGGCTCCTGCCGTGCTCTCCCCCTGCCACTTCCCTGTTGCCATGGAGAACGGATTTTTTCATGCACACTAGTGGGTCCCGTGCGTCTCCTCTCTGCCAGGGTAATCTGCTGTCACTGCGGTCATCACAATAACTGGGCGCTTTTTTTTTAATATACTCTTCTCGGTACCACATATTACTTTTAGCTGCCTAGGTGCATTCTTGACATTAGCAGCATGATGTGCTACTGCTCGTTTAAACCGGGAGACAAAGCCCAGATGCGCTCTGCTTCAAAAATTGCTCAGAACTACTGTATATTCTGCAAGGTTACTCGGGATACATGCGCCAGTGTTTCACCTTTTGTTTTTAACGTGATGTAGGATGAATGTCTTTCAAATGAAAAGACAGGCGACTGGAAAAAAAGGGGGAAAAACAAGTAACAAGATCAAAGCCGTAAATAGAACAAAATATGCACAAGAGATCTCATCTGAGATCAAAGATGTGAGCGTAATTACCATGAATAAGACGTGCAGAGCTCACCAGAACAGAATGGTTTGTGCGCCTGGAGAATTCTGCAGAAATAAACCATTCTGTGGGAAATTGAGCGCTCCACAGAGTGAGGAAAGGACATTTATTCTGCATTGGAGGGGGAATAGTGGAAAGCCCACCATTACAGCAGGGTTGCTTATTGCTGCTGCCTGACCCTGTACAGGGCTGCAGCCATCGAAGTAGCTCAAAGGAAAACTCCAAACCTTTTATGTTAAAAAGATTTGGGGGGGGGGGGGGGGAACAAAACACCCCAGATCTTTAACCCTGGGAGATGTGCAGTTTTCAGGCAGACATTTTCAACTGTAAATGTAGTGATTGTGTTACAGGTGCAGTTGGAAGAAAAACAATTGCTTCTGTTAAAGTAACTTAACTCATAGAGGAATTGTACAGAATGTGAAGAATTTCTTTTCACTAACTCTGTTCAGTCAGGGATTGCGAATGTGTTTGTGATTTTTATGGCTGTTATGTACACATGTCCACAGGCCCTAACAGAACATCCTTATAAATGGAATAAATAAATAAGGTGTCTGGAAGAGTATGTAAGGAAGGTTACAGCGACTGAGCTGAAATTGCAAACTGCTGATTCTTCTGATTCTTCCCAGGGAAAGATTTTATGAGCTGTGTGCCAGTCATACATACCAGAATATTGTTTGATTTTTAGAGGAGCTACTCTTCTTTCCCTGCTATTCTTCTTTTCCTGAGAACACTTGCTGGACACTGATCGTTCCTTGTAGTTCTACCAGTTAAGATATGCTTTCTCCATGAATACCTCAAACCTGGCGGGAGTGTGGATTAAGAGTGATTTTTATTTTTATACCTCTTTCTTTCTGTCAGCATGAACCAGAAATTCAGACACAGGTCCACGTCAGGCTTATTTCCATTTGGAAGAGGGGACAAAAAGGAAAGCATGTATGCTGAGCCTACTGTCAAGGCTCAATTTTCACAGAAACATTACTGGAACTGTGTTTAGCATGTAGATGATTTTTTTTTTAACAATAGCTTACTCCATCTTTGTATAGAAACAGGTCCTGTAGGGAACCTGGAAAACGTGCAGTCTAGAAACGAATATTTCCACTCTATTAGTCTGACTGCTTCATTTTTGGGAAGAGCCCATCCCTGCCCGTAGCTTCCGCTGACCGTGACTTTGAGTCAAATGCTGAAAGTACCAGCACTGTCTGTGTCAGATCTCATATTGATCTGTGAACTGCACAACCTGCGGAAGCAATCCTGCTTTCCCTGACCATAGACTGTCTCCATTGCAAAATCCAGCAGTCACGGTGCAGCACTATGCCGGATAATACCTTCAAAGGGTCATTTCTGCGTAAAGCACATTTCTTCATTCCATGATGAGCGTATAGACTGATTCAGTGCATACAAGCATTTTGCAGATACTGTAGAATTTTTATGGTATAATAATAAATTTTAAAATGTATAATTTTCAGCAGGTAAAAAATTAGTTTACTTAGAAAAAAAAGTTGCACAGCTTCTTCTATTCTCTTCAGAAGAGTAGTCCCAGTTCTATCTTCCATCAAATCCCCATGATCTTTCTGAAATATAGGTATACAAATTGAATTGTAAGAGGATTTTGTCCTTTTGCAGGAGATATTACTTCATAAAAAGAGCACTGTCGAGTCTTTTGGCTAAGGTGAATTATGATTTATCATTTTAAGATCATCAGATGCTGTCAGATTAGAGACTGGGGAGAGTATTCTGTGATGTCCACTACTGTTTCTGTTCTCCTGCAAGCCTTTGCTTGGACTTCAGTGCTATCAGCAATCTGTAAACTCAGTTATAAAATGAATGCTATCTCTTTTTTTTTTTTTTAGCTCAAAGGTGTTGCTGGTATCACAGATGCTTTCAAAATAACGAGTATGCCCACAGGGCTGGGCAGTCTGCTGTAGGTGACTCTGCTTGGGTAGGGGAGTTGGATAAGATGACCTCCAGAGGTCCCTGCCAACCTCAGTCTGTGACTCTGTATCTGTAACTCCTCAGTCTCTTCATTTTGATTCAAACGATATAACAATAGAAATTTCTGTCCCGTTTTATTCTATAAATGGGATTCATTCTACAAAATGGGCTCCACAGGAATGGTGATCACAAATTTTGTACGTCTCTAATATATTTAGTTATTTTCATTAGATAATGCTATGGGCTTTGGTTCAACTAAGTGCTTAAATGCCAAAGGCAGAGACACGAACAATCCCGAGGAAGTCAAGAGAGGTGCTTTTATAGTGAATACTTAAGCTTAAGTGCTTGGCTGCATAAGAGCCATAGTCATGATTTTCATTAAAACAAAACTGAGAAGAGCACGTTGGTTGTGCAGCAGGGAGAAGAAGGGCACTCATTACATGCAAGTCTCTACCTTTTACATAGTCTTTGAAATTTTGAAGCTTAGCATTGGTGAAGGATGCAGAGTTGCCTCTGAAAACACAATTCACCATTGCTTAGCAATGAAGTAAACTGGATTTGGGGCAAACATCATCTTGCCCAATAACCAAATGGTTGTTTGGTCTTTTGTCTGTTGAGAGTGAGCCATCAAACCTATTTTCTGGGCCAGTAGCAACTGAAGAGAAGTTCTCCTCCCCGTCGCCTCATCCAGCTATGCAAGTATTCAGTCAGTTCAAATAATTTATTATTAACTGAGGGTTGCTGTAGCTCATGACAACTGCCAGAAGGCAGCTAAAAGGCAATAAGGCAAAAGAAAGCCATAGATATATTGTCTAAATATATCTCCTTTTTTCTTGACGCATTTAACCCAGGTTATATTGAATTTATCTGAATGGTAAGATTAAGATTACTATGCCAAGGAGCTGGGTCACTACAGCATGTTGTGGGACACTGAGGGCTTGTTCCTCCCCTGCAAAAGGACTGTGACTGCTCGCCATGGCAGGGTGCATGGGCTCGTCTGCTTTCGTTCGGAAACACTTTCGCTGTCTGTACTTGCATCTGAGAAGTTTTATACATCCAAAGCATTTAAGTAAAGTAATCCAATGAGGGCTGGGTTTAGGTACAGCGGGGTCAATGCAGGGCTTCCATACAAGATAGGGTCAAGCCTTTCATGTTGTGGGTGGCAGTGCTGTCTCGGCAGCGTGGTGCCTCCTGTTTGAATTGGCACTGTCAGATATGTCCCTCCCCTCTCAAAATAGTTTGGTCTGCCTTCTCCCTAAAACTGAAGCCTTCCTTGCGATTCCAGCAGCGAAAAGAGTTTTACAGTGGGCGTAAAGATAACGCAAACCTTAATTTAAGTGGGAATCAGGCCCCGAGTGCGTGTATCGAGGACTATTTGAATTATATTCAGCATTGCTTACAGTTTCTGAGGAATTGTAGAGCCTGTTAAAAATGAAATACTGCTTACCGACAGGGGCTTATGTTTTCCATTCTGCTGAAAAAAGAAATAAGGAGGAAAACATATTTGTGCCTGTTCAAAGGCTGCCCAAGGACAGCTTTCATTCTTTGTGACCCACTTATATTAAATGTTTTCACAGAAACTCCTCAGATACTTGTTAGAAAAAAAAAAAGAAAAACAAAAAAAAGAAAAACACAGATCAGTGCTTCTAATCTTCACTCTGAGGATGCATCCAGGCTTGGAGCCATTGATAGATATCTTGCATCCCCAGTTACCTATATGAAAATTAAACAAAGCAAGAGATGAGCAGCGCTGGAACTGAGAAATTAACTCTGTCCATGTAAATATCAAATAGCATAGTTTAAGATCATTTTGCTATTTTGCTTTTAAGAAATATGACAATCAATTGCAACTTCAACTGGCACAAGCTGACCTATTGTTCTTGTCCTTTTTCTCCAGTCAAATTTTTTTTTTTTGGCACAATGTGAGTACTTTGGGTGTTTTGTCTGGTATTACCAGACCTCCTGGAGTCCAGCTGGAAGTTTTCATTGGCTTCTGATGCCCACACTGTAGACACTGCCGCAGTGCACTTATAGTGAAAGTGGTGCTTGCCAGACTCTTATCAGACAGAAACCTGATAATTTTGAAACCTCTCTGTGTGGCAGGTGAACAGCACTGATGGACCTCAGCCTGCCCAACATCTGGAATTCTTACTAGATTTACACAGGAGCTGATCCCTCTGCCTATTTGACTCAGAACAGATATTGTTGATAAATGAAATGTGTTATAGGCTTTGTTACATCCTACCTAAAAAAATAAATCAGCATGTATTTTGAGGCAAGGTAAACAAATCTTTTTCTGATAGTTCTTAATATTGTATCTGAGTAATGATGGTTGATGCTTCTTGAGGAACATGCAACTGGAAGGACTTCCTGGGACTTGTGGTATATGCCTTTGCATCTCCCAGGGCTTCCAGAAGGGAGAGTGAACAGAGCTCCAGAACACACTGGGCAGCAGCACTGCATGTATGTGGGAACAGAAAAAGCCTTTTGCTGAAACTCAGAGAGTCAAAGGGATAGCTGTGGTAAAACGTGTGGACTTGGAGTCCTTTGGGGTATCTTATTGCCAGTGACTAAAGCAGTAGCAAATATGTCCTTCTTGGTGTTGTTGCTTCCTAATGGAGAAGAAAATAGAAACTAGTAAAGTTTATTGTAGTCGCTTGTTGTGATTTGAAGAAGGTAAGATATTCACTATCCACTATACTAATTCCCCTGATACCATGCCATGTTAGATCCACCAAAATAAAAATTATATTAAAAAAATCAGTGTTTTCTTGATATGAGCCCTGAATTCTTGTTTTTTCCATCATATGAATATTGAGTCATTGATATTTTATGTGTCACACAGAATGGTTGAGATATCAGAGAAAACTGATGATTTGCATAAGCATCCCAGAGGCATTTTTGGCTTCCCAGCATGCAGAAGCTTTAGCGTGTTGCCTTTACACTGAGTTCGCTGCAATGCTGCATGCCAGAGATGATAATTCATTTTGTGAAACATGATCAGAAGAACCTTTATAGAGGTGTGACAGATGCAGCTGTAGCCATCACTTGAAGCACTTTCCCATACCCTGTAAAATGTATCTCCTTGTGATTTTCTTTCTTGATGACTTTTTTAGGCATCCTTGAGTTGCAACTCTTGCACGCAATTAAATTCCTAAAAGAACAAGGGGATAAAAAGGTTAAAGTGCCCGCAGCCACAGTTTCAGGACTTAATTGGACACTAGCTACTCAACCATGAGCGTTCCCCCAAAGAATGGTGGAGTTCTTGTAGGCTTCAAACAATGGAGATGCGTGGGTTGATGCCATCTGCAGCCTAGGGCTTGGGGAACAAAAAGATGTTTGAAGAAGAGGGAAATTCTCAGAGATATGGTAGAATAGGAATGATCTGAAAGTAATCAATCATTACGGTGACATAAATCACAACACACAACAGCCCACAGCCAGAAGATGTCAAATACCGCCCGCAGCGCGTCAGTCTCTCTGGCATCATCACTTTTGTGTGTTGTGCCACTGCTCTTTTGTGGGCCATCAATTTTGTTGGGCGATGAAACTCAAGAATGCTGCGATTCCTCCTTCCTCGCTAATGCAAGCTTTATGATTGCGCACCCTAACGTGCACTTAAGGCGCATTCATCATTTGACCCGAACTAACAATTGATTGTGAGCTGGGTGCCAAATCCGCCAGATGTTGCTTGATCTCATAATTACGTTAGTGCTATTGCTCCAGCGCAACAGCATCAAAACAATACCAGCCAATCTGGGGCACAAAGAGAGTCTGCAACTCTCATGTGGTCATCTGGTCCACGCCTGACATTTTTGCCTAAAGCTCTCAGATGTTAAACTTAATTTCCCTTCCTTGATTATAAGCAAAATGATCTGTGCGCAATATTAGAAAAACATTTATCAGCTGGAAAAGAGTAAAAGGCATGGCATAAACTCGTATAAATGTTAATGAAAGGCAGACTAAATTAAGCAATAGTATCGTGTTCCTCAGGCTCTTGCACACTTTTACTTAAAAGTGGATCTAGTAGAGGAGGTCAGAACAGGGTTGGAGGATAAACACGAAAAACATTGTTTTGAAATTTACTCCAGTTCTTGTGGTTCAAAACACTGGTCTGGAAGTCCTGTCAAATGGAGCAAGTATAATCCTCCTTTAACGTCTTCCAATATTGATCGTTAGCTCAAGATAAATCATAAATCCCTTCATTTCAATAGAAAGGCTCCATCTTTCTGGTGATGCCTATAAAATGACACATGAACTATTGGCTGCGAAGCTCCTACCAAGAAACTGTACCAAGTAGTAAAGCAATGACTGTGGCAGTTGTCTAGTGGGGTCTGTCCCTCTGAGTTAGAGTGATGCCATACAGATGGTCTATAGGGCAGTCTGAGCACAAGGCTCCAAATCCCAGTACAAAAATACCTGAATGCATATGACTCAAGCTACGCTATCCTTCATCTTTTCATATGAAGCTGTAATTTGCTAACCTAAAGCTGGAATATAGCAAGGACATTTTCATCCCATTTTTTTCAGCCCTCACACCTCCCAGATTGCCAATGGGCATAGTGCCCCTCTCCTTCACCTGCCTTCCAGTCTACAGAGCTCTGAGACCTGAGCTCCAGTTCTTCAGCACTGGTGGCGGACATGGGAGCAGAGTTTCAGGGCGCACTGGGGCACTGCGTAGCCCACTGTAATTTTCTGCTTTTTTAAAAAAAAAATGTGGGTGAGTACTCATTAGCAGCAACTGCAAAATTACAGCATTTTTTTTGCCTCTCGATTGTGAGCTAAAACACATATCTCAAACTACATAGCGCAAGACACTAACTATCAGCTAAAAATAATTTCTAGACAATACAAGTTGACTTCAGTCCACCCTGCTAATATTCTTCAACTTACAGTATTTTCATTTCAAATAAGAATGTAAAGTCGTACCACATATAAGAGAAATTTTATTTCCTGTACTACTGCAGTTTTAAAGCATAATGGCTCATGTAGACCAGTGGGCAAATATTATATCCTAAAGTTTCAAATAATTGCCATCTTTATGTTTCATATCTGATCTTTAATAAATGTTATTTTACACAGTGCAATTAGACTTCAGGATGTAAAACTCTGAGAGTAATCCTGAACCTTTTAGCAGAGCTGGGTATTTTCAGGGTCCACTGACATCTAGATTCTGATCTACCTAATGGCACAAATCTGAAGCAATTTCCTTGAAACCAGTACAATTACATCAGCGCAAACCCCATAAAAGTGGGATGAGAGTCAGACCTTTATTTCTTTTCCAGTCAGGTCAAGAGATATAGTATTTTCCATTTAGTCAACTGAAAAGAACTGTAAAGGGATAGAAAGAAATGATAGAACTAAATTTTATTATTTAACATATGGGAAACTTGGTTATTATTTTACCATAAGCATACGCAGGAAAAAGAGCCTGCTGAAGTAAAATGGAAAAAATTCACCTCAGGTGTTGTGTCGTGAAATCCAAGGAAGTGACATCAAAGATTAAACCTGGTCCATTTATTTTTAAGCTATTTTGTTTAAGTATCAGATTTTACGTCTGGAGTTTTTCTCTACTCTGAGAATTTAATTTTTTTTTTTTTTTTTGTAAGTATAGAACTGAACAAGGATCAAAAAATTTTATTTTGTCACCTCAGTACCGTCATAAGACCCTCATATTGGGCACTCAGATTCTTCTGACAGTTTTGGGTGTTGTGCATGGAAAAGCTGCAAACTGGGGTCAACGTACAGAGCAAATGTGGTGCACTGATGGTTTTAGCCAAGCAGAAGGCAGTCATTTGCCCACGGAGAAGCCATGGCTCACCTACTGCCAGAGAAGCATTTTTTTATTCAAAGGACAATCTTCTGGACTACTCGGTCGCACCGAGATGTTTATTTTGTGATAGATAACAGTACCTCTTGGTGATACCTCCTTCTTGAAAGGAGAAGCGGGAGTGCCAGCCTTATCCGGGCAGTCAGAGTTGCCGTCCTGTCTCCTCTTACCCCGTGAAGCCGCAGCCCATTGCACCGGCTGGGGAAGAGGCGTGATGGCCTGGGCTGCTGCGTTCTCCGGGCTGCTGCTCTCTTCGTTGGATTCATTTCACTGGTTTGGAAGAGCGAGAGAAGAGTGCTTGGGAAACCACAGGAAAACTTCCAAACTCTTATGGGAAAAAGAATTAAATGGGCACACAAAAGGCCTTGTTTTGGTTAACCAGAGCCAGTAGGGAAAACATATCAGGGAGAGGCGAAGAGGGGACAGTGGGAGAGATGGCTTCAGGCTGAGCCATTCCCTGTGGACAGTAAGATGCCCTGGAAGTCCTCGGCACTTTAAGGTCTCCTTTGGGGCTCCGCAGTGTGGGCCAATCTTCCCCCCAGGGCTCGTGTGCTCTGGAGTATTTACCTGGACTCCCCGGAGCCGGGGAAGTTGAGAGGAGTGTGGAAAGCTTGGTACAGATAAGTCAAGTATCCGTCATGCTGAATTTTGTTCCACGTCCAAAACCGAAAACCTTTTTGTGGGAAGAAGTTAACTGGAACTGCTGAAGTTTCTTTTCATGGATTATTTAAGCAGTACAAGATGTTGTTAATTCTGAGTTTCTTCTATGTTATTCAGGAAAGTATGTCTGATTATGTAAATTAAAAGTTGCTGCTTAAAAATATTTTGCTTGAGAGATTGCAAAGGCAACACAGTAAATGAATTAAGATCAGAGAGTCTTGCTCAAGTGAGAAGAGTGCATAAGTAACCACATGTGTTATTGAAAAATACATATTGTTTACAACGTATTCTTACAAGATCCTTAAATATTTCACTTTGAGGTTTGCTTGATATAAAATATTGCATTCGTTCAAGTTGTCACACAGGCTGGGCTCTAAGCTGATTTGCAGCTACATGCAGATTAAAACCACTATGCTGTCCCACTGCAATTTTGGATTTAATTTGGTTACTTTCCGTCTTTTTAAGAGAAACTAGAGAGTTTTCAAACCAAGAGGCATTGCCTGCTTACCTAATTAAAAATGTATCCATCTGCTGGCTTGGTGGCTGACTTGTTATTCAAAGCATGCAGATCTAAGTAGGTTGATTTATTTATGAAGACCTTATGACACTGAGAGATATGCACTCAAAAACATGTAAAAATAAATGTGGCTGCAGATGGGTAGACACACACGGACCTTTATGGGGTTCTAAATAACAGATAGAGAGAATTTGGAAAATGAGCTTTACAGGGAAGATCCTTTTATGTTGCATCCACATGTTTAACATTTAGAGCTCAAATAACAAAGCAGCCAGCTAACATGTTGTGAGATAACTCCAGTCTAAATATCCTATAGTGCCTTTTAAGTCGCAATGACTGTTTCTGAAGGCTTGGTGTGAGTGATAGACTCTTAAGGAGATATTACATTTTCAGCAATGTTTTATTTAGACAACACTTTCAAGGAATTTTAATTAAAGGAGAAAAAAATCATTACCAGTCACAAACATCATGCGTCAGAATCAGGGCAAATGCTGTCTTCTTATATTTAATTTCAGTGATGTATGGGTAAATCTCTCCCAAATTAAGTTTATTAGTAACTATTCGCAGGCTTTGGAAACATCGAGTTCTAATGGATTTGTTCTCAGTGCTATAAATATTGTTGCAATCCTCAGGTAAAGTTTATTCATCAGTTTATGGGCTCTAGGAAATTCCCAGTGTAGTGAAACCATCATGGTATTTTCACGTGGGGTGTGGAGCTGCTGGTGTTAAACTTCACATCATTACCGGTGCAATTCCACCGGTGTGAGCTGGCTTCTTAAACTAATACAAAGGGAATAATACCCATGTCTTGGGTATTATTCAGCTCTCCACAAGGCTGTTTGTAGGTGGTCTGCAAAGGCCACCTGAGAGGTATGAGGAAAATGGAGAATGATGTGGCTGGGGACAACTTTGGAGTAGCTTTGTGGCCTCTTTCTTTTTACAGTGTGGTTTCTAGTGGGTCCTTCTCAGTTTTTCTTCCATCCGTGTGCCTGGCAGTGTGCTTGTTCAGGTTCTGTACATGTTTGCATGTGTGCTCATGTTCATAGGTAAAACAAGTAATTTTATCCAAAAGAGACAGAAGTTATTCATTTATGGACCACCTGATCACACTGGTATCCTCTTAAGTTGAAACTGTCTTGTACCAAATGATAAAGTTGCTCCCAGCAGAAATGTACTTTTTGTTGAACCATGCATTGACGATTGCATTCAGCGTCACAAAAAGATATTTCTCTAATCCCAAGGTCAGTTTAAACTGGTTCCCCAGTATATACACTTTCAGATTGCCTGTGAATCTCTTTTTATTTCCACGTCAAGACAAGCATGTGGGTTTCTTAGTGCCAACAAAATAGAGAAACATGGTTTGTATGTAGATTTAGCCAAAGAAGATATTAGACTGAGCTGCCTTTTGGTAGGAAGCCATCCTGGCATTTCTTCGGAAAACTCTAGAGATGTTTGAATAGTCCTTATACTAACAGATGTCACCACTGGGAATCTGTTTTACTTTTAAAGCTCTTTATTTGAGTATCTTGCTGGCATTTTCGCATATTTTGGAATGGTGGGGGAGACTCAAACAAATCTGCATTGTCTTTTACTTTGATCTCTCCCAAAGATATATTTTGATGAAAGTTTCAAATAGTAATCAAGGGTGGAAAACCCATAAATTTTACTATGCGTGTTCCCTTTGTGCAGAAGGGAGTGGACGAAAAATGACCAGTAATCCTTTCCTTTTGTTTCCAACACACTGCTAATGGCTCTTTTCTGTTTTCCTGGCATGGGGCAAGCCCTGAAAATGGGGGACAAGGAATCGCAAAGGGTCAAGGCAAATAGTCGCACTCTTCCTTAGAATTGAACCCATTGTTTGAGTAGGGTAGGAAGTTTTACACTACTAATTTTAGTCTGCCTTAGAAACTGTGGCCAGTGTGGTATTTTGAATAAGGCTTAGTAATGGTGACAGGCAGGGGAGGTAGCTGAGGGGAAAGGTGGCATTTTTGTGCCCATAAAAGCTGTAGTGGTTGCACATTTGTCCCCGAACATAATATTTTTGCTGTTTACCTCAGGATACTGGAAGAGGAAATGTTTGGGAAAAAAAAACATTGTTGGAAATATCAGCTGCATATGTGTTAGGAAAGTCTTACAGTTGACTGTCTCAGTAAAGCAATATCAATGAGTCATTTCTAATGGAAACCTTGCCTTAAGGTAGAATTCAGAGAGATGTGTTCCTGCTCTTTACTGCTGTTACGGACCTGTGCACGAGAATATACACTTAGGGTTTGGGGCTGCCTTCCATTGAAGGAATGAGATGGTTACTGCTGAAGGAAATCTCAGAGGGAAATGGAACTTAAAAAGTGGTTGCAACAAAAGAAAAAATGTTTGTTGGTGCTATCAGTGCATGAAATAAGAGGAACTAATTTGTGTGTCATGAATTTAAAAAATTATTTAAAAAATTCTTAAAATGAGGTACGTGCCCGTGTAAGGCAGGATGCAGGTACAGACCTGCACACATTTTTGTTCTAATGCTATGGTGATGCTCAGATCCTTGCGAGTGGATTTGAGATCTGGTTGTGCTAGAAGCTATACAAGAATATCTCAATACAAGACAAGACCCAGCAGATGGGTATGAATAAAAAGAGAAAAAGGAAATACGGTGGCAGTGTTGCCCAGCACAACAAACTACCTTATTCTCCGAACTCTTCCAAGATCAGTGACAGTAATGAGGAAAATAACGGCAGCCGCTTTTCTGACATAAAAGCAAGGTGTGGGTTTTTTCCATTGTCCTTCTTTCAGGTTTTCATTTCTGTGCCTACCATTTTGCTTATATGAATTTAATCCAGAATTTGCAATATTCGGCTATAAAATCAGTGCAAATACTGAGCTAGAACACATGCATATGTATGCCTTCACTTTTCCCCAGTTAGCCATTCCTCTAAAATAGGACAAATAATTTCTTGGATAATAAACAACCATTCTTTGCTATCTATGGCTTCTCTGAAATCAGGGCAGTGAAACACAGGCAACGCTTCAGATTCTGAGGTAAGCTCATCATTGTTGCTTTAAGGCTGGCCAAACTATAGACCGCAAGTCCCACAGTGCCTTATAGATGTTACCAAATGAAACTGTACATCTCCATATTCTTTGCAAGAATGAAGCAACAGGCGCTGGATGCCTACAGATCTCTCCGACTTGATAGTTATTTAGCATCACTGCTTTAATGTGGGCATTTAAGGTAATCGTCTACATCCAACTTCAAAAGTTTTGCTGCAGTGGCTGTTTAAGGTCCCTGAGGAAGTCTGCGCAGAACTCAGAGCAGAGCCCTTCTCCCAGATGTAAATTCCCGATCTTAATCTTTCTCCTGTCTTGTGAATGTATCAGTCATGCCTGCATTCGCAGAAAAAATGCACAAATGCTTTCCACTTTTTCGAACAAAAAGCAAGGATTTTCTATTTCATTCTAAAGAGAGACAAAGAGTCTTGCTATCCCCTACTATTAAAAAAATAGCACACATTAAAAAAGAAGGAGGGGTTGGTTTTAGTTCTTACTTTATACACAAACAGTGTTCTTCTATATGGTTGCCAATATTTTGTTCATAATAAGGGGTGGACTACCTCAGATAGGATGGTTTAATCTCAGTTAATTAGGATTTACACTCTAATAGAAGTGCCAGAAATCTTCGGTGCTCTGTAGGGAACCTGTCTCTGGTGCAGTTTGATTGGTACCATCATTGCATAAATAATCTCTGAAAAGATCGCTGCCTCTGAACACACAGAATAAAAATGAATTAGAGCTCTGACACTCTATTCTTTTGATTGTTTTGCTGAAAAACAATTCAGAGACTTTGCCCAAAAATTCTTTATTTATATAGAATATTTAGTGGTGCTATAAAAGTAATCGTGTATTATTTTTTAAAATAATATCTGCAGTAAATTATGGCAGAAAACTTAAAATTCCAGTATGAAGACAAACCTAGGAAACTTTTTTTTTCATTTTCATTTTTTTCATTTTTCATTTTTTGATTTAGTCTGTTTCCCAAGAAGGGCCCAATTCTGCCTATCTATTAAAGCTTAGTAGCTAAGCTGCTACTAAAATTCAACTCCACCTTGGTACAGGCCAGAACCTAGTTCAGAAATCTGAAACTGTGACCCTGTTCTTGAAAGAGGAGAACTAAGTCTGCCTGACTAAATATTTTTTCCCACTGCAGAAAGATGGGTGTGTGCTTTTAAAGAAATCTGGATGTAGTTTGCAATTCTCTGTGCTTAGACTTTAGCTTTACCCTTCAAATTCAACTGAGGCTCCTCTGAAATTGCTGCAAACAGATTCCCTACACTTTTTGGCAGAGGCTGGTTTTCTTTCCTTTGTTTCGTTGTTAATCGGGCACGCTGTCTCGCAGCCGCTGCAAGGAGCGCTCAGGAGGAGCCCGCCGTGCAGCCTCCCCTCTGGCTGGGGGCCCTGGCCGCCGCCAGCAGCAATCCTCCCACCCACTGCCGTGCGCCCGTCCTACATCTTCATCCCACTAACTTTTATTTGCTGGAAGCTGACGCTACTCCCAAATGATCACGGATGAGTAAGAAGCACAGCTGCTAAGGACTGGCAGCACAGAGCCAGCGATAGTCGAAAGCAGTTTGTAATAATTAAGGTGTCTGTTAACCTCCCCAGCTTTAAATAACCTTTCAGTGAAACGTAGGCAGGCGCATTCCTCTCCGGGTTGCCCAGCATCTGCGCTAGCCCTGCAAACAACCTGCAGCCTTATACAGTTATTTGCACGGGTTTATTGGTCACGCTTTCCCATGAAAGAACCTGCAGGTTGCTTCTTGCCCCTGGTCTTAACGAGGGCGAGCGCCGCAGCCAGCCGAGCCCACACCTACGCCGCAGAGGTGGGCGCTTGTATTGATCACCTTTGATCTGCTTGTGAGGTGAAAAGCGGTAATACCTGGTTTGACATCCTGGAGCATTTATTTCTCTTTTCTTTGCTCCGTCTGTACGGCTTTTCAGATTTTTACCTTTTGCCAGCGCCCTTTAATGTTTGTTTATTTTAGGAAGCGTAAACTGCGTCATAAACACTGCCGGCTTTGTAAATAGTTTTGGTGATATGATTTCCTTTCAGGGACTTGATAACGGCACATTATAAATTTTGACTAACTATGAGATTTGAGTTGCGTTGTCAGGAGTGATGTTATAAAAAGTACCACTGCAATTGTCATTAAAATCCTGTTACATTTCAGTTACGATTATCTAGTTTTCCTTAGCACTGTTGGTTAGAAAAGGCAAAAAGTCGCTGCGTCTGTCTGTCAAGTCATCTTGATGTCTGTATTGTCAAGTCGCCATGTGTGCCTAGTCCGAATAAAGACACTGTCGCAAGTCCTGTAATCAGCATCGAGGCAGTAATAAATGGGAAACTCTGGTGATGATGATCATGAGTAGGAAAAGGAAGTGTAAATAATCCGCAGTGCCTAAAGCTCACATTTTTTTTGCAGAGGAGATTCGCAAATGAGCTATAAACCCGATCCTTTTCTTATTGAGGTCAGCAGCAAAACTCCTGCTAATCCCAGCTGAAACAAAATCATTCTGCCAGCTTGATGTTTATAGAAATGCATATTACCTTCGCGTAGATGTTCTCCCGCTACGGCTTTTTGTATTACAGATTGCAACTTCATCTAATGTAAACATGACCCGAGGAATGAAATCTTACTCATGTCCAATAAAAAGCTGTTATTCTCAAATAGCTAACAATAAACTTTGTCGAGTAATTCATCGGCAAAGGTTTAATACTCACAGGTCCATTAAGACTCAGTAAATCCAGGGAGGGAGAGGGCAGGCACAGCCGAGCTCTTGCACTGGGCAGGAGCCGGCAGTGGCTCTCCGGTGCCAAGCCTGATAAAGGTGCACCTTTGGGGCATTATTCCCTTTGACAATGAGGCTCTGTGTGTGCGTGCTAAACTTCCTGGGGTTATTTTACACTCCTTTGCAAATAGCCCAGTAGTGTGGAAGTTGTGTGGGAGTGGAGTAAGTGGGATGGCATTTTTGTGGGAAAAGGCTTTTCAGAGGAGCCGGGTGAATTTTTTCCTGCAGGCTGTGGAATTGCATACTAAAGGAGAGCTGGTGCTTCCTCCCCCCCGCTTTCTTCTTTTTCCTCTTTTTTTTTTTTTTCTTTTTTCTTTTCCCCATCTAAATGTAGCTCTGGGCCTCAGGAGGCCCACAAACACATAGAGCTTCCTACTGAGGTTGTCACTTGACTGACAGCAAAAAGCTTCTGGGGAGATGGACGAGCACGAGTAGGTGGACATAGAAAAATGGAGAATGAAAAGATAAAGTAAAACTAGAACAGAATGTTCATCCAAAATCACAGCCTTTTTGGGGGCTGTAATGTGTTTAACTTACGAATGTTGCGTTTGTGATTGGGAAAAATGTAAAGCAACTATATGTGTATGTGTGTGTGGGAGATATTTAATATCCACTCAGAATACTCCATTAGAAATGATATTAACTACAGAAATACAGCCAAGACAAACCACACGTGTCAGTGCCCAACTATTCTTACACTAACATATTCCCTTGGTGTTTTTAAATTAAGAGGAAAAGAGATTATGAATGAATGGGCAACACGACAATCTTTCAGTCCTTACATTTCAAGATGATTTACAGTTTCTCAGGCACTCCGTGTTTGTGTGTTCGTGTGCCTGTTTGTCTATACCGTGCCTATACCATTCGAGTCCTGTAAACAGCTCCCTAAATAATTCAGCTGGGGTTGACCTCTGCAAAGCAGACAGGATCAAACATTTAACACATTCTCATAATTATTACAGTGCTGCAAGTGAATACAGTCTCGCTAAGGGGCTGAGACAGATATAAGATCCGAGACAAATATGCGAGATGCTGGCTGTGCCTTTTTGAGCTGCATTAAACTGGTCGTTTAAACGGTGTAAACTTGATTATAGTGCAAACATGATTAGTTCCCATCAGAGCCGAATCACTCCTGATAGTGAGTTACAATAACAGAAGCGGACAGGTTGGCAGCGCTGCAGGCTGCTCACTTAATAGGCAGTTAAGAAAAATGTAACAGATCCAACGACTGTAACAAAATTTTAAGGAATAAATTTTGATGTCAGGTACTTTGTTGTAAGGTGGAGTTACTCGCTGAAGCTGAGAACAGAATTTAGTCCCAGTATCGATGACATCTGTTAAAATCAAGCCGGGCTTTTACGATCCGTTGAAATGACACAAAGTAAGGAAATTGTGATTATTTTGGCAAGGCTTCTTAGAAAAAGAAACTTTTCTTGGAGCCAAAATGTAGTGGATTTGGTAGAATTGTGAACATTTTAGTTTATGACATTTGCAGGGCCTTTTTACATTGGCTGTGTTTATTTTATGTGGGGTTTTTTGTAACATTAAAATTGCATTAATATAATAGAAATATTTTTAGGGTTTCAGAGTATTTAATATTATGACAATTTATTATTATGACAACTGACTTTTCTGGCATTGCAACAAAAATAACTTAAGAAAAGATGTTTTGATGCTCCACTGTTCCCATAAATTTTATCCTGACTTACAGTAGATCTGTCAGATGCATCAAAGATGTGAAAACAAGAACACTCAGATTGCTTTAATTGAGGACTGTCTATATTTTTGTGTAAATAATAGAAAAGGAACTAATCCTTTTCTTCCTCCTCATTAGGCCAAGAATTCTTGTAGGTAATTAGGGTCAGGAAGTACAAGTTTTAAGAGTTGTATTGACTGCTCTGCGCTGTTTTCTGACTCCCATTACCCAAGCAGCCACTTAAAAGATTTCTTTTCTACGGAAAGAGAAAAACACACCAGCTATCGTTGCAGAGTTATCTTTAAGGTTCTGCCAGTGGGTGCTTCAAAATAAATGGTCAAGGTAAAGGGAAACAATCTGAGCCTCAGACTATGGAAACCTCATTGTAAATACTGTGTTAATAAACCTATTTGAAGCTGTTTTAAAAACAAAAGAATGCATCCTAACTAGATCTTGACCTAAAATTAAAACAGGTGAAAAATACTCTATATTTTGAAGCAAAAAAATATTAGTAAGAGCGCATTTATAAGTGTTATGTTTTATAGGTGTTTGAATTTAGAAAAAAAAGTGGAGTGATTTAAAGAGAAAACAGCTGACTGACGACAGGCATGTTTCCTGTTTTCACAATTGTTAGCCAGACTTTAAGAATCTATTGAAAATATTCTTCTAATCGAGCTTCTACAGGCGTTCTGTGCTTAAACTAAAGTTAATGTGGCAATAATTCGTTTCACCTCAGAGAGAAGAAAACTCTTTAGAGTCTGGGGGCGATTCCCTGAAGCAGGGATGCTGGGACGGAGCCGGGAAGGATCCGCCTCACAGGGGGGCGATGTTGGGGGCGACGGGGCGAT
>NW_009646736.1:2344494-2372396 GCF_000708025.1 Charadrius vociferus | reverse complement strand
CCCCGCGACCTGCCCGCCGCCCCGGGGAGCGGCCGTGCGGCCCCTCGGCTCTGAACCAGGGAGAGTTTCAAATTATTTAAGGCACTGGCGCGGTCGGAAACAACATTTCAAGTTGAAGGTGGACGCGATCGTGCCCCGCGCATATGGAAACGCTCAGGTAAACGATTTATTTTAATACTGCCTTTTGGCAGCTGGAATTTAATCTGTTTTATTTGTATCTTTCTGCAGTTACCTTGCTGGATTCCAGATCGGTTCAGGGAGAACTGGGGTGGATAGCAAGTCCCCTGGAAGGAGGGGTAAGTTTTAAACCGCTATCTGATCAAAAGGGTAAAGGGGGTGATTAGTAACTTTCAGAGAGTCCTAATGGCTCGATTATTGTTGATTGTGGCGGAGAGGTCAGATTTCTTCCCTGGCTTACCAAGTGAATTACTCTTTGTTGGAGAAACTCTATACTCCCTTCGGATAGTTCTGTCATGGAAGAAGTGGAAACCAAAAGGGCAGAAAAGAGGTTTCAGTATTAGGAGATTGGTCGAGGCATGGGCTTAGATGCCTATTTAAAACTGAAATACCAACAAGAAATGTGATCTGACGACTGAACTGGCATTCTTGACTGTAATTATTATATCTATGGGCTGTCTCGGCTGGGAGATGTTCAGGGCAATTGCCGTTCTATTTCTGGATGAAGGAGTAGGGATCAATATACGAGATAGACCTCTTGGCTTGACGGGACAGTTGTAAACATATCAGGCTGTAAACATCGTATGTTTTGGTGTCTGAATAAATAAACTGAAGCACCTGGTGCTCCGGGGTGATTCCTTGGAGTTTCTTTTCATACGCTTTTCAAAGAGACAATTGTAAGAGAAGATTGTTTGAATTCGCTGCCCTATGGTGAGGTGATGGCATTAAGAGATTCACACATCCATTGCTGGGGCTTAGAGCCCCTTTGCTTAGTGAGCTGCAGGCAAGGTATCTCTACTAATTTAGCTTTATATTAGTGGATGAGCACCTTGCTGCTCCTTCGTCTGTGCCCTGTCCTGCAGAGTGCCATGGGCCTCTGTGGGAAACTCCTGAAAACGTTGGACTCTGGAGTCGGTGGGATCTGGTGGAGGCTGTACTTCACGGGATCTCTTGGGGTTTATTTTTGTAATAAGCAATTAGAAAGGGTTTTTCTTTTGTAAAGTGAACAATTTAAGAAAAATGCCAGCAATGCATGCTAAACATTAATATAAAAAACCCCTAAACCAACCCACCCTAAATGCTTTTAATATTAAATGAGTAAAGCAGCTTAGTATGCTGAAGCAGAAGTAACTAAGTCAAACTGATTGAAAAATAAAAGTGCTAAACGATCAGGACCTGTGCACAACAAAGCACTGGATTCTTCAGGAAGCCTACAATTTTTTTTTTTTTGTGTGCGTTCCCACTTGTAATTAGAAGAAGCAGAGCTAAGGAAACAGCAGTGAGTGGAAGGAATCCGAGGTTGCGTTGGCTGGCGATGCATTATGCATAAGCTCTGAATAACCATAACATGGGAGAATGGGGGATTGTTTTGCTCCCCCATTGTTGTTCTGGGTGAACTTGACTACAGTCCTGGCTTGGGCTCTGCCTGAGCACGCTGTGCTGTCCCCGAAACTCGGTTTTTCAAAGAGCGGGGAAGTGATTGGCAGGCCTCTGGCAGCGCCGGCGGTGCACATTCGCTGCTGATTGCGGGCAATTGCTCTCAGCTTTTGACAGTGTGGAAAGGTACAGCTCTATCTCAGGGAGAGTCGGACTTCCTTGTTAATCCTATACCCTGGAAAGGTCAGTTAATGAGACGGGGTCTTTCTATACGGCGCTCCAAGGGATATCTACGCTGTATATTAAAATAGGACCTAAAATACAAGTTTTAATAAGTCGGTAGTAGAATTGATGATCAGAGGATGGCTGTGTATTATTAATGGCTGTTGGATTCCCCCTTTTCCCCCATGTTTTCTCTGAAAGTGCCATGCCAGCTCGAGAGGGAAAATGCATGCTCTTATTGTGGACGTGACTCGCTTCACTAAACCTACATACGTGTGTTCTATTTTTAAGCCAGTAGTGAAAAATTTAAGAGTACATGGTCTGTCTCTGAGATACAGTGCTTGGAAAGCATTTATTTTAACTTTATATGCTGCAGATTTATTTCAAGCAGCAGAAATGAACTCCTTTATCTTCCTGGGAAGATTCTGTCCTTCCCTGCTAGTTTTTCTTTAAGTGTGTGTACCTTATTGTCTATGTTATATATTTACAAAAAAAAAGGTATTTTTCTAGATCTATACCAGCAGTTCCTGAGGTGCGAGAGTTGTGTGGATAAGAAGGGCTGAAGATAAACACAGTCATTTAGCAGGGACTGGCAGTAATCAAATATATAGTAGCCCTAGAGGAATTAATGAATTGCATTATAAATGTAATTAATGATTTACTCTTGCATTTCACAGTTGAAAAGCAGGTTTTATGCCCAGAATGTTTTACTCTGCATCATTAAACCGTGGGAAGAGCTGAATTATAAAAGTTAATTTCAGCTTGAAAGCAAAAAGTTACAGCTTTGACCACATACTTAGAGTTACAAGTCAGTTACTGTGGCTGGAAGTTTGGGGCTGGAGTTATTTTCAGCTCTGTCAGTAAGAGACACTTAAGTTTGTTTTGTGTACGTATGTTTATGAAATAAGAAACCCACCTGTGTATATTTGTGTGTTTGTCAGGAGACATGGGAGTGTTAAGAACCCAATCTGAAACTTGCTGAATTTAGTTGCACTCTGTCCGTTGACCTCAGTGGTCTCTTTATTGAATCCTCTAGCAGCATCCTCCATTGTAGAAACGTACTAAAGGAAATCCCATCAACAAGTATTATTTCCCTCTGCTTCTTCCTTTCTCTTGTACCACACACAATATAGGTAGCGTAGACAGCCTGAAGATAAGCAGAATGGAAAGTGATGGATCATAAAGACAATATTGTAACAGTAAACTAGCTCCACAGCAGCTGTAAATTAAACAACTCTGTCTTCTTACTAACACCATGTTACACTTTACATTGATAGATGACTTTTTAAGATTTATTTTTGCCTTTTCTGTGAAAAGGAGTGACATGCTGAGTATTGATTTCCCCCCCCTCCTTCATTTTAATTTGCAGTTATCTCTAGGCAGCAAATAAAATATTATTCTTTCTGCTCTTAGTGACTCATGGTGCTAACTACTGTCATTCTATAAACGGATTCAGCTAAGCTGGAATCTTTTTAAGTAAAAATCACTTGCATAAGAGCAATCCTTGTGAGAAGAATGCAGGATATTATACAAGAAGCCCCTTAACGTTAAGAAGGCTTCTGTTTATCAAAGCCACGGCTTCGGTAGTTCTGAAAAGCACTTCTGGGAAGTCTCTTTAAAGTTACTACTGTTTTCCAAGGGTAATTTTATATGCTTCATTGTGTTGCCTGCAAACCCAGACAGTATATCATTATCTAACATTTTTTTTTTTTTGAAGAAGGATTTTTCTGATACTGACGTGCTATGGGGCTTTTGCTGGAAAGATACCTCTCCCTAATGCCCCCTCTTTCCCGACCAGGAGAGCGCTGTGATAAACTTTCTTCTGTCTATGATAACACAATTTTTTTCCCAAACCTTTTGGTTATGGATGCTTTCCTTTTATAAGTACATCATGCTGAACTACTGAAATAGGCCAGATCTCTTCTTTCTGTACCTTCCTTGGATTCCGTGTATTGTTGTTGTTTCATAATTTTGTTGCCTGTTAGTTTGGCACTTCTGAAGATGCCTGAACTTGATTTGAAGGGTGTAAGAGTTTTGAAGCATGCTGCTACCCTGATCTTTCAACATTTGCCCTCTCTGCTGTGTCTGGGATGTTGCTAGCCCAGGAAAGTAGTTGGCAGCTAAAAGAAATACTAAGGGCTGGCTTAAGATTTTAAAATATGCAGTAGTGATGTCATAAACATGGATGTTACTCCATCTGTCCTGCGCTTTTTGTCATGCGATCTCACTGTTTGTTCTTCCACGTACAAGATGGGATCCACGCGTTACCTGCCTTGGCTGCCATAGGGGAAACACTGTGGTGTCAGTACTGTACTGTGAGTCTGTGAAGTGCCACGTGTAGCCCTGATCTAGGCAGGATCCTGTGGGCTGAACTACAGGGCAAATAAACATAGGAAGTCGGTAGAGCATTCTTGGATTGATTCAGAGGGCCTTTAAAACACGTGCTTGCTCCTTGAGGTGTTACTTGATTTGGAGCTTGTTTCTCCTGAACAGATTCTTCTTTTAATGTTCCAGTAGTTGAGGTCCTGGCTATGGCTTGGTCTGCTGGGTCTGTTTTGGGGTTGGTTTTTTTGTTTGTTTGTTTTCCTGTAATGGAAAAAATGGAATCTCCATGTTAGTTGTGGAAGTGCAGATTATAGAGCTTCACAGCAAATGTTTTTCTCTGTAACACTGATGTATTTTTCTTCCTCTTTGCCTCTTCACAGTGGGAGGAAGTAAGCATTATGGATGAGAAGAACACTCCGATCCGCACCTATCAAGTCTGCAACGTGATGGAGCCCAGTCAGAATAATTGGTTACGAACTGATTGGATTCCCCGCGAGGGGGCTCAAAGGGTATATATTGAAATCAAGTTTACGCTAAGAGACTGCAACAGCCTGCCAGGAGTCATGGGAACTTGCAAAGAGACTTTCAACCTTTATTACTATGAATCAAACAATGATAAGGAGCGTTTTATTCGAGAGAGCCAGTTTGCCAAGATCGACACCATCGCTGCTGATGAGAGCTTCACCCAGGTGGACATTGGTGACAGGATCATGAAGCTGAATACAGAGATACGGGATGTGGGACCACTCAGCAAGAAAGGGTTTTACTTGGCTTTTCAGGATGTCGGTGCCTGCATTGCTTTGGTGTCTGTTCGTGTCTTCTATAAGAAGTGCCCGTTGACAGTTCGAAACCTGGCACAGTTTCCAGACACCATTACCGGGGCTGATACATCCTCTCTGGTGGAGGTTCGCGGCTCCTGCGTCAACAACTCGGAAGAGAAGGATGTGCCAAAAATGTACTGTGGGGCAGATGGCGAGTGGCTGGTGCCCATTGGCAACTGTCTGTGCAATGCTGGCTATGAAGAACGTAATGGTGAATGCCAAGGTAGGATGAGCCATATTGTACTCTTCATTAGGGCTTAGTTGAATGCGTAATTGAATCGGAGATGAGAGTAAATGGAGTAAAGCCAGTAATTAGCAGCCCCTGTGGGATGCAGTGGGACAGAGGGGTTTAATGAAGAAGTCCAATAGCTCCAGGTGGCAAGGCTAAGAATTATATAATGCAAAACAAATGATACTGCCATAATAGGCAGAAGGCGAAACACATTTTCTAGCAGGCGCCTAAATTTGAATTGGCTCACGATAATCACCAAAATGTGAATGCAAAACACTGCAGTTGAGCTACCGTCATTTAAAGAGACAAATCTTTAAAGTTTTATCTGAAGTGAACTTTGTTAAGCACAGGAAATTCTGGCAAAGTCTCCTTTGGATAATGCAGTGGGGTAAGAACCAGTCAGGGAGGGGGGGAACAGGAGTTTTAGCTGGATTACTTTCCTGCTTTGGGAAGGGGAAGTCTTTTGGTGTTTTACTTGTTGCAAATTTTTAGCACTAAATAACCCTTTGATATTTGACACTGCTGCCTTTGTTAAATATTTTCATTTCTCAGAGGGTCTCTATTGTCAGCTTAATAATAGAGGTGCTAGGATACTCTTAGAAATGCTAAAAGTCTCCACCCCACCCTCCCACACACACCATCCTGTGTGCAGCAGAATTGGGGATTAAAGTTTGTATAAAAGACAGATTATCCTAAAAAGAAAAAACCTCGAAACCTGTGTTCTCTTTACCTCCCCTTTCTGGAAAAAGAAGTTGTAAAAGGTTAGGGAAGGAGAGGAGGGAGTGGGAATATAAAATAAAATATCTTTAGCCTCAGCTTCTAATCTTTTGCTCGTGCAAGTGTAAATTAAGATCAAACTTAAATGAATTGTTGCACAGGCTAGTGGGCTTAAATTTGTTGGGTGCTGAATTGGAGGTGCTTAACTTCATAGTGGATTTAGACCCATGTTTTTGGAAAAGGCTCTTGAGAGCCAGATGACTTCGCTTCACATCTTCTTAGTGTGTTTTTTCACTAGGTCATTTTTTTCATCTTCAGACTGAGTACAAGAGAGCAGAGCAAGTTACTGATTGCTTTTGTGCTATACTCCTAAGAGAACAGTGTCTTTTGAATGTCCTACTTGATTTCTTTTAAATGATAATTTACTGTCAATATGAAGTTCATTATTATGCACTGAAATTAAGCTTTGGCAGGAAAGAAGCACTAAGTATAAACTTCGGCCTTCATTTCTAGTGTTTTTGCTATATGGAAAAAGCCTAAGTGTGCCATATAGGCAACAAAATTACCACTGGCTGAAAGATGAGCAGCACGGTGACAGGGCATCCTGTCTGGGGTAAATTACTGTGTCTTTTTGGAACCTTGTGAGATGGAAACTTAAACCTGTGTGTTGTTAAACAGGTGAGCCTGTGGCTGTGGTACTGATGGGGTGCTGCTGGGGAGAGCCCTTGCTGGCTGGGGAGATGCTGTTACTTTCCAATAGCTTGATAACTTTACAGGCTGGGTTGTGAGAGGAGGAGGTGAATGGAGGAGAAAAAAAGCATCTTGGTTTATTGAACGGAGACTGTTCCGCCTTCTCCTAAAGGCCTGTTGGGTCAGTACTGGGTCATACGGACTGACACAGATCTACCATTTTTTGGTGTCAGTGGCCCAGACATGATGAGTTAATTGCTTACCAAATCCTGTGTTGTTTAAGGGGAATCTCTTGAGCTTTTGCTGGCGGGCAGTGGTGATAGTGGTGTGGGTTTTTTAATTTATTTTTGTGGTGTTGAACTAGACCTTGAGGATAAATGTCAGCTTACCTGCTGGCTCTCAACTGCACCTGGGGAAGGTTAGGCTCAGGAAACCCAGTTCTCTGTTTCCCAAGTAAAAGGAAGATGAGATGATGCCTTATTTGCAAAGGAGAGAAACTGTTCTGTCTCTTGGGCTCTCCAGAGTGAAGTTGGCCTGTACTAGTCATTCTGAGAGGATTTGAGCCAGCATGTAATTTGAAAGCACTAAACCCATTTCATCAGCAATTATTTGTGGTTTCCTTTTCTCACGTTTGCCATTCTCCAGCCAGAACGGTTTACTGGGAAGCTCCTCTTCATGAATTCTTGAAGTTTACCAGAACTATGCAGCTTGGTCTCTGGTTTCCAGTGAGGCTGTTAAAGCAGTTCGGCCTTTGACACTGCTGAATGAGGCCTCCCCTTTTCTTACCCCGCTCAACTTCATCGTTCAGCAAATGTTCTGCTCCGGCAGGTTTTTGGAGGGGAGGAGGAGGATGAAGTGAGGAGGATTCCTGTGGTTTTGGTACAGAGGATTGGGGGTGGGGGGAGAGACTTTGAGTTTGGGAAAGGCTGTAAAAGGGTGCCGGGCAGGGACTGGAGCTGGTGAGCAGGTTCCACCTCAATTGTTTTTCAATAGGTTGACTGTGGCAGGACAAATACAAGGAAAGGTCAGAGGTTGTCCGTTTCCTCATCCATCTTCCCCTGTGATCCTAGGGTCAGAGTTAGGATTGATTAAGATCTTAAATGTTTGACAAAAGCTCGGTGGGCAGAAATAGTTTAGGCCAGTGGATTGGGGCTTTGCACTTGTTGGGAGATCCATGGGAGACGTTGGAGCTCCCTGTCCTCTCCTGGGACCTGCCCCCTGCCTTACGGTGCTGGGAGGGACCAGCCACTGCTTGAGTTGCCCTAAAAGCTGCTTCAAGTTCACTCAACCTTCTGATTTTTAAATAACACATTTTCCTTGAGCTGCGTTTGCTTAATTTCTGATGTGTGTGTGGGAAGCGTAATGGGAAGCCACTTCACATATAAAGTGGTTCCTGTAGTGGGAGTTAATGACTCTCTGACCTTGAACAGGATTTTTAAAAATTGAGTCGCTTATATGGAGGTGTTTGAATATGATGACAAAAACCTGACCTTCCTCTGACTGCTTTTTTTTTTTCCAGCTGACTTTATTGATGATAACGTGTGTGTGTGTGTGTATGTATATATGCAAAAACCCAAGGCAGAAGGGGAAAGGAGCCAAACACTTAATCCATGTTTATCTGGGAAGCTTCACAGTTATGTCACGGGAGCGATTCTACAAAATCGGTCCTGATCAGTAGAAATAGTAGGTGAGCACCGATTCTTTGCTTACAGCTGAATTTGTAACTGTGAACTTGGTGCTAAAAAATACCCCAAATTACTGTTGTGTGGTGGTTGTTTTTTTTGCTTATTACTATTTACTCTTCCCCAAACTTCCTGCATTAATGGCTATCCATTTAGGAGAGCGTAAATGTGGAGTATTGTTGATGGAACATAAGTATCCCAACTAGTGGCACATCTCAAGGCTAAGGTAATTTGCTTTAGGGCGAAGTTGAGACATAAAGTCATTTTAAACTCTGCTTGTATGCATCATTGTTATGTAAAATGTTTTGTTACATATTAATAGTGTGGTTTGGGTTTAGTTACGATTTCCTTATGATAAAATGCATATCTTTTTAACTCAAAGGAGGAGGGGGGGAAATGAGCAGGAAGGGAGAAAAGACAGATTAAAGAAGCAATAGACTGTAGCCATCTGTGATGATTTTGATGCTGTGAAATTACAAATCTCAATTTTAGACCTGCCATTTAGTATAAATATGTGAGACAGTTGAGATTTTTACTGTGATATTGTAAAGGTTATGAGAGCCAACAGCTTTGTCTTCATCTACACTTGCTTTTTTGAGTTGTGAATTGGCCAATTGGCAGAAAATCCAGTGTCATTTAAAATATGGCTCAGTCCTGGTTTCATATCACTGCTGTTTTTAGAATTTTCCTTCGAACTTTGATAAGAGCATCCCTAAGAAGTAATAATTTGAATGATAAGATTCTTTTTATCTTGGAGGCTTTGAAGAGTGGCTGTGATCATTGAGAGCAGCAGTTCAGTTTACATCAGAAGGGTACGGTCTAATTATTTTTTTTTTTTCTGTGATAAGATTTTTGGATGGTGGGTTTTGTGGGGCAGGGAAGCAAGTAATTTGTGTGTGCTTTCCCATTTTAGTCACAGACAACTTTTTTTTTGTCAGAATAACGCTGATGAACAGTCTGGCTGCACAAAAGGGTAATCAGAAGGGTGACTAAGACTGTGCAGATTTGAGATTTCAGAAGGATTTCTTCAGGTTGATTATTTTTGGCAGGCGGGGGGAAAAATGCACAGACTCAACATGTTACGTTTTAAAAGGAGCTGAGAACATGGAAGCTACCAGGCGGGGCATGGGAGCGATACTGAAACACAGTCTGTCTGAACCAAATTTAGTTTGATATCTTCTCTGCCGAAGAAGTGATTTGGTTATGTTATGTTCTCATGTAGCTCAATAGATCTTCCAAGGGTTGCTCCCTCTGTGATTTTTGTACCACCTGGTGCCTTTCAAAATCTGCATTTAAACATTGTTGCTGGCTCTGTGCTGCTTTCCTCCTCCCGGGCCCCCTCAGAAATGAAGCTACAGTTGTCAAGCAATTGTCCCTTCACATATCCCTTGGAGAAAGGCTGGGATTGCTTCCTTCTGAATTCCGGACAAAATTTCTGCTGGCACACAGGGGAACAATATCTGGTCCTTATTCTGCATGTTACTAGTAAAGAGCATGGTCCTCAGAATCAAAGCCAGATGAGCTGTTGTGGTGGTATGAATTTCATGGTAGGTCTGAGTAGACTTTTGTGGGGCATATAGCCCATCTTCTTTCTTTCTTTTTTTTTTTTGTATTCTCTTCTTTTTTTTTTTAAAGAGGCAAAACAAAACTTTCCAGACAACTCATCTTGTGAGTGATGACTTCAGTATTTAGATCTTGGCTGGGTAAAGGTTATTATCTGTCTAATAATACGCTCTACTGAGCTTGGTGTTTATTGTGCTTGTGAGAAGTGATTAAAGAAATGCTCAGCAGTACACTTCAGTCTTTTGAGACTGCATCAAAAAGCCCCCCAAACTTGTGAGATAAATATCTTATCTGGTTTCGTTCCATTATGCCACATCCTTTTGATATGTTGTGGGGAGCAGGTGAGGTCACAGAGTTTTGTGAATCGGAGACAATTAACACTCCCATGACTGACTGGCCATTTTATGAATATTCAGATCCCGCTTCACCTCCCTGGGAAGCAAACATGTTAGTTCCCTTCTCTTTCCTCCTGCTGGAGACTAAGGAAGCGCTCCCTGTGAATGGGGATTGGCAGCTGTCCGCCGCTTTGCTTTTTGCATACAGCAAGTTCCTCATTTACATCTTTTGTATACACCCTGATGCAAAGTAGCACACCCATTTCCCCATTTCACAAAGGAGATAAGAGCTTCCTTTGGAAACGCCAGCCAAAATCTCCTTCTGTTTATGCAGAGCTCAAAGATTTGGATTTAATGCAAATACATTCTGTTTTGATTTTTTTGATCTCTTTGTTTAAGAGATAGTGTAATATTTGCACAGTATAGTCCTTGTGTCTCGAGGTCTCGTCTTGACTCTTTCCCCAGTCTGCTCAGCCCAAGCAAGTAGGCGTGTGGGACAGTGCTGTGCTCCAAAACCCTGGCCTTATTTGTAAAACGATGGCTGGAGGTGCAGGGAGCACCATTTCTAATGCCTGGTGGGGCTGGCAGGCCCTTGGGTGTCATCTCCTCTAGATGTACACCAGTGACCACGAAGCCCTTCTGTAGCTACAACCTCGGTTGGGAGAATGACCATCTTGGGAGGTGGGATCCCCCTGTCCTTTAAGTGTGTGCGTGCACATGTGCATGACAAAGCACTACATTTTATGACATTTTGTATGTGTTGAGTTGACCTGCTTAGCCCTCCTGGAGTGCCCTTCACTTCACTGGTCTGGTGGCAGAGGTGGGCTTGGCCTATGGTTGTAGTTTGGTGCAAAGGGAAAAAGGGGCTGGTAGCACTTGGGTAAACATGCACAAATGAACTGCTGTCTTTATTTATTGAAAGAAAATAATCTGTGAGAAAAGTTCTGCTTTCCTAAGCCTCATGATTACACAAGAACTCTTATTTTATTTTTGGTTTTAGTGGCTTTCTTTTCTTTTTAACTTTTCTTTATTTCAGCTTTACTTAAAATTGCCTTTGGCTTGAAATAAAGCTGAGGCTCATTAAATGCTCCCAAAACACAGGCTTGTTCAGAACGGATTTGTTGAAAGGTTTATTGATATAAGTTAGAACACATGCTGCACAAATGTACTGTATTTCTTTAAAGTACTGTTTTTCATTTTGTGTCTTTATAAATCAGTGGTATGAAATTGGGACCCTGATCGTATTGGGGCTACATCCTATGAGAAACCAGAAGGAAAAACAAGGTTGTGGGGGGTTTTCGTTTTTGTTGGATGTCCAATTAGTGTTTAACTTGAAGGTAATTTCACAGGGGTAGTAAACTGCGCAGTGTGAAACCTGGTGGCATAATTAAATGGAGGAAAGGCTTTTTAAAACAACAAAGGAACTTGCAAAAAGTTTGCTTTTGTCCTAATAGTCATCCAGAAGGGGAGGTCATGCTGTTTAAAGTACAATATGGATGGGCTATTAAGGTTTAAAAAAAAAAAAGGTTATACTGCACAGTTGGTATTTGCTTTGGCTCATTTAGTCATGGATGCCTAGAGAAAACACAGTTTGCTGGTGTTTGGGTTTCTTTGGTTTTGTGGGTTTTTTTTTTTTTTAGATGGATGGGTTTAAATCTCACTAAAGCAATCTGTAAAACTAAGTTCATCTATAGAAACCCACTGAAAGAGGTGTGCTTGAAAGCAGGCCTCATATTTGCTGGGGGTCTGGTGCTGCAGAGAGGCAGGGGTTCGGCAGGCTGGGGAGGAGGAGGGATGCTCTGCAGCTGCAGCGGCTGGAGGATGGAGGGAGGAAGGCTAGGTAGCTTTCCCAGAGACACTCAGGACGTCTGTGGCTGAGATGAGACCAGAGGGAAAACTGCCTAGTGTCCTAGCTGCAAGAGAGCTTCTCCTCCCTCCATGCTTGTCAAAGGCATCGGTCACCTTTCTCTGAGTTACCCATATTGCACGCTGGAAATTCTTAAAACATCATTTGAACTAAGGCAATCGATAACTATTGCTTGTGCTTGTATATGTGAATACTTTGTACAACCACAATACAAAGTTGCAGTACAGTGTCTTAATTACCCAGATAATCCTGTTTGCTTGTATTTTTAAACTATGGAGCATTGGGTAATTATTCAATTCTTAATAGAAGGCAAATGGCAATGTAAACAATAATTAGGATGTTAGACTAATGTGCTTCAAAGCAAATTGGATTTTTTTCATACTGTTCAGCTTGAAGTCCCATAAAGCTAGCAATTTAGTGGCAAGGAAACAAGTTCCATTTTGTTCATATTTTCTGGTGTTATCTCTTCCTGCCTTGCTTGTGTGAATAAGTTCGCTCTGACGCTGTCTGCTCCAGAGCCAATGTCAGGTTGACAGTCGGCTGCCTGCTGGTTGCCTATGCTCTCCCATGGCCTCTAAGGGGCTTTTTCTGCCCTGCGTCCAGGGGTTAGAGGCCAGCGGCACCCCAAATTCCCTCCCGCCATGGTGGCAGGTGAGCATGGAGGAGATGGTTGGTGCTGCAGGTGCAGCTGAGGCTCAGCTCGGTGGGTCACGGCTGCCCTGGTCCAGCAGAGCAGGCTGAGCTCGGTGGCTGAGGCTTCTCCTTCGTCTGTGATCAGCTCTTCTTGCTTACCAACCAACACTGACTTTAGCCTTGGGAATAGAGACACGCTTGAAGGGGAATTCAGGTTTTTGGTCTCTGATCTTTGAAAGCAGGGTAATATGCTGTGGGTCAGAGCTACAACTCATTATCTCCCTTAGCTCGGAGAGCGCTCCTGGTTTTTATAGCTCCTCTGGTTTTTACTAGAAGCATGATGTGAGCCACAAACAGGGATGCAAAACACTTGATTTCTGTTCTGTCTGCAAATCTCATGTACGTAACTTTTCAGTACTTCCACAGACCGTTAATTAAATCCTATCATTGTATCCATTCCTCACATTGTATTTAGCCAGTGATCGAAGAATGTGTGTTGGTAGCAAAGGCATTAGTCAATAATGCTGCTGCTTTCTGAAATGTTTTAATAATGCCACTGTCACACTGAGGGTTTTGTCTGGCCTTTTCCATGTGTTCAGTGCCTTCAGACCGCTGAGAACAATCACCCTTGTTTTCCCCATTATCAATGCTAAGAAAGGCCAAAATGTTCTCCAGTGTTGATGCTGAATTACAGAAATTGAATTACAGAAATTTAATTTTAACTACATTTTACTTTTTTGCTGAGAGGTGGTGGTGGGGGAAATCAGTGGAACACTTCAAGAGGTTATGGCTGATTTTTTTTGATACTAATACAGGTTATCTTTATAGTAAAGTGTGCACTCAAAGGGTGTGGATTTTCTTATTTTAAATCCCAGTGGCTTTTTGCCAGGCCACATTTTAATAGCATTAATTAACAAGTCTGTCTTTCCATACATCAAACATCTGTGTCTGGGGAGCTGAAGAATACCGACCAGCACTTCTGTGAACTTGGTGCTTGAATTCATTTGTTTTCAGTTTTAAGTGTTTTCTGCAGTTGAAAAAGACATCCTTGCTTTGAAAACAGTTTCCTTTTGAAGTGTCCAGCCTGGCAATGACTGAAGCAGCCACTGGGCAAATTAGCATGTTAAAAGGATGGGATCAATACCTTCCCTGGCCTGCTCTCCTCCGGGGCTGGGTCTGGGCGACCCTGGCTTGGCTCTGGCCAGCTGCACCCGTGTGTTTCAGGGGAGCCATCAATAGTGGCGTGGGCTGCATCAAGCTGAGATAGCTTGATCCAGTGCCCAGGCTCTTTCAGGGATGGCCATTTGAAAATGGATTGGGGGGAACTGACAGCTTCGGGAAGATCAGGCGGCTTGTGTAATTACAGAGAGGATTAGAAGGAAAGTGTAGGGAGAAAAAGGAGATCAATCGTAGGGCACAAGTTGCCTGAACTCCTCTTCAGATGCTGGAGTATTCAGTCTTATTGTACTTAGCTGCTGCATGTAAAAGATTTCTTTGGGCTTTTTCAACAGACAAGTAAACATAAATTTAAAAAGAGGGTGTGTGGGTAGTCCCTACTGTTTCACAGAAACGCTTGGGGCAGCGGTTGCTGGATAAGTATAGCAGGAGATGCTTAGATACAACTGTGTTTGCTGACAAACCAAAGAAGATGGTTCTGGTTTTGCCAGTGCACAGTCTGCAGCCCCATCCCACATGCCTTCAAATCTGCAGAGGCACCTTACATGACCTCCAGGTGGGATGCTGTCTCCTGCCCTTGGCTTTCTGGTTGCCAAACTCCCATGTTCTGACGAAGGCCACCCGGGGACCTTTGGGCAGCACTCAATGGCTGTGCCCTTGTGGGGGAGACAGCTCCTCCACCCCTCCTTGGGACTGGGGTGAGTGTGTGAGGTCCCTCTTGTGTCCATCAATGTTAAAACAATGAACAAATGATAGCAGTAGCCAAAATTGCTCCACAACCATTCTGAAATAGAGACCATTTCATGAGAGGCTTGCTGTGGTCTAGCACACCAGAGATGCTAGAAGATAGCTGAATTCTGTTGCTCTTCCATTTTAGTGGCTTTGGTGTTTGGATTTTGCACATCTGCCAGCCTCCCCTTAATCTCTGAAGTACTGTAACACAGTTATTAGGTTGACACATTTTGTCCGCTCATAATTAGTTCTTGGATTTCCTCATTTATTTTTGTGGTGATCAGAAGTGTCCAGGGTAGAGCTAATAAGACAGCTGAAATCAGGACCAGGTCCCTATACGCACTTCACCTGCTCATTAATCAAGGACTCTGCAGTTAATGAGAGTACTTTCCAGGTAGTATTTAATTTCAGAGTAGCAATAGTTACACTTAATGCAAAAGAACTTTTTTTGCAGTTTGTTGCTGAATTCATTCCCATGGTGCATTAGAAACTGTCCTCGTGTGCTAATCTCAGACACAGTTCTGTCACGCTGACCCAAATTTGGACTACCTCCAAAAACCCATGCAAGATTAAAATAGTGGCTTCCATACTTTAGGCTGGACATGACAATTTAGTAGGGGCTGGGTACACATGCATACATATAGACGTGGCTGATAGTGCACATTGTTTTGTAATGCTTTGAGGTTCAAAGGCATGTCTGTGTAGGGAGGAAAGTTGAAAGGAATCAACTGAAGAGGTGAACTCACATAACTTAAGGTGCATTGCTAATTACCCGTGAGACTATTTCCATCTTTTTTTAGCTGAATCTACCCATGTGCAGGTCCTTTATCCATTTAGTTGATTCACCTTAAAGTTCTTGGTGACTCTTTGAAGACATGCACTTGGTACGCAGTTTTAATGTACCCAGAATTAATGTACTTGGGAACCTTGAATTCAGCACACCCAGTAGCTTGAAAGTGAGCTCAAAGGGTTGTGGGCACTGTGAAAGCACCCATTTATAGCTTTAGGATAGATACAGCACTTTAATTTGTGAGAGAAAGGAGAACAAAATCAACCGACAGTCACTTGCAGTAGAGTGTGGATGGAAGCAGGAGGGAAAGGAGCATTGAGCGTGGCTGCAGCATTGCCAAGGAGGGCAGCTGGCTGGCTCCAGAAAGGGGCAGGAGACCTTGTCTGCTTTGAAAGCGCAGTGCTGGCTCTGATGGTGGCTGAAGGAGATGCACCATGGGTCTGATCCAGCACTGCAGGGATCTGCCCTTGTCTTAAGAGGAATGGTGCGGTCCCAAGAGTGGTATGGGACCTTATCAAGTATCGCATCTCCTGTTAGGCTGTGCTGGAATGGTGACTGTGCAGAGCTGGTCCTTTTAGTTCAAGATTAACTGTCATCAGGGTATGAAAGTTTGAGAAAGGTGGTCTCTTCTCTGTCTTTCCTGTTTGCTTGGACATTGGTTTGTCCTTCAATGCAGAGGGAGGACCCCTGTAGCTCTGTCTTGCATTGAGTGTTTAGCAGCTGCTGGCTCACTGTGAGGATACTGAGGAGAAGGAGCTCTACCCACCATACTGTTCTACTTCTTTAGAGATCACTGTTAACCGCTCTTTCTCGTGGTGGCGTGTTTTAGCTAGCCCTCTGCAGGCGTCATGGTAATTTGACCTCTCCGTACACCTGTATTAAAGTTTGAGTTAAAAATGCATTGTAGCAGAGCAAAGGAGAGACATTTTTCCGTGGGATCGGTGAGCACTTTGAGAATGCCAAATGGCTAAGTTAACTCTTGTGCAAACACTGCCTTTTATTTGACTTTGTAGTTTGCCCTTTGAAATACAAACATATTTGTGTCAATCAGCAAGTCTCCCTTCCGGAGTTCTGGTTGACCCTGTGCAAAGAAATGTGACTGTGCAATTATTAAAGGTGAGGCCTTCGTTTTAACAAATGCTGAGTAATTGCTATTCGCTTGTCTCTGCGCCTGTGTCATAAATGACGGTGAAGTGCCCTTCAGCCCAGCTAAATAACAAGGAAGATACTTGTTTGGAAGGCATAACTCTTCAGAAATTTGCAATATGCCAGAAGTATTGTGTCACAGGGACTTGTGGGTAGGGCAAAGGAAAAAGTTGCCTGTCTCAGCTTCGAGGTCAAGAACCTTATTTGGGCTTTAAAGTGCAATTAGGTCAAATATTATACCTATGTCACTCGGACAGAGTTAGTAGGGGTTGTTGAAGTCTAGTGGAGGGCAAGATTTGCTCATTATAAAACAATCTGAAGCAAATATGGAAATGTAATACTGTGGCAATTAACCTAGTACTTCTTATGATGACAAAGATGAAAGCTCCTCATCTCCCCTGCCATAGTGTTAGCAGGTATTGCAAAAAGGCTCCTACTGTTTCCCAGGAGTTTTTCCACAGTCTGGAGACTTGGACCGGGTTGGTGCCACTGCCCTGATTGACAGCTTCCCTGTTCGGAATCAGCCATGGTGGTGAGGCCATGGATGACTTGTGCCAAAGAAACAGAAAATCAGACCTCAGAACTATGTTTGGAGAATAACCCCTGTCTTCTTCCAGATACTTTTTTTTTTTTGCTGTTGTGTTTTAGTAAAAACCTTCTGAAGGACCAGAAGCCTGGTGTAAAATTAATTTTACTAAGCATTACTGGTGCTCTACAGAGATACTACTAAGATAGGCCAGTGCTGATTAGACCTGCCTCTTCTTTCAGTATTAGCTTGTAATTCCTGTATCGTCACTCTGTCTGCATTTGATTTCTCAAAATAATTGTTTATTGCCCTGAGCTCAGCATCATGAATCTTGCAAGCAGACCTTTGATAACAAATAAGTATATGTGACAAGCGGAAATAAGTTTTCTTTAAGAGAACGCTTTTCAATTTGTTCCTCAAAGAACTTTTTCAGAAAGCAGTGGATTCTTTTACCTATTCACATCAACTAGCGTATTTTGGCCTTATTCCAGAAGGAACTAATTGAAATACTAGGTGGTGTCTTTTTATCTAGTTCAGACCTTGATTGATGGATTTGTAGTCCTCATGCAGGCTGAAGAGACTAAGGCATCCCTTCTGCCTGTGTTAGCACTAACTGTCCAGCTCACTTCAAGGAGTTTGAAGTTTGGATTTGCTTAGAGTTGAAGGTACCTTGAAATGTCTCTCACCTTTCTTCTTTAACCAGAGGTGTGTAGAAGTTGGCTGTAAAGATGGAGCTGGTAACAGGGCAGGAAATAATGGGCTTAAATTGCAAGAAGAGAAGGTTAGACTAAACCTGAGGAAAAAAATAAAAAAATTAATAATCACAGAGATCTATTGTGCCAGTGCAGACTGCCGGGGAATGTGAGGGAATCTCTGCATTGGAGGATTTTCAGAATAAGTTAGACATCTAGGAGCATGGTTTAAGTACAGGTTATTCTCCTGTGTGGCAAGGGAATAGACTAACTGGGATCGTCTCCAGCCTCATCTCTTATGGTAAAATGCCCTTGCAGAGTTGCCATGGGATCACCATCATCTTACAGCTGAAAGGTAGCTCTCAAGGTCTGACCTAGAAATAGAGACTTGATCATACTGTCTCTTGACCTCTTTCTCCCCAGGAGGTCTCTTGGCTGCTAGAGCTCTTTCTCTGCACTTCAATTTTTCCAGTTAACTAACCAGCTAATTTCAGCTAACCAGAACCCTCTTTAGGCATCTTGGATACGTCTCTATCAGTTTGTTCCAGTCCCCTGCAGAGCCAGAGTGACACTGAACAGGCCCTGGCTTTCCCTCTACATTTATGAGGTTTGTAGCTTCATTTTACTGCCCTTAGTGTCCCCTCCTTATCTGAACTTATGGTAATGGTATGTCATGGCAGGGATGCTGCAGAGCAGCCACGAGAAGCTTTGCCTGTTACTGGCTCACCCAGAAAGACAGGTAGAAATGCTGCTTCTGTCTGTGTCCTTCCTCCGCCCCCGTTTGCAGCAGTACTGCTTTCATCACTCTGAAACAACATGCCATCTCTAACACTTAAAGAAGCCCAGGGTGTGTAGCAGATGTGGTGCTGTGCGCCTTGCTTTGTGAGTCTGTGCTATGTTTTGGCTTAATTTCACATTCCCTCCCACACATCTCGGATATTTGGCAAATTTATCTCAGCTTGTTGAAAGATGGCCTCCCTCATGCAGACGGAAGCCTGCTCTTTGCATCCAGGTTGGCTTTAATGTGCAGCACATGTGCTCACTTACAAGTTGAATAAACAGGTACCTACTGAGGAGATATTGGCTGCTCAGGTGCAGTCTTATATCTGTTGGGATGTGGAGAAGGGATATTAAAATTGTTTACGAGGTCAGAGCTATAGCGAGCCTTGCGCCACCTTTGAGTTACGATATCATTACCTGAGCTGCGGGAACCAAGAAATAAAACCTTTTACCGTGAAATATGAGGAGTGCTTATGACTTTGAAGTATAGAGAGGAAGAAAAATGTACACTGCGTCCTAGTACATTTTTTTGTTCTATTGCAATGGGTTTGATTTTGCTTACTGGTGACACATATAGAATAGATAGGGCATTTGTTAATAATGTTTGTGCTGGAGAAATGCTCCTTTTACTAGTTCATTTCTTTTTGGGTCATGCCAGGAAAAATGTTCCTTTCTAAAAGGAATAAATTATTCAAGCTTATTTAAATAAACTTGCTATTTTTTCTCTACCTGGTACCTGCAGTGTTGCAAGTCCAGTCACTTGTTTTCTTTTACCACATTGTGCTTCCCATCCTTTACATGAACAGGGTTTTTTTTTCTACTCTGGTGCAGAAGGCGTTATTAGGTTTAGGCCAAATGAAAAGTTGCACTAAAACATTGATGGAATAGAAGCAATTGCTGAAACAATATTGATTGAACTGATTATTCTTAAATAGACGAGAGCAGCTAGCAGTTTACTTCTGTCATGAGAGCCACTAGCAGTTTTTCAAAAACTGAAGGCATTTGGTATCTGTATGCTCTATACGTAGCAATCTATCAAAACATGTTTTGGCAGTTCCTATATTGTCCTTTGTCTCATAAGTCACTTTTGTGGAACAGAACAACACTATTACAAAGTTAAGTATCTGCAGAGTGAGAAAGAATTTAAAAACCATCACCAAGAGAGAAGAATGTGTAGATGTAAAAACTGGAATGAATGTTGGGTACCGGAACAGAAAGATGTGCCGCAGATAGCGGGAGAGGCAGCAAAGACTGTCCCAGGAGAAGCCGAAAGACAACTGCCATGACGAAAAGCAGTAAATCAGTTTTTAGCGAAGTTAACTTTCGGTTTCTTCAGAAAGTGGATTTTGTGGTCTTGCTGGTCTACTGTTATGTCAATAACTTGCATCAAAACTTCCTTGAGTCAGAACATCTGTTGCGGCCAATGGAAAGACTCCCCTTGACTTTAATGTGCTTTGGATCAGGCCCAAAATGCAAATAGTTTTTCTCTCATCCTTTGAAGTCTTTAACTTTTCATGGGCTCCCTTATGTTATTGGTAATTTGCACCAGAGGTATTTTGCATGCAAATGAAATTTCGGCAGTAACGACTGCATTTGTGAATATGCATGTTAGTGCGCACACATAAATATCAGTAAAGCAAATTTTACTCTTCAGTATACCAAACTAGAAATTTCTTCGTAATAGTGGGTTGTTCGTAGTAACTAGAACTGTGATCAAATGTATTGACAAATACATGTAAAAGACTGTATAAAACTGCCAAAGTACGTTTTGATACATCTGTATAGAGCCAATTGATTTTTCTTTTTTGTAGCTTGTGCATGTTAATGCATGTTTTCTATATGAATCTGGCATTTGTCACTAACTTGTTACAGCAGTGTAGATGTCATAAATTTAAATACTGTAATTGAACCTGAATTCACTATGGATTTATTTACCAGATCAAAGCTTAACTTCAACCTACAACACTCATTTTGTTTGCTAGTGTAAACTCGTGAGCTTAGTGAAGTGCCAGAGAAGGATTATTCCTTTGAATTATGTGGGTGCTAGCAAATCACAG
The DNA here is from genome assembly GCF_000708025.1 of Charadrius vociferus. NCBI lineage: Eukaryota > Metazoa > Chordata > Aves > Charadriiformes > Charadriidae > Charadrius > Charadrius vociferus. Next base: position 2,351,856 of record NW_009646736.1, on the reverse strand, counting down.
GGTTTTAGTTTTTAATAAACTGAAAGTGTATTTTTTAGCTGAGAGATCCTACTGATTTTAGTACTAATGTTTTTAAGTTTCTTAACTCATAAAGGCTATTGTAGTGCTCTCATGGGAGTCTGAATGTGTTACTCTGTAATACAAGAGCAATACAATATGGCAATAAAATATGAAAAGCTTACAGTCACCCTGTTTATCTGAGATGAGGACCTCACTCTATCATGTGAGGGGGAGTGAAGGTGCTTTGCCCCCTCAGACCTCTCCAGTTAACCCAGTCTGAAAATTACCAAGCACTTATGGGGGCAGCACACTGGCATACAATTGTCTAGATTGGAAGGGACCTTTAAGATCATTGAGTCCAACCATTTGGCCTAACACTGCCAAAAACACCATTCAACCATGTCCCTCAGCACCATGTCTACCCATTGTTTGCATACCTCCAGGGATGGTGATTCCACTACTGCCCTGGGCAGCCTGTTCCAATGCTTGATAACCCTTCCAGTGAAGAAACTTTTCCTAACATCCATCCTAAACCTCCCCGGCACAACTTGAAGTGCTTTCCTCTTGTCCTATTGCCTGTTACTGGGGCAAAGAGACCGACCCCCACCTCACTCCAACCTCCTTTCAGGTCACTGTAGAGAGCCATGAAGTCTTGCCTTAAACCCTTTTCTCCAGGCTGAACAACTCCAGTTCCATCAGCCGCTTCTCATAATGACATCTTTAGTTGTCGCCTGCCCTGCCCACTGGTGTGTTCTTCCCCCTTTAAAAGTCAGTCTTTCTTGTTTATCTGTCCATGTTTCATCCATTTCTGCCCCAGCTCTGGTTTGCCAGGGCCTTTAGCCCAGGACCACGGGCCCTGCGGCACGGTGGCTTGGCTTTGGCTGCGCGGCCAGCTGCTGACTGGGAGGAGAAAGGGAAAGATAATTTGGGTTTCTAATTGCCCTAAGATATGATTAGGAACACCTTTCCACAGAAAAATGTCTGCTCAATAGAGTGTTGCAGGAAGGGCTTGTCAGTGCTGTTGCCTGTTAGGAGATCACCGTGTATGACTGGAAATGTAAAGAATTAGTCACTCTCTTCATACCCCAGGCTGTTACTTAAAGCTCTTTCTGGGAATGTCGCTGCAGCAGGGAGGGAAATGGGCTGTGGCCGAGGGTGGAGCGGAGGGCAGGGGGGCAGTGGGGCCTGGCCCAGGGCCCTCACTTGAGACATGATGGCAGCCATGGCCTGGGGTCTGCCCTGAGCTGCTGGGAGATTCCCTCTGAATTTCTGTCTGTAAGGATGAAGCACATGAATAATCCAAAACTGAAAGTGGTCTTTTGTAGAATGACATGGGAGTGCTCAGCTTTTGAAAAACATAAGTTACCAAAAATGTTTGTGTCGGTGTATTTGAAGGAACGAAGTGCCTTTCTGATTCTCTGCGTTTATTTTGTGGTGACTTAACAAAGTGTTGTTTTGAGAAAGAGGAAAGACAATATAAGGGTGAATGTAGGAGGGGAGGTGATCTTGCAAGCCGTGTTATGTAGCTGCTGGCTGTACTGGGACAAGATAAGCTGGGCAAATTGGGTACTTAAGCTGTTAAGGATAGCGTAGGTGTTTGACTCACACTGGTCCTGGTCCAGAAAATATTGAAGGGCAGGGAAGAAAAGGAGTGGGGCTATGGACTAGGCTTTGCTAAAAAAGTGTATTTCGAAGCACTATAAAAAAAAAAGCCTCTTCCCAGGAGGCGGTCCTGAGCCTGGAGCACCTGAGCCGTGCTGAGTCAGCACCTGCAGTCCCACCAGCAACGGAGGTGGCCTGGTAGGTTTTATGGTCCTGAGAAGCTGGTGCCAATGAGCACGCCTCAGAAGAAGCCTGAGGCTGCCTCGTTTAATCCTGGAGCTGTGGGCTTTTAGCAACCTCTGACTTCAGAGGGATACCGCTCGGCTTCCTTCGGTGGTGTTTGAGCCGCACTCAACTCTCCCTCGTCAGCCTTCCTCCGGACGTTGCTCAGGGCATGGCCACAGGGAGGGCTTCGGGCAGATGGGAGGGAAGGGTGCAGTGGCATTCATGCAAATCCTTGGCTGCTTTGAGCTCCTCTGTTCTAACCAAGCTGTGGAGGTTTCTGATTTGTGGACTTTTCCATTTGCTTAAACATCCTGCTTGCGTTTTCTGAAAGTAGGTGGTGTCCCAAATTACTATGTAACATGGACTCTTTAATATCATGAGTTCGAGGGCTAACTTTGATATGAGCTGCATAAGCAATGAATAATAGCCGCTTCATTCCTGGCAGAGGCTTGGTGACAGATACTGGCAGGGAGTACCTAGTTAATTTTTGAACTCTCTTCCTTGATGCAAAGTTAAAAGCTGATCCCAAACTATCGATGACGTCTGGCACAAAAACTAAGTTGTTAAATCTCAACCCATGAGATTTTGTGGTTCAGGGGCACTGTTCAAGCCATACTGTGACACCCGAGCATGCTTGAAAATCACCTTGCAGGCATGCTGTTGTGTTTCGAATTCACTGCCACTCCTCTAGAGAGTCAGCAAGTGACCAGTCAGTGCAGCGAGAACCGGGGTCTGTCCGAATTAGCATTCCAAATAAGTGTGAGGTATTGCCTGACTAATATACTCTGCATTGCCTAAGACCATGAACAGCCTCTTTGGTGATGGCCAAAGTTGTCTTTATAAAGAAATGATACAGAGATGTCTTTAAATATGCATGGAATGCATATTGATTATCTTAAACCCTAAAAAAGCTTTCCTTGTTATCTGGGAGACCAAGGACAGTTGTTTTATTGTATTGAGTCTTACAACATCTTTGAAACTTTTCAACTGGGTACAAGTCTGGAATGAGAATGATCTTCTAACTCTGAATCATGTACGAGTTATAAGCAGTATTACTATTGCCAATGCAGAAGGGAGGATGAGGGAGGACGGCTGTCTTCCCAGTAATGAGACAGGTTTAAAATGTAGAAATTGGGACTTTATGTGCCGTTCTTTCCCTTCTGCGGCTTGGGGGTGGGAGGGCTTGTTTGATTGTTTTGATTTTGTGTTTTTAAACCCACTGGAGAATATTTAGGCCATCATTCCAGGCTTTTTTCACTGCCAGGAAGGATGTGCTGTAACTCTTAGATGAGAGTGACAGTGCCCACTTAATTGTCTTTAGAGAGTGAGATTTTGATAAAACAACACATACTGTGCAGATCGTGCAGCAAACTGCTGATAGCTGACCTCTGGCCCATAAAGTGACACCTAACTTAACCATACTCAGATTTAGTACAGTGCACAAATCTGGTTTCTTGTGAGTCTTCTCAGTGCACAGCCCTTGGGTCTGTTTCTCCTGCCTTACAACTTTTATATCAGCGAAACTCTACTAATGATGAGAATTTCAATTTGCTGCTTAAATTTATGTTGATGTCAATGCGAGGAGAGTCAGACCGTGTATTACTAGGCTGGCTTTATGAGAGTAGTGATCAGGCTGTTGAGTCATTACATCCACTTTACACTTTGGATTTTAATTGCTTTATGGAGCTTGTTAATTTTTGTTTAGTTTGCCGGTAGCTTATGAACGATAGTCATCTCTATCAAAAACCGCCACCAGCTCTTTCGTCACTACTTCTGTATAGTAACATAGTTGTTAGAAACAGGCAGGCAGGTTTTTATCATGGGTAACTATTACACTGTAGGTTCAAAAATACCATTATGTTTTGTTTTGGCTTGTTTTCTTCTCTCTGTTACTAGGAACAGATATAATGTTTGGAACAATGTGAACAATAATCTGAACTTCTTAAAGATCAAATAATGTAGGAGATAAAACTACTCAGGAGATGTATTTATAAGTGCAAGCAGTAATAAAGCCATATGAGAAGTCATTATCTCCGCATTTTTAAATCATTTGTTGCAAAGTATATTTCTGTTTATTTAAAATATCCTTAGTATAAAGCTCCTGGGAATACACAGCTAGAATGTGGTATGCAAGTCCCTCTGTGTGGGGTTTTCCAGTGGCAGCTGTTCTTTGACCTTGCCCTACATGAGGAGTTTTAGACTTTCATTTCTGGATTACCGACTGCCCTCTCTCAGTATCACACATTCACCTTAGCTTTCTAAAAACACAGTGGCAAATCAGATTGCATTAATGGAAAATGCCGTGGCCTAGAAAACGGCTTTTATTGCTGACAGAATGGGCTGATGAAATCTGGGCTGGTAAGGTATGCTATTTTTGACTGTGAAAAGTAGCATTTTCTGAAGGTTTGCTGAATGCAGTAAAGTGATTTCATGTTCTTCTTTGTTAGTCATCTCTAGCTGCTGCTGTGATGGTAATGGATGTTGTTAATGTTAAACATTTAATCAGTTAAAGTATATGTCTGTCTGCTTTTCTTTCTCAAAATTTGCAAGGATTGTTATTGGTTCTATATATTTTCCAAAAAGTCAAAAGCAGCACAGAGAAGGTGAACAGAGATCTGCAAAATCCATTTTAGAAGCCCGTGAGTGCAAATGAATGATTATGTGAAAAGAATTCAGTCTTCTCACCGGCTAAAGAGAGAGCTGCTTGCAGTAACCATTGGTTTGTACTGTCTCCAGCCTTGCTGTGACCATTTAATGAGGTCTGATTCAGACTAATTCCCACAATCTGTAGGTTTTATTCCCTGCTTAGGCTGGAATATTTGGATGTCTGAACAGACATATAGTTTTCTTTTTAATTAGCACATCTGACTCTATTTTTTTTTTTTCTGAAGGCCACAACCTCTGTCCCAATCCGGGCAGGTGAAATTTCACAAGCACTTTATCATGGCTCATACCTCAAGCATCCGGACACACCTTTCTAATTGTCATTTATATCCGCCTGTCATTGCCTCTGGCATTTGCTGAGTTCACATTTCCATGTGATTTACTGCAAAACATTTTGTTTAACCAGTCACTAACACACACTGACAGGGAAGTCCCCCTCAAGAAGCTGAAATAATGATTGCCTTCATCTTTGCTTTCTTGAAGTAGATGCTGAAAAATCAATCTGTTGGTATCAGTGCTTTAGACTTTGCACATATGAAGAGTTCTTGAAACTGGAAAGCTCTGACCTTGAATCCGTAAGTGCTTTGAATTGTAAATACTTTTTGTCTTGGGCTCTTGTGTGTGTAACAAGGTGGACGAGCTCTGAAGCAGCGTGTTTAATCCCCAGTTGCAGAATTTCGAGTGCAGTTGGCTTATGAGTCAGTGGCAGCTCTGCAAGTGTTCAGCTAACTACTAAAGTATTTGGATGCTGAGGCTGCTCCTTAACAGCAGTTCTGGGAAACTTTTTAATATACCAGGACAGCTGCTCTGTCCTCTGGACTTGGTTTCTTTGGTCCCTGTCTGAAGGTTCCCGTGCGCAGCGGGGAAGGAGCCTGGCCGGGACCCCCTGCCTCTCTGCTGCGGCGGCAGCCCCGTTTGGGGCGCAGCCCGGGCAGAGGGGCTCCTGTTTCACCTCCACGGACCTGGGAGGCCTTCAGCCAGCGGTCTTGGTGAACTAGTTTTTAAGGCTGTGGACAAGTCCAGTATAACTGTTCCCATGCGGGAGCGACTTTCCTTCTTTCCATATTGCTTTAAGGCAATCTAGGTAGGGAACATCTAATCAGGCCTAGAATTTGCTCTCCTTTAGTTAAATATTCAAACCCCATATTCTTCTGAAGCCTTAAAATTACTATGCAGATGAACAGGTCTGTTTGTGTATTTCAGAATAAAGTCACTAAGCATTTGCAATGTCGAAACCCACTTAATGTTGACAAAGGTGATTCATATGGGTCTTTCAAAAGATTGCTTACGTCCCATGATGAGTTAGGTGCAATCTAAAAAGATAGCTCTGTTAAGTGGCACATTCACAAAATGTAAGCAAATGCATAAGAATAAAATATAGTGAAATATCCATCTCCCTGCTTCTCCCAGCTGGTTGCTGATCTCATGTATTCAGGGCTCTGCCTGGCACAGTGCAAATTTACTGACCCATTAGTGGTTGCTGTTTGACTGCACCTTCACAAAGGAAAAATACATCTAGAGAATAAACTCGACACATCAGACGTGCAATAACTAATTCATTGCAGCCAGCACTTTTTGTCCTGCTCTGTGCTGCTTAACTGACCCAAGTTTTGATTATGTACAAATTTTGTGGTTTGGTTCAGTTAGAAAATCCTGGGTTTGTTTATTTGAGTGTATACTTCTTAATCAATGATTGTGGGCAAGAAAGCATGTTAAGTAATTGCAAGTAAAGAACATGGAAAACTAATACGCTGGCCCAAGCGCTAGTTTTTGAAAGAACAGGTTCTCCCATGTTTTTTTGATCTGTTAATAAAGATTTTGGTAATGGAGTGATGCTGTGCTTGAAAATTCAAGTAAATAGTAGTCCTTGAAGGAATTCTGGCTGGTGCAAAGTAACAAATTCAGAGTGAACTCAGTTTTGGTGGTCAAAGGTGCAAGTACCCGTTCTGTGGGGCAGGCGCAGGAGAGAAGTCTCTGGTGGCCATAGATGGCTGCTGGGGCTCTTCTTGAGGATCATCTGTCTGTAGCTGCATGGTGGCTTACTGTATGAAACTTGGCAGCCACAGGAACACCACCAGGAAGGCAATGAAGTTCTACAGGGTGATTTGAGCTGAATCCACTGATAGTTGACAAAGGTAGAGAGAAAAAGTGGAACATTTCTGCCTGAGGTCTGTTTGACTGAAGTTTGAAAATGGAGGTTACTCTGTGTGAATTTGGGATCTCTTGAAAAGTGAAAGATGTGTGCTGAAGATATGGTCTTGCATACCAAAGTCTATTTGTATAAATGGTGTAAGATCATCTTGTCCACCATATTTTAAAACCTCACTCTCCTAAGCTATCTTATATGCAATTGGGATGTTACTGATAGCATTCTGTTAATTGTTGAGGCAAAATTATGTCTTGATATGGTTTAGCGAGAGTAGATAAAAGTAGTGCTCATAAGAACTATGAACTGATAACTTATCGTATCAGGAAGAGTGTGGGGCAACCGGGGCGGACGTGAGTCACACGCTAGCTCCAGAGCGTGTGGAGCCTCAGTGAGACTCATAGCCAGATTTCTTTGCTAGCGTAAATTTTTGTGGCCTGGACTGAAGTCAGTGGTGCTTTTGGCCATTTCTAAATAGCTCCATAGTTACCACAATTAATTTATTTGTTTATTATCTTGCACTAATTTACGTATCATGTAGATATTTGAATAAATAGCTCTATCATCAGCCATGAGGGCCTCAGATCCAAAATGGGATGTCATTGTTAGGTTTATTTGCCAATGGTTTTGTCAGAGACGGATGCTTTTCCAGATTAGAAGCAAAACTGTGTTTGTTTTGTCACTTTCTCCTAATTAGCAGCTGTGCGACATCCAGCAGGAATTTG
>NW_009646736.1:2339275-2344455 GCF_000708025.1 Charadrius vociferus | reverse complement strand
AATTTGAAAGGAAGCTTTTCTTCTTGTGCATCAGCGTTGCTGGGGTAAAGGCTCTGCAGGCTGGGCTGTGTCCCGACCTGTATCCCAGCCTGCGGGCTGTGCCCTCTGGGTACCCACTCTGGCGTCCAGGGGCGCAGAAGGCTCAGGGCAATGTGGCAGAGCCCCACTGGGGACAGCTCATCAGCTGTCCCTGCCGTGGACAGGACTGGCGTCCAGTGATCTGCATAAGAGAGGGAAGAAACCCGTCGTTAATTCATCAGTGCTGGCTAGCATTAACCCAGCTACGAGAAATCTTAATTTGCTCTAGCGATTGGGTCAGCTGTGGGGTTGTTCCTTGTGATGGAGGTAGTCTTTTCTGGAAACTGCATTATCATGCCTTGGTTTGTGTGCTTCCTGCAGTGCCCAGAGTGTGAACTCTATCTCCCACGGGAGCAATAGGCACCTCCACTGTGTAAGCTTTCAGCCAGTCCGGTTTTGCTCCAGCATGGATGGGTTCATACTCTGGATGCTTCACCTGGAGCAAGTCAGAGGGCCCTTGCCACCCCTCTCCTAATTCATTGTTTCCACTGGCACACTGATGTGTCCACTGAGCACCTCCCTGGAGTTACCTGGAGTGGCAAAGGCTAAGCTGCAGGAGAAAAAATCTGTCACAACTATTTTTGTTCATCAGTTTCTGAAATTCTTTCCCCCAGGATTTTATATAATTTCATGTGGGTTTTTTTATGTAGCTTCTCATACAAAAGGAGACTTTCTGCAGAACTCTTGAAGAAAAGCTTGGCTTAAAGCATTCATCAAATGGCTGCCTCCATAAACAAACCCACTTTGAAATTTTACCAGGTGTTATGCCCATTGCACAACAGGGCCAAATCCTGTACTCTCAGAGCAGCAGCTGTGTTGTAAATCTGTGGGTTATTTGGACTTTGAAGATGGATGGGCAGAGCTATGATATAAAGATACCATACATCAGCTAAAAGGAATTAGTGCATGATGTGTCTTGTGAATTCAGGATAGGTGAGGATTTAAAAGCTAAGTCTGGCTCAAATTGTAATTCTTCTTATCCAGAACTTGCAGCAGCCACTCATAAGACTGATATCTCTCTGGCTATTCTTTCTAATTCTTCTTATCCAGAACTTGCAGCAGGCACTCATAAAACTGATGTCTCTCTGGCTATTCTTTTTCTGAACCTGTTGCTTGCTGGGGCTGCTAAAACGGGTCCCCCAAAACAGCCTTTGTACATCCTTTGCTTTGCAGGGAGGTGTGGTGATGAGAAGAGGCACTGGGTGCAGGCTTGGGGGAGACATCTGCCCTCTGCAGAGCAAGCTGATGCACCAGCGTGGTGGAAACCATTCTGAGTGCATCTGAACAGGGTCAGCAGCACAGCCTGGACAGCAAGCGTGCTACTTTCCTACTGCTTCTAGATTGGCGCAGTGCCACTGCTGGTATGCCACTTCAGGATGTCGTGATACGCAACTTAACAGGGGTTCTGCTGCACCAGTGTTTCCGTTTGTGACCTAACATATTGTGCTTCAGTGCTATGAGCAATATGCTTTTCCCCAGATAATTCCCTCTCTTGCTTTTATTTATTGGTGATAAAAGACTGTCACAGATAAATAAGCATGTTCTCACTTGACTTGGTAATTTACATGGCATTGCTGAAGGTGATTTATAATTTATACATGGAAAGGATTTGCTGTTCTCATTAATAACTTTCCAAACATCTAGATAAACATGCTATCGCTCTGAATCAAGCGAGCTTGAAACAGCCAAGGTATTCACCTGCAAGGGCTTCTGGCACTCCTCTCTTTCCCAGACAACAGAAGTTTGACAAAAGAATGTGGGAACTGCCAAAACGCGTTTCTCCTCACAGCCACCCAGATCACCCTAAGGTGGGAGATTTCATCTGTTCTTGCTAAATTATTCTTCTCTATTGAAAGGCTTGTTGACAGGAGCAGATTCCCAGCTCTTTGATTTTTAAATAGGGACTGTATCTCACAGCTCTGAGTGCTCAGCCCATGCAGGCATTTCTCTGCATCCTCTCGAACATCCTGCCAATGCCTGTGATGCGAAGGAGCAGGTAAACAATCTCCGCAAGCTTCCTCTACTGAGGCTATAAAAGGGGAGCTGAGACAGACCCTGGATATTCCCTGCTGAGTATGCCGGGTTGTTGCCATGAGATTTTGTTTCATCAGAAGTAATCGCCTCCTCTCTTGTACGGGCGCCTTGTTATCTGGAGATCTCCGAGTGCTCTATACACGCTTATTGCTTAATTAAACCTCACAACAGCTTTTAGATGCATCTATTGTGAATTTTATTGCCACTTTGTAAGTGGATAAACTGAGGCAGGGATATTGACATTTATGTTCTGGGTGTCTGTGTAGTTACACCCTTCAAATTAAGGGGCCCAAAGGAACAGCCCTGCTTTCTCTTCCACTGCTCCCTGCTTCCTTCTTGCCATTAACTCCTGTGAGAAGGGGTTATCCACGCCTGGGAATGTCCCATGAATTGCAGGGAGGTGACCTGGAAGTTACTGAGCAGAAGGTGAGGCCAGACCAGCTGGGAAGGTGATACACAGTGTATCCATGAATGCCAGAGGAAGGTCAGGCAAGCTCTCCTCAGCCGCTGTGGCAGAGCCGGGAATTAGACCTGGGTGACTGTCTTGGTCTCCCCTGTAGCCATGAGCTCACACCTCATTGGGAGGCATCAGGCCATCAGTGAGAACAAATGTAGAAGGATGGCTTCCAGATGCCTCCTTGCGTGTTTGGGGTTTTGTAAGTTAGCCCAATGAGGAGCAAATCTTCAGCCGGATTTTCACATCTGGGATAGAATTGGAGGAAAAAAGGTATCTAGAGAAATCCTGCGTAGTCTGAGTCTTCCACTTTGGTAGCAAATGCCGTGTTTAAACAAAGGTGTGCCTGCACGTGCCCCATGTCCAACACTTTTCCTGAAAATGTGTGATCTGTGTGGAATAGAGAAACACACAGCTTGGGCAAATTTAAGGAGAAAAGAACAAACAAGTGAGCTGCTGCTTTCCTCTTGTTGAAATTAAGCTTCATACTAAACTTTGCATTGGTAATGAACTAAAAGTGGTCATGCACTCCAAAGAGCAAAGAACAGAGAAGCAACACATCAATGTATGACCCTCTCTAAAATGTCATGGGTAATCAAGTGTGAAGTACTTAATGGATCATGATTTGCACGCCACCATTTTGATTGATGTACTACTTAGTAGAGGATTGATAGTTTTTTACAGTGATGTTGATGGGAATCTCTCAGAAGCACCTCCGTCTGTTTTCTGTAGTGCTGGGGAGAGCCACAGCAGTGTTTGTTTGAAGCCATTGTGTTCCCAGCATCTTTGTTAAATGGTCAAAAATAGTGCAGAGTTGTTATCTTGCATAGACCCGGATCTCACCAGAGCTGTCTATATTTAGGCATCTTCCAAAACCTTTGTGTCAAGCAATTCAAGCAATTCTCTGGGGAGACCAAAATAGCTGCCTTTTTTTTTTTTTTTTTTTTTTTTTTATAGTGTCATGCAGCCATTTAGAGAGGATGTGATGATTAAACCATATTAAGGCATCTTGCTATAGATCCAGAGATATGAGCTTGAACTCTGTTCTGGGCTGTTTACAGTTAACCCAAGAATAAAAAAAGCCCAGAAAAAAACATGTAGGTTTTAGTTTGCTGGCATGAGGTGGCTCCATCACAGTCATGATACAAGTTAAAACTACCGTTTTAGAAACATTATAGCTATGCTGAGTTCTGCTGCGGAGTGGAATTCCACTTGCACAAAGGAGACAGCATTAAAGGATTTATGTGCAGGATCCATCCACAAATTCTTGACAAATTTGCTAAAGGTTGTTAATGTAGTAATTATTTCAGCCAACTTGCAGTGTCTCATTAGCGTGTATAAAATGCCAGCACTTTTAAAATAACTGAAAATAACATGTTAGATGCTCTTTAATACCTTACAAGTACACTTTTTTCTAAGTCCAAGACCCTGTGTTGATAGCAGCTGATGCTTGTGTTAGGAGCAAATGGACATTTTACCCAATAATGTCGGGGCTACATGTTGTGCCTTTCCATGTCAAACTGTTCAAGCTGCTACTGTGCTCTATCGCAGACTTCATCTAACTTTGGAAGTTTAATTGCCTTTCTACAGAGCTGTTAAGATGTAGGAGATGAGAGATAATCCCAGGCTGGCTGGACAGTGCTTTGAGATACAGATCTCTGTTCCCATCAGTGCTTTTACACGACTGGGGAGAGAAGCTTGTAAGCAGGTCTCCTGACAAGAGGATTAGGGTTTGTTAATGTGGAGATTCAGGCCAATTAATCAGCTTTCACTGGAGTATATTGTAAAACTTTAATAGTGATTTTATTTTTTCTGTAAAATACAGTTGCTTAAAGAACAAATAATCACAATTTCCTATGTTTGGTGGTTTTGATTTTTTTTTTTCTCTTAAAAAAATTAACTTCTTAAGTTTGCTTAAAAATCTGTTAGTTTTGTGATTCTCTTCGTGCTGCTTCTGTTCAAGGGAAGCCATCAACTTGTTTCTCTAATTGAGTAATTATTATTTGAAACTGATTAGTTGACTCATCTCTTCAAGCTCACAGCTTGTATAAAGGTGATTAAACTTTCAAAGTTAGATGAAGTCTGTGATGGAGCACAGTGACAGCGTGAGCACTCTGAAACGGAGAACTTCCGAACACTTGACTTGGTAATATTTTAAAAGATCCTCTTAGCACTTGCACAAGTGTGCTAGCAATGTCAGTAGTCTCAGCAGCAAAAAAGGACACAGCTGCTCATTGCTGGTTCTGAGAAGAGGGGTCTTTATCATACCGGGGCATTTGTTTATTGTTTAAATATTGAAAAAAATAAAAATAAAAATGCAAATCATTGAGGTGCTGAGTCTCCAGTTAAGCAGTACATCCCTATTTGTTAAAGCACTTAAATATGAAGTTATGCGTGCTTTTAATACTCTGCTGAATCGTATCCTACAGCTGCCTGGAAAGGGAGGCACCTCCTGGAGACATTGCAAGGACAAACAGTCCTTTCCGTTTCCCGCTGGTGGAGCGCCGGCCGCTTCACTGCCACTGCCAGTCCTAGCAAATATCTTCCTGTAGAGAGCAGAGCAGGTTGGGATTTTCATTCCTTGTGGAAAGTGCTGACTTCTCACTGAGAAAGG
>NW_009646736.1:2263841-2339234 GCF_000708025.1 Charadrius vociferus | reverse complement strand
ATTTGTTTCACCCAGACCCTGAATTTTTAGCTTTCTAATTTTTGTTTTAATTTCAGACAAAAAACCGAATGCAGCAAATATTCTGTCTGGGGGCTGGTTTTCCTTTTACGATGTCTTGATGAGGCTTTTGAGCTGATGCTCTGAGCGTGGGGCTCGAAGTGGCGTACGCAGGTGGTGTTGGCAGCGCTCATGCAAGATCAGGGCACTGCCAAAGATCAGTAGCAATCATGATGTGGAAAATGTCACTTACCCCCAACTATTTGCCCCCCAATACCACAGCTATAGCAAAGATGGGTGTTGCATATATAAGCTGTTATTATTAATTCGTAGAAATATGACATTTTCAAGTTTGTTTATTTTTTGAGATTTTTTTTTTATCAGTTGTGATCTATCAGCTGTGTAGCAAAGCTCAGTATAATTCTTAATAGTTTTTAAGGATAAAAGCGATTTTTTTCTTTTTTGGGCTTTTCCATGTATGTGCCTGTTGAACTTATTTAACATAGCAATTGTATATGTATTTAATTTTTTCTTTTATGCTTTGGTCTGTCTAGTTTCCCTAGAAAAGGGTGACAGATAAAGTAGGTTTCCGCTTTTAAAATGATTGGATTATCAGCATAATTGTATTTCTTTTATTGAGGGACAAGTCAGTTTGAAAAGTTTCTTTTGAAGACAAGCATAGCATTTGTCTGTGTAAAACCCAGGAGAACTGATACTGCTTAGGAGCAGCACTCCGAAAATACAAACTCTGTCCCTTCAGAGAGGATTTGGAAGTGTAACAGTGCCAGCGGTACCGTGGGTCTGTGCCCACAGTATGTGGCATCCAAGTGCAGGGCTGCACCATAAAAATGTCTGACGATTCACTCTGAAGGCTGTGGCAACAAAATGATACCCAGGCGATGAACAAGACCTCCTTGGCTGGGATTAATAGGCCATTCTAGTGCTTGTGTTGTACACCTGGCGGTTTTGTTTGTGCCTCTTGAACAGATTGCTGTATCGGATGGCCTGTCCTGTTGTGCCCTTTGCTGAGCTAGTAACTTCTTCATTTCTTCTGCTTTATTTCACTGGACTTCATGTATATAAAAAAAAAATTAAAGCCCTGGACTTCAGCAGAGCAGATTTGGGCTTGTTTAGGAATTTGCTTGTCAGGAGGGCAGTGAAGAAGCCCACATCACCTGGTGGGTTGTAAAGGACAAGCTGCTGAAAGCACATCAACAGCCCATTGCAGCTGCAGAAGGCAAAGCAGGTGTAGCATATGGGCAGGGAACCCCTGGCACAGCTCAGACACACAAGAGAAGCGCCCAGGAGGATCGTGTAACCTAGCCATTGCCTGAGGTTGCAGGGAAGGAGTTAGGAAAGCCAAGCTTGGCTGGAGTTGGACCTAGTGAGAGATATGAAGGTCACCAAGGACAACTGCTTCTGCAGGCACCAAAAGGAAGGCTGAGGTAAATATGGTCCCAACGCTCAGTGAGGGAGGAGACCTAGTGACCAAGGACATGGAAAAGGCTGAGATACTGAATCCTTTTTTGCCTTGGTTTTCACTGGGAAGGTTGGCTGCCTGGCCTCCTCGGTCCAGCAGAGTCTGCGGAAGTGACGTGTTACAGGAGAGGACTGAGTTAAGGAGCACTTAAGTGAAGTAGACATATATGAGTCTGTGGGAGCTGACGGGATGTGTCTGAGGGTGCAGAGGGGTTTGGCTGATGTCAGTGCACGACCGCTCCCTGCCATCGCTGACAGGCCGTGGCAATTGATGCATTGAAGTTAGCAGTGAGCACCTCTTCCCTCTCACTTCTGAGGATTCAAGAAGAGACCTTGGATGGTGATCATGATTCATTTCCACACTTAAGATCTCTCTAGCTCCTTGCTCCTCACTTCTTTTAACTTCTCAAACTGAAATAGGCAGTTGAATTTCTTGTCTCCTAGGAGCAAAAAAAAAAAAAACAAAATAAAAAATCTGGCCACTTGTCAATGAGGTGATCATCACCTCACCATGGAGGCGCACCAGGCAGTGCACTGTTGGATTGCTGAAAGTTTGAGTACTGTTGTGACTACCTACAGCCACTGCCTTGGGATACTGCCCTCCTCTTCCTCATCCTGCTCTCTGCAGCTGAGCCTTTCCTGATGGCCAGAAGGGCTGCAACAGTCATCTGCAGCAGAGCCACCGTTGTTTGGTCTGGTGTGGCTGAGTCCTCCCGCAGTGGCTGCTGTAGGTGCTCGGTCGGGTGCAGGTGGCTGATGAAGTCACCTCTGTGATGCAGTGCAGTTGGAGACCACGTGCCTGGTGTCTGTCTTTTAACATCTAGAATTACTGCTGGGAAAAATCCAGCCAGATAAGGTCTGCCTTGGAGGATGTGGACTTTGGCTTTGCAAGGGTCATGCTCAGCACGGGTTGGAAGGGGACAGCCCAGTGCACGACTGCGTGGCTGTCACCTCCGGCAGTGCTAGCCCAGCCTGGGGTGGCCATGTCTCCGGACAGCCCCCGGGGGATCCTGCGCGCTCCCAGGCTGGGTGCCTGCCGCCCCTCTCCTCTCACCGCGCTGGGAGCCTGGGGGACGGAGGAAGGTGAGCCGCGGCAGCTGAGTGGCAGCCGCCTGGCGCACAGGCTGGGCTCATCCAGGGCGGTGGGGGAGAGGGGCCGCGTTCTGCTCTCAGCTTGCTCTGGGGGAGCGTGAGTGCCCACTGCGCAGCAGCAGCAGGGTCGCATCACCTGCAGCGACTGGCTGCCCGACCACCCGTCCCCGCTGTAGGAACCATCGGAGGAAGGCCAGTACGACCAAGCGGAGGAGTGTGCCTGTGGGCTGTCCGGGGCGGCTGTCCTTTCCTCTGCTCCTGCCAGGGCTGCGCCTCTCCTGTCATCACAGGGTCAGGCCCTGGTGTTTAAAAAAAAACAAAACCAAAAAAACCCAAAAAACTCCCCCCAAAACAACCCAAACCATAGCACAAGCTGCAGACTTGTAGCACGGTTGCTATTTTGGGGAAAAATAGCCAAAGATGGGGTTTTTTTTAAGGTTGGTCAGATTGCCTGTGTGAAAAGCCCCTCCACTCAGTTTATGCTGCAGCTTTGCACAGTAGGTCTGTGTGCATACCTGCAACTGTACCTGCGTGCACAGTTTCAGTGGCGTAAACAGAGTTTGGTTTTCACATCACGGTACCTTTGTGCTCCAAGGTCTCTTTATTTCTGTTTTGAACGTCCCGGGTTTGTACCCAGTCATGGAGTAGAAGTGCTCTGAAGTCAAACAGTCCAGGCTCTTTACCTAGTGGGATTGTGTTTGTGTTTCCTGATGTCATTCATGCAACAGAAATATATGCTTAGTGTGTAGAAATACTGGTTTTCTCATCAGAGATATGAGTTTAAAGATGGGGAACTCCTTTTAATTTGTAGCAATCGTACAGTCATTATTAACAGGAGGCTAAGATCTTACAATGTGAACATCAAAGGAATCTGACGTTATTTGGAAACAGCATTCGGTACATTGCATCAAACTCTACAACGTGACTTTTAAGAAAGGCTCAAGAGAAAGCTTTTTCCTTTTTTCTTTTTTTTTTTTTTTTTTCCCTGGCTTCTAAGGATCTTTATTTATCACCCTCAGGGGCATTACAGTGAGTAATTAGATTGGACCAGGAGAACGACTTAATTTTACAAGAAACTCATTAATTCATCCTATTTAAAATCTTCTCATTTCACCCAAAACCCAATTATGCTTGTAGTGGCAATGATCTGGAAAGGCATTGTCTCGTAGGTATCAGGGGGGCCACTGGGACTCCTGCGGTATTCATGTCGGGGAGACAAGGGTGACTCCCTTTCTTTGACTTTTAGGTCAAAAGAACTAGTCCCTGGGACAGCTTGACAATTAGAAAACCCTGATGAGCATTTGGAAGTAAAACAGCTGTACAATAACAGAGGGGTTCATGGTGCGGGGCAGAAAGCTCATCAAAAGAGACTATCCAAACAATTGAGTTCTATAATTAACACACAAAAATCTGTTCAGAAATGGTAATAACAGTAAAAGAGAGCTGAGAAGATGCTGCCGACTTATGTGGCAGATGTGGTTTTGTTACAATCCGAGAGAGAAAATCCATCCTCTTAAAGGATAAGAACGACATTAGAGGGGAAAAATAAAAGTAACTTTTTGTTCCTAAGGGTGCAGTTAAAACATGAGCTTAAAATATTTCCAGACAGGGAAGAGCTGTACAAAAAGTAACCAGTGATGAAAGACATGAAATATACTATCAAAGTATTTTTTCAAGCCTTTAAGCGCAAATTTCTTTTCTCACTGAAATTTATTAGCCTGACACTGAAATATCTTTTCTTAAATTATTTGCTTTGTTCTTCATTTCACCAAGAATACTATTTTAGGTTTTTTTGTTAAAGTTGGGTACAATCATTGACTTTAAAAAAGTTTCCCATCTTCTGTCGTGTGTGGAGGGAGATTTGATTCAAAATTGCATCTCAAGAATTTTGAAATTTTTATGAGTACGTAGCTGATACATTTTTCTGCTTCAAAAAATGGAAACTATTAAATGCATAGTTTCTGAAATTTCAGCTAACTCCACAGATTTTTAGCTATATTATTCACTTGCCTGTGATAAAAAATGTTCTCCCTGGTGCGCTGGTCCCTTTTGGGAAGGAGAGGGGTGCAGCGGGAGCGTGGTTGGTGTCCGGTCGCTGATCCTGCCCTGGTTGAGGGCCCTTTCCTTGCAGACCTCATCTGGAGATCGCAGCCTTTAGCGTAGTGATCTAGCAGGTGATGGCTCTGCAGTGCAGCGTTCCTGTGCCTGTTCCCTACCTCCCCCTGCACAGGACCGCCATCCCACCGGTCGTCTTTGCTGCCGCTGCTGCAAATGAGCACTGTAGAACATCTATGTCAAATTTTCTTCTAATATAAGTTCATTGACTTAACTAGATTTACTTGAGCAAAACCGTGTTTCTGTGCTGGTTTATTCACCCCATTCGCTTTATTAGCTGCTAATCTGGAAATCAGTGTTTTTCTCAGTTGTGAGTTCTCCTCTTCAGCAGAGGCTGAGGCAGCAGGTAGAAACTGTTTCTTCTGGCCTCGGTCCCTGGTTGCCAGGGCTGGTGCAGGAGCTCCTGTCCAGTGGCTGTCAGCTCAGGGCTGGCTCGCTTGGACCTTCCCCATCCTGCCTTCTGCTCAGAGCTCCGCCAGCCCTGCCTGGTTCCAGGGTCTCTTCCCGGTTTAGAGTCCTGCTCAGCTGTCTCGTGGGTGAAGAGCAGAGTGCTCCCTCCCTGGCACTACCAGAGCCTCTACTTGGAGCTCACTGAGATTTTTTTTAAGATACACACAGCATTTTTAATGATTTAGGAACTTGTCACCAAAGAGGTCAGGATGGTTTCTTTATCCAAGCCTTTGCAAGGTGGTATCCTCTTTTTTTTTTTTTTTTTTTTTTCCCCTAAAGAACTGTTAAGCATGTCAAGCCTTTTCCGAACTGATGGAAAGATTCATTGCCATTTCAACAAGGACAAGAGAACAATGTAAGAGCAAGTACTGGGGGATTATTTTTTTAAACAACCTTAAATTTGCAAGAGAATTTTTTTTTTCAAGATTCCCTCTCCCCAATCAGAAAAGAACATAGCTTATTAAAAAATGGCTTATTAACATAGCTTATTAAAAAATGGTTAAAAACAATTTCATACGTCTACGTTGTTGAAGCTGTGACTAGAAAGAATGTGACTAGAACCCCGTCTGCTATGAGATGAGTTTTTAAATTCTAAAATTGCTGGCTGAAATTTTCTAATAGAAAAATCAGCATTTGGAGAGACCAAGCAAGCAGACTTTCCAGCCCACACATGCATTCTTTTTTTTTTTCTTTCCTTTTTTTTTTTGGAGAAAGCCAAAGTCTGAAAATCAGGTTTTAATGAGAAAATGGAGTTTGAAAAACAGCTTGAGAAAATTTACATTCCGATTTGACTGAAGTTTCATAATTTGTCAGAGCAGGTTTTGCAGTTTTAACGTGCATCACTCGTTATTTAAGAAAAAATAAAAACTCGAAATTTAAGAAAAAAAGGCATATAAGAATGACCAGCAATGTTTGACAAATCCTGGCTCACTTTAAGAGAAATATAAATCAAATGGATTTTAGCATTAGAACTCAAAGGTATCAGCATAATTATTTCAAGCTGATGTCCATTTAAAATCAATGAGATTTGTTCTGAGGAAAAACTGTGAGCTTTTTCATGCTGAAAATATTGTTGTTTGAGAATTTTCCTTGGATCTAGTGCAGAAGATTGTAACCTTGTTATGCTTGTGGGTGATCTGAATGGGAGAAAAGATTTTTCTCCCCCTTTTTTTTTTTAAAAAAAAAAAAAAAAGAATAACAGAAAGAACTAATTAAGGCAACGCTAAGGAATTGAATTCAAAGTTTGCATTGCACATGTGAACTAATCTTTTTACAATGGTATCTTTCGAAAGCTGTGTAAGAACCCCATTCATGCCGGGTCTCACCCAGCAAATCCTTCCTAGAAAAGCAGCCACACGAAGATTTGTCATGAGCAAGCAATAAAGACTTCCAGGAAACAGGTTCTGTACAGGCTTCTTGTTTGCCTACTAAGTCATTAACCTTCAAAAAAATCCCATCTGTAGCCTTAACAGGCTCTGGTTGTAATAGGTGTGTCAGCAGAACTTCATGCTAAGAACAGCTTTTACAGGATTAGATTCGAGTTTTTAAGTGACAGTACCATGGAGCTCTTAGGGGCAAAGAACCGCTGGTTTAATGCAGCACATTCTCTCGTGTCCTTTTATGCCATGTGCTGAAATGTGGTGAATCTCTGAGCATGTTAAAATGAAGAAAACTAAGTGTTCAGGAGTAGGTGATTTTTGAAGCAAAATGGCTGTGTGTGCTTTAGAAGCAGCCACTGCGTTTGGAGAGCTTTCTTCAGGTCTTGAAATATTAATGATCTTGGCTTTATGTAGTAGAAAACAAAATACAGTGCATGAAACGAGGGGGAAAAAAATAATCTTTGAATTAGACTGTTGACCTTGCAGTACCCACTGAATCCATCTATTCCCTTTTAAATCACTGAGTCTGAAAAGGCAGTGAGGAGGAGGAATGGTCGCAAAAATCTTTCCCTGTGACGTTTTCCTACCTTTCCAACAGCATGTTATAGCCTGAGCAGCATCTTCAGCCTTGTACGAGATTCTTTATCCTTGAGGTATTTTAATACTAGGAAGATGCTAAAGACAGCTCCTCCTTTAGCAGTTTCTGTGAACTATGACGTTCATATTAACAGTAATGTTAGAGTTTACATGTTTTATTTTAAAAACCTTGAATAATAGAAAGAATTCTGTGGATAAGAGCGGTCAGCCTGGTCTCCTCTTGTATTCTGTTTTTCCGTGCCTTATCTTTATATATGGCAGGAAGATTCTGCCTGTCGGTGTCTGTCCTGGTCATATACAGGCTTAGGTGTATTTCTGATCTGAGCTGTGGCAGTGAAAACGGGGAATAATATGGCAGATCAGCATCTGCCACTTGACTGCTGCTGTTGTTAAGCCAGGCACAGGAGGACGTGTAGTGATAGTACAACTCACTCTCCAGATATTGCAAATCATATAAAAAAAATGAAAAGTAATTTTCTGTGGTTTTTTGTTGTGGTTTTTTTGTGTGTGTTGGTTTGGGGTTTTTTCTTTTTTTTTCTGGGCAATTCACATCACAAGGAGAACAAGCTGTTTTACACGAGTTGCCTTTGTGTACTGCGCCTGCCTGGCTGATAGACCGTACCCAGTGGGTTTGTATTTGTGTTCAGGGACTAATTGTCTCTGATGTGGGGAGGCTGGGTTCGACCCCCATGATTCTTCCTGCCAAAGCTGTGGTTTCTGATTTTAATGGAAACCCCAAGGCCATCTGAGGCATGGCCAAAAAGCACCTTGCAAGTTGAACCTTATCTAATAACATGATGCATGTAAAGTCTGGAAGCATAAATCTCAGTCACTTGAGCAATGTGTTTTTGTAAGATCCTCTGGTCCAGTGACAGCCACAGCGAGCGAAAGCGGACTGATCTCCTGGCGCTCTTACAGATGGCGCACCGCACATCGTAAAGTTAGGACTCATTAAGGAAATTCCATAAATGGCTTTGGTTAATAAGAGTGAAGTAACTTGCTGTTTTATAAATGTGTTACTGAAATCCCTCTTCGTTTTCCATTGGAGGGCTTCATAAGAGAAGGAGGGAAAGAACGAGGGGGACTAAGGGGAGGGTAAACCAGAAAGAGTGAGCCCCGGCTCTGCAGGGGCCTGTGCCCTGCGTACAGGAGCCTGTGCATAGCAGGGGAACCCTAAAGGTAGCGTAGGTGATAAATGACGAGATGTGGGAGTGAGTCACACAGTTAATACTGGGAACAACCTTTCCTTTTTACACATTTGCATGCCTGGGTATTTTCTCTGTTCTCCGTAGCGCTGAAATCCAGTGGTGATGGTGGGTTTTTATCTCTAGCCAGGGGAGACATTTCTAGGATGACATACCTGTTAGCCACCATTAAAATGTGTTATTAATGATGCTAATGAGTTTTTTCCAAGTGATATAAAAGTAGCCATTCGTGTAAGCATTGCATTTATGAAGATGATGTCACCAAAAGCTTGCCAACTGCACGTGGGACCTGGTGGCAGTGGTGCAGTTACTGCTATGTCCTGGCTTCGAGGAGGGGAGAGCATTGCTGATTTCCTCCCTTGGGGAGAAGGAGCCAAATGAGTTCTGCTTTGCCAGGAGGGAGACGTGCCATTTCCGGGCATGTCAGGCTGAGGGCCTCGCTGCCAATCCCAGTGGGTTCCTGTCCCACTCCCTCTTAAAAATTGGCAGTGTCTGACTGTCAGCTGCCATTCCTTAAGTGGTCATAGAATAAACCAATCGCACCCCTCTTGTCATGCTCTGTGCGTGTGAATGCAGGTGGACATGGGGTAAGCAACACGCAACTCCACAGGAAGCACAAAGAGGCAGCTGATTTTCTGGCAGTGTCAATAGAAGAGGATAATTTTTTTTTATCATCTCCAAGCCAGCTTTTAAAATGGCTCTTGTTGGAATTAGAAATCAGTATCCCCTGACATAGGATTACTCATTAAGAGTGTGATGATTGTTAATTCTTCACCTGGGGCTAAGAGGACATCGTTAGATCTCTTTGAAATGTCTCCCGCCTTGATTTTGAATAAGTAAGCTGGCAATTTATGATCACAGCCTGGGCAAGTAACACTCTCCCTTCCTGTTCTTCCATCTAGCTTGCAAAATCGGATACTACAAGGCTCTCTCGACAGATGTTGCTTGTGCCAAATGCCCGCCTCACAGCTACTCAATCTGGGAAGGCTCTACCTCCTGCACCTGCGATCGGGGCTTTTTCCGAGCTGAAAATGATGCTGCCTCCATGCCCTGCACTCGTAAGTTGGTCTTTATACAGTCTCTTCCCCTTTTATTATCCATTTCTTCTGTCTTTCTTTCACTGTGTATGTAGGAAATATTGCTCAGAGATCAGTGTCTCTAAGAAGTGTCCTGCTTCTGAGAGCAGCATTCAGTAGCTCTTACAGCCCTTTGCAGATGCAGTTTGCGTTTTGGCTTACGCTTCTGGGAGAGAAAGTGTTAGTTCTCAGCCCTTCATTCCTAACAGTGACATGGTTGCACTGACCCTTGAGAGCTTACAGTCTAAGTAAATCAGGAGACTGGGAGGAGACAAAGCTGCAAAAGAGGAGTGACTTGCACAACTCAGTAACAGAGCTGGAAATAAAATACAGGTCCAAGTTCCAGTCTGAGCACCTGTCCAGTAGATCACATCACCTTTCATCTCTTTAAATATCGATATATGTAGAAATTGTGAAAGCATGTCTTATAATTGTATGGCATAGGGTAAATAGGTAGTATTTATAATCTCATTATATATATAATTTTCTTAAAATATAGCTGATGACCCTTAGAAACATAAAAGCGTTCCTCTGAAAGGGGTGGAAATAATAAATCTTAAGCCCTAATGAAACAAACACCCAAAGTATGGTTTATTTTATTCTTGGTAGATAAATACATCATGTGCAGCAAATGGCATTTGCTTTAGTTCCACCAAAATGCTTTCAGCAGGGAGAACCAGAGGTGTAGTGCACTGAGCACACCCACGGGGCTGCTGGAACAACTCCTTGTCCTGTGTGTTGGTTAACGGCTCACACAGCTGAAGACCTGGGATTCCAGACGTGCCCAGGTGTTATATCCTGATCATCTAGTTCTTTGGTTTTCACTTCTCTAGGAGCAGAGCAGTTTGAAACAATAAGTGAAAGGGCTGTATTTTACCAGGGGATATCCATGTGTGGCTTTCCCTGAAAGCCATTGGAAATGCTTCCAGATTTTTGGTGTTCAGCTGTATATTTATGTAGAGAGTGTGTTTGTGTCTATGAGTGAGGGAAGGCTGAGATACTTCTTTTGTAACATTTTAATATATTCCAAATTCATTTTGGAGAGATGACTCACATTTATTTAAATCTTAATTTTTCCCTTACAAGGCAGAAACAAAGTATGTCCATAACTAAGCCAGCACTCATCCCTTCCCCACACCCCCTCGATTCCAGCTCTTCTTCAGTGATCTCCTCCTTTTCAGCTGTGAGTTTTGCTGGGTGGTGGTTAAGCAGGTCTGGGCATAGCCAGGAGCAGCTGCTTTTGCTTAGTGGGAAAGCAGAGAGGTCCGTATATCCCTTGCCAAACATTGACTGGGGATGGAGGTCTAACTGTATTGTGAAACCTTGCTGCAGTGGGTAGGAACATGCTTTTTATAATATAATTTACACTAGGAGATATAAAGCTTGACCATTTTGATAGGAAAAATGTCTTTTTGCAACAATAAAACTATTGTTCAGAAGGTATACTCTAAATAACATTATAGCAGCAAAAGTTTCTCATACAGCCCTGGTCCTAGTGAGTGATATCCTGACCAAATTGAAATCAAATTAGTAATCAGCTGGTTGAATTTAAATAGGCATGTGCAGCGAGTGAAGTATGAGCAGAGAGCAAAATACTTCCAGATGGGGGAATTGTGAGCAAATGATATGTGTGTTTGCTCGTATTGCAAAATGTACCCCTGCAAGCATAGCCATTTTTGTCAAGTCTTGGGCCTGCTTCTGGCACCCTTCCCCATTCCTGTCTTCAGAGGTCAGTCAAAGTTGAAGTCCCTGATCTTGGTCTTTTACCCTGAAAATATGAAGAGGGAAGAAGAGGCAAGGGCTATCGTGCTGGCCTCAGTCTTCATCACTGCAGCAGTCTAGGAGGACTCGGCATGCAGAGGCAAGCCAACACCAAGAGCCCACAGACACCTGGTCTTGGAGAACAGGCCTGTCTCTGGAGGTCCCATTTCATAGCTTTGAATTTTCCTGCAGCTTAAGTGCTTCTTTTTCTGTGATCCAAGATGAAGGAAGACACAGAGGTTATTTCTGAGCTGACCTGCGGGGCAGCTTTGCTCCCCCACTCACTGCTGTGCTCGCTCATATCCCCTCTTTGAGGTCTGCCTCAGCAGTGTTTGAACATAGCTATGATGGTGGTACCTGCACAGGCACAAAATGCAGTCCTGAGTGCATGGTGCACCTCTGCGTTGCGCGGGGAGCGGGGTGCAAGGGGCTCCTGGGGGGGGGCATTCGTTTGCTGTGCTCCCCACACTGAGTCGCCTTCGCCCACGCGCTTGAGGCAAGTGACAGAAAACGTTTAGAGGGCCTCTGCTGAAGGAAGCCCCTCCGGAAGAAGCTCCCCGTTTGTCTGCCTTTCCTGACAAGATGTGGAGACAGAAGGGAGCGTAAACATCAAAGGTTCTTTCAGATGGATTCAGACTCTAATCAGTTCTTACCAGTTGGTTAAACCAGGTGACAAACCCAATTCCCTTGTGCTGACAGCCATAATAATCAGGCACCTTCTTTGTTCATTATGCTCTCTTTAACCCTGGTATTCTCATTCAGCCCTGCATTTAGTAATCACTCAGTGTGACGGCGCACTAATGAAGAAATAAAACACAGTATCTGAGATCCATTCTTCTAGCAAAAAGATAGACTCTGCTCCACTGGCTTGTAAAATCAGGTTTCTGTACACTTGGAGAACTATTAGACCAGGTGAATAAAAGTAACATTGGGTAATTTGGAGAGAACACCTGGAATGGACTATGGATTGATCTTTTCTTTATTATTTCTAAACACTTTTTAAGATTAAGAACTTCAGCCTTCTTAGGATGTGGTTTTTTTAAAGCTTTGACCCTTGGCTATTGATTTCCTTTAGTAATAAACTGGCTGGCCTCGTCACTTATCTCGCCTTCTAGGTTGGGGGAGGAAGACTGTTAGGACTTTCCATTAGCCTGGTTGTGCTAGTGGATGAAAGGGAACTGGAGAATTCCCCTTCCTTTTCCTTTCTTGCAATTCCCATGGTAATTGATAAAAGCAACACCTACCTCCTGGTGCACTGATCAGGAGAGGTACTCCAGAGTCTTCTCATTCCATAACACCAGTCTCTGTCATTTCCATCTGTTGTTGAGTTGTAAAAGCTGTGCCTAACCTTCTGGTAATCCATCCATCCAATCTAAACAAGTAACTCAAACTCTGGTTTTAGTATTCTGCTCTATTTTGGCTTCGCTAGAGAGCAGAATGTGGCAGGACGTGAGCGAAGGAGACGGTGGAGCGGGCTGTGTCAGAAGGTCAGGCATAGACACCCTGACATACACGTGTTTACTGATGCATCTTTTCGCTCAAGCTTGCCTGGTGGGAATAATCATCAACGTGTCTGTCACCACGGAGGAGCAGAGCCGCCCTGGATCCACCACTTTGACGTAACTCAGGAATTTAGACTTTCAACTCTGAAGCACAGTGGGCTTGTCAGCTGTGTGCTTGGGCATGGAGATGGTATGATTGGCCTGTAGTACACTTGAGCACAAGCTCTGGAAAACGGGGATGCCTTTCCCTTTTGAAAGCATCGCAAAAATAATGTTAAGGCAACTATTCAGACCTTCATTATATTTCAGTACTTGCTGAGAGGATGAGTCTTTCATAAGGTTAGCAATCTAATGGAGAATAAATTGCCTTACCAACACACAAATCCATGAGGCTTGAAATCAATCGGTCTCAATCATAGTCCTCGTTCCTGAATTTCCTTCTCCGTAAGGAGAAATTCTGTGAATTGCAGCCTGGCGCAGGCAGGTGCAGTTCCCACCCAAGTTAATGGGCGTTGGTCCTGTGTCCCCACCGTTAATGAGTCGGGTTCTCTGTTTCTTAACAAAGAATGCTCACATTATGAGTGAGACTGGGACGGTTTTGTATTGTTTATATTGTCTGTTTGATTCAGATTATTAATGATTTTTAATTGGGAGCCCTTTACAAAAGAGAGATTACTGGCATAGACTGTCCAGCTTGAAATTTGTCTCAGTAAATGACCCTGAATAATTTAGTCCGTTGTGCCACCCAAACAGTGACTGATTGATTGATATTTTGGCGTGGCCTGAAATATTTCTAAAACGGTTGCATTTAAGACAGTTTATACCGGAGAAGCTTAGAGATAATGAGAGCAAATTTAGTGAGATGCAAGAGAAAAGTGCCTGCTTTAAAAGGTTTAGGCTTCAGTTTAGGTTATCAAGAAATCGAAGAGCCTGACTTCAAACAGCAAACGTCACTTACTTGTCTTTACATTCGCCTCTTCTAATTGAATTTAGTGCACTGCTGTATTTCCTCCAGAAAGTATATTGTTTTTAAATTACCATTTCAGTGCTATTACTCAAGGCTCCTGCTTCTAATGCTTTCTGACAGTTATCAGCATAATGAACCATAATGAAATGATGAGCAATCTACAGTGGAAACTCAATGTGGATTCCACTAGAGCTGTGTGGCTGTGTTGTTAAAATCTGAATGCACATTAAAATAACACTGTCCTTATTTGTTTCCAAGGTCAAGGCTTTAAAAAAGGTCTGAAAGGTCTAAACACTTCAATTTTGTAAGTGTTACAGTCTAATGAACGCCCTTAGCGCAATCTTGCGTTGCATTTAATGTATCTCAGAGATAAATATTTGACCTGCTTTTTCAAAAAAGAGTGAATTTACGTACCTAATAACTGTGCTTGCAAATGAGTAATTACACAGGAGCTGATTATTTGAGCATATGTTTATTATGATTGTTTAGACTTCTAAATAAACAAATGTGCTGTTTTTTCCTTTAACTTAACTTGTGGCTCTTCTAAATTTCCAGACAGACGCCGATTATCGCTGTTCTAGCTTTTAGAAGAGTAAGAAAGTCGGGTACAATGCGCGGTCATGCTGGCTAGTACACTGTAGGTAGCTTTGCCCTGGCTTTGCCATGCTTCCTTCCCAGGGTTTGCACGCTTGTTTTGGCACTACTTCATTCTAACCTCTGGTGTTGGAACCCATTCTCTATAATATGAAGTATATGCCAATACAGCTTCTGATCTTCAGAAGTTAAATTTATGATATAATAATTCTTCCATGTCTTTATGTATGTCTGTACCTTAAGGAAATTATTTTGTTCTTAAAACATCGTATAAGATTGTTCATTATGTAAACAGGGTGTCAAAATGCCTTTTAAGGTGCAGTATGGCAGCTGCCAGAGCAGAGGGAACAGTGAGTAGGCAGTATGGAGAGAATGATTTTTCTTCTCCACATAGGCTGGGAAAATAGACCATCCATCGCTGCATCGCTGCCAGGCCGAGAGAAAGGGATTGTGAGTGATGGTAATCTCAAAGGAGAAAGCTGTCTCCCCTCGTCTGTGGTGATGGGCTGAAGGAATTGAGAAAACGTTGAATAAGAAGGGGAGTGGTTATGGCTTGAAGAGAGGAGACAGGAGTGATTCGACAATGTGTGTTTATAATCAGTAGACTTAAAATCATCACTCCTTTAAACACAGCAACTGTTTATTAGCTGTCTTCTGATTTGCTGGCCAGATCCTTAAATTAACAGAGACATTTACTCAATTAAGTGGGGGCTTTGATTTGGTTAGTCAGGACCCAGTTCTGTAGAGTCGTTGAAGTAAATTAGAGGGCTCACAGAATAAGAAATTCAGCAGTTGGGCCAATGACAGAACAACTTATTTTTCTTGTTAGATTTCTTTCCTCTCAGACTGTCAGATAACTTTCTGGTATCTGCAGTGGAATTCTTCTTTTTATTTCGAAATATTGAGTGAGCACAGGTGGTATTGTCTGCAACACAGTGTATTAGAGTAGATGCGATAACATGTCTTAACATACGTGGCAATGTGAAATGTTCTTATATGGTGGTTTTTGGAAGAGAAACGCAGAGCCTACAGGGGTGGGACCCGTAAGCATCAGTTTTACCTCAGCTCTGCCAGTGGTAACTGGATCTCTTCGCTTAACTCCCATAGCTTGGACAGCAGAGGAAATATCAGTTGGATTGTTCTCTAGGTGAAAGGAACAAAGCCTGTTGTGAAGCTGGTGACCAGGCTTCTTTTGGCAAGTAAATAGGAAATCGTACATGCCAGTAAAATGGGCATTTTATTATTGGCGCTGGTCCAAGATCCCTAGCTTGGCAGAACTCCCACTGAAGTCAAAGGAGTCTTGCCCAAGTAAATAAATTAAGAATTGTTTACCAAATCAGTTGCCTTATTAAAACCCAGTTGTAATGCTAACCGTGCCCAGAAAGGAGAAGGGGGTGGAAATAGAGCAGATGACTGATATTTCAAGTGGCTGCCGCATCTTGCGGACTGTTGACTTTGGTTTCACCAGTTGTAAAAACATGTAATCTATAATGATAAATGGTTAGGAATAGCCAGGCAGACAAGAAGCGAGTGTTGTCCGAACTGTCAGTGCTCGTGTAAATTAGCCCACAGCAACAGGAGACCTGTCCACAACTGCTGAAAGAAGCAATTAGTGGCAGCTACATATACAACTGTCACAGGAAAAGTGTGGGCTTTATTTCTAAGCCTAAACTGACACAGCCCAGGTGTTTACTCTGTGTTATAACTTGTCTTTCAGATGGTTAAAGATCAACAACAAAGGCTTATCTGAAGGGCTTCACAGCTCACATGCTGAAACATTATTGACAGCTCCACAGTTGTACAGGTTTAATGAAGCTTTATGAGATGGAAAGAGGAGGCCAAAGTGCTTTTTCTTGAAGGCTGTGCCTGGCACTGGTTTGCCAGACATTTTAGTGAGGGAACTTAAAGAGTTTAAAGACATTGATTATTTAATAATTACTTTCTTTCCACCCACTCTGAAAGTTGTAAACTCTCTGTTTCACGCACTCAGCCCTGCCTCCAGGGAGATGAATTTTAGGACCATGATCAAGTTAAAGAGTATTGATTAGAATTGTTAGAGGCTATCGGTACAATAATGGCATCGTGAGGCCCTGTTGAGAGAGTAGCAGTGTGGTCACATTGGTGAGGCTGGCAACACGACCAAAAGCCTCCGCAGAGTCCTACTGCCTTTAGTGCCTGAGCTAGCCCCTTCGAACGCCCTTGATGTACTTCCAGTGACATTTTGTTGCTCTCTGTAGATATGCTCCAAAGATCTTTGGAGTTGTTCATTGTATGGATCTTTTCTCTTTCACACCTCTTTATTTGTTCTCTTTATTCTTGCTGAGTTGTACACAAAAGCTGGCTTTCAGGTCTTGTATAGCAGAAGATGTGCTAAACTTTTCACTGCTTCTGATAGTGCATTTCTAGTTAGGTTTTCTTGCTATTAGACAGTTGGATGCTTACTCCCAGGTGCCTGCTGCTCCTGTAACTTATCACAGACTTAACTGCTCCTCTGTAGCATAGCCAAGGCCAAGTTGCCAATTCAAAACAGGCCAGTTCATACTAGGCTCCTTTTAAATGACGGTGAGTCATAGCAACCTTCCCTGTTGTATGAATCTTGTTTATTATGTAGCAAATTAGCTCAAGATTTCTGAATACCCTGAGCTCCCTTTGAAATCGCTGGAGATGAAGAGGGTCAGCATCTCTGGAGCAGGCTCATAAAGAGGATGCTTTTGTCAGTCCCAGTCCAAAGCCCATTGAAGCCTTGCTGGTCTGCCTGATTGACTTTGATTAACAGACACCCGTAGTTGGCACTCTGCTGCATTTAACAGTATGTTTATAGGGTTTTCTCAGTTTGAGGGTGAGGCTAGAAAGCTTTGAACTGCAGCAGGTTATTGTATTATTTTTACTGTTCATTTGAATAATTTTTAATCCTTATCAAGCTAAGGTCTACTTTTTATGCCTCAAAAAAGAGAGGTGATGTTTTCCTCAAGGAAAGTGCGGGAATGGTTAAAGAAGATTAAAGTCTTTTCTACATGCTTGAGGTTTTCTGATGTCTGGTGGGAATTGCCAATGAAGCTTCCTTCTGATTTCACACTGTCAAGCAAACTCAGACCGAATGCAGGGTGACAACCCACTTGAAAATAATTATCCATTGCCCTGGCTGCAGAGACATCCGTTACCTGATAGAGAAATGTGCTTTTACACATGTGCACACACAGACTGAGTAAATTATTTTTTTAATAGTTTTCTCCTTCCAGGGCTCAAAAGCTTCACCCTGCTTGTTACTTAGTCACATACATATCTTTTGAAAGCATCTTTCTTTTAAAGGCTGGTACGTTTTAAATGCAGCGATCTGGTGACTGACAGGATGCTCATAACGAAGGCTTGCCTTCTTGAGGGTATATATTTGAAATATCTCCATTAGCACCTCCATGGAGGCTGTGGGTTTCAGCTTGCATTTTTAATAGATCTCCTCCCACAGATAGATCTTTCAAGGTAATAAATATTAACCGTACCATAGGTTAGTAATAAACAGATGTGGTTACAGTCCAAATACTGATAATATCAGTTTAGTCCTTAACGGGTAATGTTGCTGCCAAAATAACTTACTACCACTGTTAGTGGCTGAGAACTAAGCTGGCACACAAAAGGGAGCTCCTGGTAAGGAGCCTTCTGCCAGGGGACAGGCTGTGACAGGGGAGTGTGGGCAGGCGGCTGTTCGTGGTTAGAGTGCACTTTATTTTGGGTGCCATCAGAGTGGGTTTCTCATAAGCGCTAAATTCACTTTAAGGGCATTAAGTGTCAGAACCCTGCGCTGAGGTGCTTTTTGTTTGTTTTGCTATGGTTTTGGTTTTCAACCTAAGAAAATAGTATATAATGGCTACTTGCATCTGATAAAATTGGCCAAACCAAAGCCCACAACTTTATCTTCAGTGCTTTGTCTATGGGACCTCTGAGACAAGGAAAAAGAATTTTTTAACTCGCCTATAGCTTTGGTGAACAAAAGCTGCTTGCCCAAAATTTGGAGCTGCTAGTTGTCTAAAAGTGGGATTCTGGCATCCTATCAACCTGGGGTGGCAGAGAACCAAGCTGCAAGGTCCTCCTTGTCATTTTATGGGACAACAAAGTCGCTTGGGAGCTGTTTTGCTGGGAATCATTTCTTTCTCTTCACCTTTCACTGTTCTTTAATCCACACCTCCTAACCATACACTGTTGCTGAACTAAATTAACTGGTTTAGTGAAGACAGTATTCTTTATGTCAAACAAGTCTGTCTGGTCCAGTTGTAGAAAACTGTAATTGAATTTACTGTATACACCCACAGAGACTTTTAGAGAAGCACCTTGCTGGGCAGATCGGTAATAAAAAAGGAAGATGTAAAAGCAGGGATATTAAAACCTTTGTCATAACCATTTAAATACAGTTCCCCAGCACAGCGCACTTACAGTTCTACCCTCAGATCCCAGGGTTAGTTTCCAGAGGTATTTTTCAGTTGCATACATCTGTCGGGTTTACAGCTGTAGGGCGAAAGGGTGGGCTGGCTTGGTCGCCCAACAAATCGTGCCCGTCTGCCTGTCTCGCTGGAGTCCCTCCAGCTCCAGGAGCCCAGCTACAGCACGTTCTTTGACGTGGTTTGTGGTATGTGGAGTTTGTTGGGGAAGAAGCTCTCTCCTTTCGACTCTTGGCTTCACGGTGGTGCTGACCTCGCAGTTCTGGTGCGCCCTGGTTAGACCCTGTCCCTGGGCACGCCGAGGGTCCTGGTGCCTGCGCTTTCCCTGTGGCCTGCATGAAGGGCTGGGTGCAACTGATCCCCAAGGCCAGCATGAATATGCTCTCGGTTGCAGCTAATCGTCTTTGTGCTACTTGCCTTTGAAATCGTTCCTTGTGTTCAGGATAGACTTTCTTTTTCCTTGGTGGAACAATTTTGCCAGTTCCACTAGGTTGAACCTCCTGCACTTGCACTGTTATCCTTTGGTGGCAGAAGAAAGGGGCTTTGGGATAACTTCCTCAGCAGGACGGTGCCCAAACAACAGGCCAACAACCCCTTGATGGTTGAGCCAACAACCTCTGATGGTCCCTCTGTGTGTAGGGCAGCTGATTTAAATGCAAAATATTACTCTCCTTGGAAATGAACAGTTTACTGAAATGTCATTATGCTCATTATTAGTCTGCAGCCTGCTTTGCTTCACAGTCATGGCCCCTTGCCATCTGCACCCCACATGTGCTAGTTCAGTCCCGGATAGCAAGTTCATTACTGGGTCTTCCCTGCGGAAGCTGTACGTGAGTCACTTCCTTTGGTGCTCGGACCTGACTTGATCCCTGGTATGAATCATAAAGGCTCCTTAACTCTGCCCACAGAGACCTATAATCCGCAGAGAGCCAGCACACAGGTAGTGTAGCACACGGAGGTGTCTTGTGGTCTGGAAGGTGGGAGGGAGCCGGTCAGGTGTTGATACGTGCCCTTGTCATGGTTTTCATCAGGCCTTTATCAATCCCGCAGTGACACGGGGGAGGCTTCTGACTGGAGAGGGACTGGAGTGTTTTGTGGGAAGGGAGAGAGAAATATTGATGGATGAAAAGTTAGAATGCAGCCTGAGGTTGTATTAAGAGTGCTAAAATACATCAGTCCTTTTAGTACAAGTAATGCTCATGCTATTAACCCCTTAAAAGCTCTAGTTTTCCTGAATATTCATGTGACATGGGATACAACATTGTCCTTAAGACAGACAGATGCGTCTATCTGTGGGTGAGAGACCGATAGATATAAAGGCTATACCTTATTGCAGCAAGAGAAAGCCAAACAATCTGCATTGCCCAATACGTTTAAGTATATCTAATTGGAGGGTTGAGGAAGATAGCAAGATTAGCTTGACAAAGATTATTTGTTGCTAAACAGACTGTTCAGTGTTTCCCTCAACCCTGACACACAATGAACTGCTCCACCCAGGGCCTTTCCATTTGCTTCATGGCTCAGTTGATTTTGATGTGTTTATTGTGAAGCAAGATTTATGGAGCCCCAGGAAGGAATAAAATTAAAAACTTCCGTTCCCTGTGTTCCCACAGAGGAGTCCCCCGTGTCCACGTATGGTGGTGGCAAATGGGCTGGGTGAGGGATCCGGCTTTCAGGTCCCATGGTCAAACTATGTCCTCTGCAATCCCTGATGGAAGAAGTGCGAGCAGCTCTGCAGATCCATCCCTCGGGTTCTGTCGTCTTGGGCAGGGAAAGCGTAACACCGTAAAATGAACTGTAAAATTAGTCATTTTTCAAAATAAAAAAAATCTAGATTTAATTTTTTTTTTTCCAGTAGGAACTGTCACATTTTAAGCCCTTCTGGAAGCTCCGTGCTTCCAGAGTGCTGAATGGCTCATGCAATAGCAGGCTTCCATCAGCAGGAGTTTTAAGAAAAATGCTGTAAATCATGGGGCTGGGGACAAAATCACAGATGTTGGCACCAGTTTCAGATGCACAGCTCCCTGTCTCCCCTCTCATCTGCTCCGTAGCTAGATTTTTCTGCTGGAGGACAGAGGGTTTGTGTGAGGGCGGCGGTCTGGCTGGCAGGACACTGTCGCTGCGGGATCCTGCTAGCTGGGCTCGTCCTGAAACAGCGCTGGCGCTTCCAGCCTGCCACGGCCCTGAAAGGGTTTTCGTCTCATCTATCGGCAGCGGCTCTGCTGTCAGAAACAAAGCAAATCCTGATCACCATTGAAGGAGCAGATACGCCCTGTGTTTCAACATCTGAAACCAGGCCCATCAATCTGAAACTATTCCCCACTCCCAGTGCCAACAGCTCCATTGATGACTGTGCTCCATAAAGAAAAGAAATTGCTTTTCCCCTCACTGTAATGTCAGCCCACCATTTGGAGACTCCCCCGCATCTTCCTTTTCATGCTGGAGGTGGTGCACTCATCTCTGTGACCTGCAAGCATCTGCTTCCCTGGTTTTCCGCTTCATTGCGTCTCTGTTTAGACACTGCAATGCCCTGTCCCACATACTAATTACTGACTTTTTGCTTCTGAGGAGCTTGATTCATTCTGGCACATTTTCCCACGTGAAACTGGACCTAGAGCCTTGGAAAATATCTTAATGGACATCAGAGTAAGTCTGAGTTTAACCCCAAACTGGCTGCTGTATCTGAGCTAAAAGGCACATCTTTCAGACCGTAACTGGCAGGAGGAACCGTCCTCACGTGGAGTACTTTGCTTCACGAATGTCCCCCTGAAACGAGGGCAGCCCTGGCAGAGCCGGGCGTTGCTCAGGGACGGGTGGTGTTTGCACTGGCACCGCCTTATCTCGGCTCTTCTGGCTGTGCTCCGAGTCGATGCGCTCGCGTGTGTGATCGCAGCAAGTGAACGCTCTGTAAGAAAACAATTTCTGCCTTTTGTCACTGTAAAAGCTTTTGCCGTTTCTGTTCAGGGCTTGCTGCTGCCAGGTACTGAACCGCCTCTGGGAGGGCAGACGTCCTCGGTTCCCACCAGCACCAGCAGCTGCTCTGGCGAGGTCAGACCTTCACTGCACAGCGTGGACTTGGGCTGCAGTCTACTGAGGCTGCTGGTGTCCTCCAGAGGCTTCTGTTTGCTCTCCTGCCTCCTTGACATTGCGGAGGGACAAATGTCACCTTGTGCACCTGCCTGCCCTGAAAAGAGAGCCCTGGTGGGAAGCAGTTTGGGGATTTTGGAGTAGATGGGGTTTAGATCAGTTCCTGCTCAGCAGTTCCTGTGCTGCCACTTGAGTTCATGATTTCAGGAGTGTCTTCCACCTCACTGCACTCGGAGTGTGTTTTTGAAAAGGAGACTCGTGTATCTGCAGGCTAAGCAGAGACCGCTTTCTCCTGCCCTGGGGAGCTGGCAAGCCCAGCTTTTGGGGGCAGAAGAGCTGGTTACGGGGCAGAGGCACTGGGCTGAGACTTGAGAGAGTTGTGACTGATACCCAAATGTGCAAGCCATGTCTTGTGTGCCCTTGTCATCTTGCCACATCTCTCTCTACCTCAGTTTCCGCGTGATGAACAGAGATTAAAACCATTTTCTTTCCCTTTTCTTTCTCTTCCAGCCTCCAATAATTTTTGGAGCAGGAAACGTCTCTTACTGTGTTTGGTAATTGATCTTTGAGTAAAAGGGTTTTGTCCTTAGGAGTCCTGAATGCTGCCAGTGGATAAATAAAAGTCATGAATGGCAGCCCGCTGGTGCAGCAGGCGGGAGGGCTCCCCATCGCAGGGGCTGGCCCGGGCTCGCTCTTCTCCTTGCAGTAATTCTACCTGTCAGCCCTGATTAACTCGGAGGCTGTTTCAAAGGTTTGGCAGGAAGGGAGGATTTCCCTCTTTTCAAAATGAATATATTAATTTCGTATTTCTGAATTGGGCACAGTGAAACAATCTTTGCTCAGCTACTCTTGCGGTAGAGGCCTTTCATTTAGGTACTGATACATTTAGGTAAGTAGATACATTTGACCTCTGTGTAATTTAATACTCTTTTCTTAACCTACCTGCCTCTCCTAAAAGTCCTGTCTCCTGTTGAACATGTGTTACATCCTGGCAGCTTGAAGCGCAGACCCAAGGACATGATGCAGCCCTCAAAACCTTGTCCTCCACAATGTGCTCAGGTCTCAGGCTTCCTTTTAGATGCACCTGATGAATCGAGGCAGCCAGAATTGATCTTCACCATAGTCACTTCTTAATGGCTTAACCTCTTTGCTGCTACACTTGAGTTACTTAGTAATTTCAGCAGAATTTCACCGTAATGTATTTGCTTCCCATCTTAACCTGATGGCTGTTTTTGTACCTTTGGCATATGAGAGATTATGATTGATTTATTTATGCACTTAATGAAACTATTGGTGCTGGCTGAATTTTTTTTTCCAGTTTCATAACATTTGACAAATAACAGGAATGGAAAACCTGGAATGAAACTTTCCAGAACTTTCTCTTTCCCTTCCTTTTCTGCCAGGAGATCATGGTTGAAGTTTTTTTTGAATTCCAAGAGTCAAATGTATTTTGATAAAATTTAAGAAGCTTTCACAAGCTTGCCTGTATCTTGAATAAAAATTGAATTTGTGGCTTCCTACAGAATTATTTTTCTGGTAATAATATTTGTATTTATAGCTTAACTATGAGTAATTACTAAGGACTGCTATTTTTACTGTATTCCGGTTTGTATCATTACATTTTGCAAGCTTCATTCTCACTCTCCGTTTCATTTCTGTTCAATGTGGTATTTACCTTATGTCCTGTCCCAAAGTACTGCATGCATAGTCAGAGCACCTTTGTGTTCTACCCAAGAACAGGCTGCCTTTCCGTGATCAGTGAAGCTTTTTGTGACGTATAACACACCCATCTGTTTCATGGGGTTGCTCTGAATCATCTGTGTTAAATTTAAGGGTACAAAAAGTGTGTCTCACCTCAACTGTACTGAAATTAGAGTAAGAGTCACAGGATTAGCTCTTCTGCATTTTCAGTGTGCCTATTGGTTTGGAGCCTGGAGGGATTTAAGCATATAAATAAGATTTCTACCCGTGTGTTGGTTACAGAGCGAGGCAGGGCACTGCTGGAGGCAGTTTGCCCGGTCAGGCAGAACCGACCATTGCAGTCCCAGTGGGTTGCTGAAGGTGCCCGGAGGAGCTGCCTCCTGCGGGCTCTGCTCTGTTCCTGCCACCCCTTCCCTGTCCCCAGCTCTGCCCCTCTCCTGCCCAGGGATGTCCTCCCCAACCTGCCTTTGGCTCTGTCCTCAGATCCCATGGTCCCCATGCTGGAACCAGGTGGGAACAGTTTGGCAGCGTGTTTACGAGTCTTAAAGCCTCCTGTCCCGGTGGTGCAAGAGCTGACCTTGCGTCTCTGATGCAGCCTTATTTCCAAGCTTTCTGTATGCTCTCTTGTTCCTGACCAGTTTTCTTGTGTCAGCTCTTCTTTCAACTGCTCACTGTATTTTTCTCCCCAGTTCTTTCGTGTTCTCCGGCCTTCCCTATTGTAACTTTTGTTCTCCTTCCTTCAAAGCCTTAGTTCTGCGTCCGGCTTTCTATCCCCATCTCCTTCCTGCACCCCAAAGTGTCGTGTCCAGCTCCCTGCTTGATGGGCTTCAGTGTTCACTGAATGCAATCTGACATCAACTTGTCAGGAAAATATTGCACTTCTATTCTTCAGAAAAAAATATCAGGAGATCAACAATTTCAATGAGAGTCTGCCTGTAGGTAATGAAGGACCTTGAAAATCTCAAGTAAAGCGGGATTTTGTGCATTTGATGCTTTGCTCAGGAGGTCATGGAAAAATGAACGTAAAATATGTAAATTTTAGGTTTTCCATCACAAGTACAGGTAGTGAAAGCAAAAAAACCCTACTTTAATTGCAATACTGGGCTTTCAGGCTCATTTAAAGCTGGAAAATATTGTTAACTCTTCGGATGAAGAGGTCAGAGTTTGACTTACTAGTCAATTCTTCACCTTCATTAAGAACAGAGAGAAGTAAAATTCTGTGTGGTCTCTGCTGTCCTTGACTTCACTGGGAATTGCACACGCTTAGTATTACCCAGGACACTAGGTGTGGAGATACCATGTAGGGTTTTTACAGTTACTGAAAACATGTGGACTTTTCCTTTCTAGGCCCTCCGTCTGCTCCCCAGAACCTGATCTCCAATGTCAACGAGACATCGGTGAACTTGGAGTGGAGCCCCCCCCAGAATAAAGGTGGTCGGGAAGACATCTCCTACAACGTGGTATGCAAGAGGTGCGGTGCCGGTGACCTCAGCCGCTGCCGGTCCTGTGGCAGCGGTGTGCACTTCAGCCCCCAGCAGAACGGCTTGAAAACCACCAAAGTCTCCATTACTGACCTCCTGGCACACACTAACTACACCTTTGAAGTCTGGGCGGTGAATGGAGTGTCCAAGCAAAATCCCAGCCAGGACCAAGCCGTGTCAGTCACTGTGACAACTAACCAAGCAGGTAGGAACCTAATCGCGAAATCTCTTCTCTCCTCTGCCTGTTTTTTAGGAAAGCTGTGATTTCCATTACATTTAGCATTAGCAAATGAATGCAAGGAGCCTTAAGATGTGTAACTGGGTCAAACCCTTATTTTCTGGTTATTTATACGGATAGTTTAAATTCTTTACAGCCAGAAAAACAGAGGAGGGTTTGACTCCTGTAGCTGGGAGCGGAGCTGTGCTGCAGCACGATGCGAGGACGCTGGGAGGCATTCTGCAGAAGCAGAACAGCACAGCCGCCCTGGGCGATGCGAGGGGACAGAGCCAGGGCTGCCAGCGGCTCGGCCCTTTGTAGGGGTGACCCAGCACATGGACACGAATATGCCCTTGGTGTTTAGAGAGGGCAAAATATGCACTTGGGAAGCACAGGATTGTGCTTCTGCCTCCTTCCATAAAGGGCTGCATAAGATTCAAAAAGAGGAATGAGTTGGTGCTTGCTGGCCTGCCTGCTCGCTCTCCTCTCCTGTGAAGTCAATTAGATTCTGTCCCATTGTTAAATAAATACCTCCTTAACCTGCTGCTAACAACGTTTCAATTGATCAGAGTTGGCATTACTTTAGAGATCGTGTATGAGCTTTCATCTTCATGCTGGCTGATTTTTTGCATTTCACTCATCTGAGAGAGTGAAATACCATTTCTGTTTATACCTGATTATTTCAGAGACCCTAGGCAGTTCTACTTTTTTCAGTCCTCTGTGCTTGACCTAGTAAAGGCTGCTGCAGCAGATTGTGGTTTAGTTTTGATGATCATTCATATGATTTTTTTCTCTAATCGCATGAAAACATTTCTTGTTTGCAGCTAGCTGGGGTTTCAAGCACAGGGTGCCGGTTGAATTTTTAATTTAATGCACAAAATTATATACATTTGAATATGACACTCTTCTATATGCAAATTAGATATCCTGACTGTCAGACTGGCTACAAGACCGGCAAACCTGTTATCTAATCGCTCACACCACTGATTGCCTTCAAGTCACACAAGATGTTGCGGGCATTCCGCACCTGAGAGCGCAGCTTACAGAGCTATCATTTATCGTTAGCTTACGGTGTATGGGACAATACTAATACTGTATATTTTGATAGTACTGGACTATATAAGTATTTGGAATTCTGTTTCCTAGTAGAGGCACGTGAAAAATAGGTATGCACAGTCTAAATCTCAGATTTTAGCTGTAGTCCAGAACACTTCAATATTAACGGTGAAAGATACGTTGAATTTTGCAGTGACAGTTACAGGCAAAATTGTCAAGTCCACGCTGAAGCTCCTTTGAAAATCTGGTCCGGTGTTTTTTGTTCTTTACACATAGAGTTGACAGCATCCCTTTTAAATTATGATTCAAAAATTCAAACTATCACTTTACCTAGTTGAAAAGAAGACTAATAGAGAACAGGGGCTATTACAGAGTCTTGGGAGAAAGCTGCGGGGAAATGCTGTCATACACTATATGAAAAGAGAAGGCTGAGAACAGCAGCAGGGACAGTGTTTTTGTGCTGTGAATGCCTAGCAAAGAGAGTATTTCTGACTGATTTTGGCATGTGTAAGGATTAGTGGATGCGTATATGCATGAATAAGTGAGTGGGATCCATCTACCGTGTGAAAATTCTACCATCTTATGCTTTAATATGCAAACCGAAATCTGATTGAATATGCAAATAAGAATTGATTTTGTTTATTATCCATGAGTAGCAGTTCTTCACATCAGGAAATTTGTATTTTTGCCAACGTTTCCAATTATGAAACATGCCCAGTCTATCAAATGCTTCAGAGGGCTGGAGAAAACTGTACTGGTACAAATGAAAATTAACTCCAAGGTGCCGGTTTTCTCCCGTTCTTCATACGACTGTATATTCTGCTGCATAGAAGATCTAAATAGAAATGTGTGGCCTAAACCTACAAATCTCAACTGAGATAAATAGTCCTTACATATGCAAATAATCCCATTGATTTCAGTGAAACTGCTCGCTTGAGTAAAGGTTTGTAAAGTTGGACCCTTGGGTTTTACAAGTACTGATCTGTTCAATCATTGTAAATGTGTGTCTGGGGTGCATTAAAATCCTTGTGCCACTCATTTTCTTTCACTATATTTCATTATAAAGAAATCATGTCATGATAGAGCACTGCCACAGGCTTGATTTTGATCTTGCACCTTCCTTACACTAATGTAAAGCTACCTTGGTTTCTTTGCAGCAATTTCTAATTTCAGATTAGAGCCAAGCTCATCCTTTAATACCGCTCTTTCCTTGTTTCGCTCATAAAAATGTAACTGCCCACGCTGAAAATCTGTAAATGGCTTTATTATTCTTGCTATCTATGCTTGTGCTTTCCAACATTCGATAGAAAAAAATAATTTTAACCTGGTTCTTTAGATGTGAGTGGTGCTTTTGGGTCCTATTCTGGGGAATTTGCTGGAATTGTTTACAAGAGGGGCATCTTTGAGTTAAATTCAGTAGGGATAAGTATGCAAGGGACCAGGAAATCCATTCTCCTAACAGCGGTCTCAAGTTGACCTTCCAAATATGCAACCGTATAATCTGAAGAAAATACACAGAATTTTTAGAACACAGTTTTTAATGTCAGAATGAGAAATCTGAATATTTGTATGTTTGCTTGCATTGGTGCCAGCAAGGTATGCATTTGGAGAGGGACAGAAAGCAATGAGAAATCAGTTACTGGTATATTCAGCACGAAATTGAAGCAATGCATTGCAGTGACATAAAAAGTGCAGTTGAAAGGCACAGGTGTGTGTTTGTTTGCTTTTGCCGTTTTACTCCTGGAGATAATGAAATAAGGCAGTTTACTTTCCCCCTTTGTTTAGAAACTCTTCAGTTTCCAATACTGTAGAAAAAAATGTTTAAATGCAGAGAAGCTTTTGCATTCAAAGTAGGATCAAAAAGCATTTGAAAAAGTATTTTTTTCTGCTTCCTTTGAAAAAGATACTGGTTTTTTTATAGCTTTTTTTTTTTTTTTTTTTTTTTTTTTTTTTTTTTTTTTGTAAGAAAGAACCTAAATTTCAGGCTTTGGACCAAGTAAAAATTTCTGTCTCCTAGTGAAGTACTTCAATGTTGTGACATTTTAAGAATTTTCAATGGCGAATTCAGCTCACTATTCTACATGTTTAGTATAATATTTTTTTTGAGTTTTTTGAGATGGGAACTGCCACTCTTTTTCCATATAAGATTAAAAAGAAATTAAAAAAGCAAAGGATGGAATACCGAGCTGTTGAAACTTGCAGCCAGCACCCGTAGCACAATGAGTACTGGGAAATGCTGATATTAAGGGTCTCCACCAGCAGTGGTGATTTTTGTGGCTTTCTGTTTTCTGATCAAATGAAATCACCACTTTCTCAATCCTTTAAAAATGTGAAATGACTTGTGGAAGACATGCAAACCAGCAATTCTCATGCGATGCTGCTAGGAGAAGCTAATTTCAATGAGAAACCCTACCAGGCAGTTGACTGAATAGCTCAAAAATCTCCCGGCTCTTTTTTTTCCGCTAAGGATAATGCTGCAGAGCTGTTCAAAATTAAAAGTAAATCTCTCAATAAAGAGACCTTGTTCACAGCAAGCAGGAAGCTTTTGGGTTTTGGAAGAGGTGCTGAACAGTTTATATTTTTATTAAAGATTACAGCTGAGCTGTTTAGGTCTCCAACCTGACCGCCAGGTTCACTGCTAAGTTCGCCTGTGTGGTGTCCGAGAGGGCAGCGCCGCAAGGACAAGGCTTTGCATGGATGCTAAAGGCGTTCATAATGCAGGGGAGCAGTGGTGGGTCGGGGGGGGAGAGCCTACACAAGCTCTTAATGAGATTTAAAATCCAAACTCATTACGCTGCTTGCTTTCCTCCCTTCTTTTT
The DNA here is from genome assembly GCF_000708025.1 of Charadrius vociferus. Classification (NCBI taxonomy): domain Eukaryota; kingdom Metazoa; phylum Chordata; class Aves; order Charadriiformes; family Charadriidae; genus Charadrius; species Charadrius vociferus. Next base: position 2,310,229 of record NW_009646736.1, on the reverse strand, counting down.
GTTTGCATTTTATGAGGGATGGGTGTCCTTGCTCCGGTGCTTGTTGGAGTTAATACGGTTGATATTTCTGAATAAATAGAGTGCCTGGTGATTTGTTACGTTGTTAGGTTACCTTGGGCTCACTGCTTCCTTAAGTGGACCAGCACAGCTAGATGAAGGCAAGATGTGCCAATTAGGATGAAAACACAGTGTAAATAAATAAACTTACTCTTTCTCCCATTGCATCGGACTGGATGTTTTCAAGCTGCCTGTGCTGAGGATCAAGAACTGATCTTTCTTATGAATATCTAAGGCTCTTTGTCCCATTTTTCCCTCTTTCTGTTCTCGCTCCTCTCCCCGGCTCCTTTGTCTCTGCGGTCCCCCACACCTTGCCTGTCTAGCTGTCTGTTCTCCTGTCTCGAAGCTGCTTCATGTCGGAGGCAGAGCGGTGTGGCTGGCTGTGCTGCAGTCCTTCCCCCCCGCTTCTGTATGCTTCCCCGGTCCCTCACCGTCACTCAGAGCCCTGCGGTTGTGCGGGATCCATTTCCAGGCAGGAACTAAAATGGGTCACGGTGCCACCAGGACTTGAGCACCGCCAAGAAGACCTGCGTGAATCGAGGATTCTTCTGGGACAGGCTGCAGTTGTGGTGACCAAACTGTGATGAATTCAAAATACTGACATTCAGTGCAGGGAAGGAAAATGTGAACTATTACTCAGATTTATTTAGCCTTTAGGTTTGTTTGTTGTTTATGTTCTTAATTCCATTACTAAAAGGAAAAATAATCTGAAAGATCCCGATCCTTTGAGGATGATTGTGTTTTAAGTTAGAAGTGGCGGGGGGGGAAAGGAGTGGGAGTTACTTGCTTCCAGATGACTCACAAGTTGTACTGGACTTTTTGGTAGGGGAATATATATTCCCATTTTGCATTTCGGTGGGTCTTCTTTGAAAGCCCATGTTTCCTTTCAAATGCTGATTAGCATTCCTCACGTGTTGTGCAGAACAGCACAGAAAATGCATATAAGGTCTTACATTCTGTCAGTGTGGTTTAGCCTGTGCAGAGCTAAATTTGCAGTCAGTAAAAATTCATGGACATACATTGCCCTTGGTCAGTGTGCGCTCCTCGTATCGACAAAGTAATAGTTGCTCAGGCAGATCAAAAGCAACACATGCCAAGGCCAGGAAACCTAAGGTTTTCAGTATTTTCTTTTTAATGTGCTACTTTCCTGGATATTTATAACTTCTCTATAAAGAATTGCTCTGTAGTAAAACATCAAAAGACATTGTTAACTAGATTTCAGTCGCAGAGCTTTCTTTAGGTGACTGCATGAGTACCCTCAAACGACTACTGGAAAATAAAATTAACAGAGAGACTGAAGATCGATCGATACATCTGATGCTCTAAACTCCATCATGTTCTTTGAGCGTAGTCCTGGTTTCAGTAGAAATAACAGTAAATCATTTCTGTTTGCTGAGAGTGAACATAACATTTTTTGATTTTGTATGTGGTGATATTTATGTGCGTAGAGAATTGTATCAATAGGGAGATGGAAAAAGAAGTTAATTTTGCTTTAAAAAATAGCAAAGCCTGTAGTTGTTCAGACTGCTATAGTTTTATGCTCAGCTCTTGCAAAAATTGTCCTTTTTTTTTAATGCAATCATGGTGATGAGTTGTTTATTGTTGTATTGAAAAATAATTTTGAAGGGCTATATAACCCTGAGGAAGATGTCATCTCCAAATAGCCGTGGAAGGAACTCTGTGAACTTGAAGACAGGATTCATCATACAGTTGTGTCACCGTTTCACAGACCCTCTAAAATACTGTAAGCTGGCAAAATGAGTCATTTTCTGTTCTGACTCCACCCTTCCCTCATACCTGCTGAGGATATCCGGAGGCTCAGGCAGGTCAGCTCCCCTTTCACAGCTGGTGGGTTTTCCAGTCCAGCTCCCGGCCTGGCTCCCTTGGGCGGTGTGAGGACCGGGAGGTGCTGGGGAGGTTTAGGATGTTGTGGAGGGCAGGATTAAGGTGTCAGGACAGGCTGTTATTGGGCAAGTGTTCTGGACCCGTTGGAAAGTGTTGAGGTTTGCAGCAAGTGGGACGGCCCAACCTGGAACCGGTGAAGGTGGGTGAGTTCGTGTCTCTGCCCAAACAGAGGAGGGGGTGGCACTCCAGATGCCAGGCACAGCAGTACCTGGCACAGCAGTAGCCTTCCCAGACATCCAGGAGTCTATTCAATTTTTTTATTTTTATTTTGTTCAAAGTTCTTGCTACCCGCATGGTCCCACCCTTTCCAGTTACTTGTTCCCTGCAGCCAAAGGACACAAATAGGCTGTTCCAGGAGTCCTTTTACAGGCACACAAACCCGGGAGGAAACTCGTGCACGTAGCTGGGTGTGTATAAACAGTCACAGCGCCCTGGCCACCCTGTTCCCCACAAGCCTGATTTAAAATAATATCTTGGTGAACATCTGGATACACGCCAGATGTCCAGACCATGCGATGTTTGTGTGATGCTTTTAGCTGCTGCATTCTTTTTTTCTGCAGAATGTCAGGGTAATGGAAAAGGGGAGTTGCAAAGAGGAGTTTGTATTTTGCTTTAAAGGTGTTGATACTAAGGATGATGGATCAGCAGTCTCCTTGTTCCTCAAATGGAGCTGTGTCAAGCGTGAATTCAATAGCGAAAGAGATTCAAAACTAGTAAGCAGGGACTTGAAAAAGGGGTGATCCGTGAGCGTGACACTCCGAGTGATTTGTTGCAGCATCTTGCAGAATTCCAGGCTAATTGTATGCGTCTTTCTCATTTTGAATCTAAACCGGTGTGGTTTCTCCGCTAGACATAAGCAGCAATCCCTCCCTGTACACACATTTTTAAGCAGAAGGGTTGGGACAAGTTGTCAACTGTTGTAGGGTTTCACTTGCCCTAATCGGTGAGGTGACCTGCCAGGTTGTGCAGGACAACAACTTGCCTTGTTCTGCCTTGGCTTTGGATCTCCAAGGCAGTTGTGTTTTGGCTTTCACTGTCTGAAGACTTACATCGAAGGCAGTTACCGCGAGGACTTCTGAAGCAAACCAAATAATGTATTTTGGGAAACCACAGACCTTTCAAATATAAACTTGGTGGGAGATCCGCTAAGAAGATAAGTGATCCCAGCACAAGAACTTTGGGAATTGCATGGAGGCAAACAGGTAGAAAAACTTCTGGATTGACAAATTTCAGTGTTTGGCATGAGATTTCTCAGAGCCTCGGAGTCGTCATGTGTTGACCACTTCAGGTTTCTTCTGCTGCATGTTTAATTACATATGTGTGATAATGTGTCTGAGTAAGGAGCTTCTCCAAGCTGGCGGATGCAAGTGGGAGTTTCTTATTAACGACTCTGTGTTCTTGCACAGGCTTTAACTGATGGTCTGTAATAAATGTGTAGTTATAAGCATACGTGCTCCCGTCTTAAAAACAAAACTGGGAAAACTATTGTTGGGAGGGATTAAATTATTATTTTAAGGTAACTACAGATTTCCACAAAGAAATAATAATTAAAATAACAACTGCCTGCTTGCTGGCAAAGCTGTCTGCACCACCCATTTCCATGAATTTGTATTCAAGGTGGGGGATGCAAGTCTTGGTCGGAAGGGGGAAAAAAAAAAAGCGCTTTCTAAAGATCCTTAGTAAATAACCAGCTTCAGGGTTCAGCGAACAGCTTAGACAAGTTACATGTCAGATAGTGCCAAGAAGTAATTGCAGCATTTAAATAGAAGTTTGGTCACATTTTTAAAAAGATCTCATGGTTTGCTATGGAAAATGGAGGTTAGTTACATATCCTCCGTGGGAAAAAGGCCTTTATTTTCAGGACTGGGTAGTGTTGACCATATTTAAATTTATATAGATAAATTTATAGATAAAAAAATTGACTTTTAGGAGGCATCAGACCTGATCAAATTCTGGTCTTGGTGATGTTCGTACAGATGAATAGTTACCAAACTGACAGAGATGATGATACAGTCTTGCAACTTTTGTTTGCTCTGGACTATTTAACTGCATGTTTCCTTTCGCTGGCAGCGCACTGACATTTCACATTCAGAAAGCTTGCCGTCCAGTCTGAGCTCTTCCCTTAAATAATTGGCAAGGAAGTGTTTTCATGTGGCAGGAGATTTTGCCCAAGAATGTTTGCGGCTACCAAATGTTTAGATGGGCTTCTAAATTTTCTAGTTGTTTTTGCAGCTGACTAAATTAATTGGAAAGCAGCCAGAGAGACAGCAGAGTCCGGTCTGTAGTTGAGCAACAATAAAAGGCTTTGGAGAACTTTATCAAAGCTTCCATTAACCCCCTGCTGATGTCCTCAAACGGGATTTTTTTGAGAGAGTGGAAACACAAAAGCTAGGCTGCACAACTGCCCCTGTGTGTCCATTCAAAGGTTTTAAATCCGCACAGTTACTAATTAAAATGCCATGCAGAGTAGCACAAATAAACATCGCCAGACCCTGAAGCCCAAAGTTTCTGCAGTGGCTCATAGTTTGGAGGGCAGGGGGCTGAACCGACCCCGTAAGGGCGGGTAGAGCATCCCCCTTTGGTTCAGATATTCTGTCCTTGTATGAGGAGTTGCAAAATGTGTGTCGAGTCCATCCATACGCATGAAATCATACTCCCAGAACGCCATCCCAAGGCAGCCGGTTATTTTTTATTTATTTTTCGCATAGCATTGCGTTGAACCACGAGGACTAAATAGAGCTGTGGCACGCCTGCTGGATCTCTATAATCATGTTTGCCAGATTTTGGCGGACATCAAAATGCTGAGCACACGAGTGAATACTGCTCCTTTCATTGCGAAATGTCACTTCAGATTTAGCCCCACGTGTGAACTGGCGTGCAGGGAACGCTTTATTATAATGGCTGGGCTCCAGTGGGCTTCCCCTCCCAAACAAAGCAGGCAAATGCGTAGCCTCTATCTGCATCTACTTGAAGGATTTCATGGCGTCTCCTTAGATTAAGGTAATCCGCCTTCATTACTAAATTCAAGAACCAGAGTCCCAGAACTCTTAGTCGTACACTCCGAGAATGGATTTGATGTCTCTGAAAGTTGTGATTTGTAAACCGATAATAACAAAAGTTCATCATGGTTTCAGGTTTATTTTTTTAAATACAGTCCAGAGAGATGTAGGAAGCTCAAGCATTTGTATTTTATTCCTCTGGTCATTTGTATTTCAAAACATCCCTGATGGAAAAGTCCTACTGTTAATTTAAAAAGAAATGATAACTTTTGTCTCAGCCTTCTGAACTGTTCCTGCAGAATTTATTAGGATTTTTATCCCTGCTATCAAATTCTATCACTTGGTCTTAAAAAGACGATTGACTGATTCTGATTTTTTATTAAATACTTCTACTGTTCCGTAAAATTTCTTTGGTTTTGTCTGTATTAAAATCCACTGAAAGTATCTACGGATTATTACAGACAGAAAAACCCTTAAACGGTAATGTGCTTTGGATATAAATGTCTTTCAGTTCCATAGATTACTGAAGACTAAAAGGCAAGCGCTGAAGTTTTTAATTAGCTTTTTATTATTTTTAATTTTCTATGTGCCATTAAATGGTCCCATCAAGAAATAATAGGACAAGACAGTTTTGGCTAAGCAAAATAGGAAGGCATAGTGGGCTGGAAGAGCTGTCTCATATATGAATTGAGTTTTGTGTGGTGTCCATTTATTTCAGCAAACAAATAAAGGCATGATCTCAAGACAACCCACTACAACGGCTCCCTGGGAAGATTGCGCTTGTCTCGATAACATACTGCGTTCTTTAAATCTGTCCTCTGAATCAGCCTCAATTTATCTTTCTTAGCATAAAAGGGAATGCAGATGGCATGGCTGCAGCCTCCCTTCTAGTTTATCAGGATATTGTGCATGCACATAAATAAGACAGAAAGTGACTGGAATATGTAAGTGGCGGAGCGTTAAATCCCGGGCTTTTCAAGCTCCCCGGGCACTCTGGGACAGGCTGGCTAAGGGGAGTCCTATAGGAGCTGCAGAGATTTGTGGGCTCTCCATCCTACTTCAGACGTGGTGTGCAGACCCAGCGGTGCTCTTCCAAGAGCATTTCAGCCGTTTCCTTTCACTGCTGCTTGTGCTGAAGCTTAAAACTGCAGTTGTGCAAGTCCTGGGAAGAACTGATTTGAAGAGAGTCGACTGGGCTCAAAGGGATGCTTCTTTAGCACAACCGGCAGGTGTGGCATTTTCTTTAGCCAAAGAATATTTTTATTTATATTTGTTACACTGACAAGCTGTGAACATCACAGGTTAGAAGGGGCTCTGTAGCACAGGAGTGTCCTAGCTTATTTTCAGTCTGATCCTTAAATGCAAGTTACCAGCTTCATCTGGATCAAATGAGAAGATAATCAGATTTTTGGACCTGTTGATGACAAAACCAAACTAAAAACAAAAGCATGATTCTTACAGGAAGGAGAAATAGAACATTGAAAAATGCTTTGCATGTTGTTGGAAGAACAAACAATTTTTGAATTGCAGGTTTTGAGTGAAGATTATGTTTTTCCTTGCAGTCCCCATCCTCTGCCTTTCTCAGTTCCACCCCGTAAGTCACCTTTGGGGCCCTGGCCTCGGAGGGGAGGAGAGACCTGCTGCAGAGCTCTCCTCGTCAGGAGCCCGGGTGGGCTCTCAGAGTCCTCTATCAGATGCAAATCTGGGACTCAAAATGAAGGTCCAGACTCGGAATACAGACCCATCTATGCGGTTGCTGAGCCGATTTGGGATTATTAATTTCACGGGGTTTTATTTGCCTGAACTGTAGCTCAGTACTCCTCCAGGAAATAAACATGGCTGATTTCTTTGTATGACTCCAAATCTTCATAACCTCATGAGGTTGATTTTTATTTATTTATTTAGGATTGAAATTGTTCAGGCTTTGTAATGGCGCTTGCATTGCACAGGAATCTTTACCAATTATCGTTCTGTTTCCCACTGAGGCAGCCACCTTTAATATTTAATTGCTTATGCCATTTGGGGTTTTTCTAATTGGCACAATTTTTAAATGAATAATGCACTAGTTTTCAGTATCCGTCATAAAACCAAAATAATGAAACCCCTTTATAAGTTTAATTATGTGCCACCTATGATGTAATCAGTTACTGACATCATGAACTAAGATTTTAATTTTAAGGTTTATGTGTTTCAGGAAGTGTAAGACTCTTCCCCAGTTTGTCCTTCATCACTTTTTTTTTTTTTTTCCCCTGAACAGCAAACTTCAGGTAGCTTTGCTTTTTGCAGCAACACTGTGTGCGGAATATAGTGTTCTCTCTCATCGGGTCTATTAATGGCTTTTAATTTCCTGAAGAGATGTGCCTGTTACGCATGGAGGAAAGGGGGCTTAATTCAGTTCCAGTGGGAGGACCTGGTAGAAGAGCTCTGAGTGTGGGAGTTAGGTGTGCTGCAGTCTGGTTCTCTGGGGTACTTTCCCAAAAGCACAAAATATCTTTTTCCCCTGAAGAAGGGGGACTTTGATGGGGTAGTATGGCAGGGTGTCTTGCAGCATCCTGGAAGAGCTGAGGATCTCCAAGTGTTGTCAGACTATTGTCCTTCACAAAGTGCTACTAACATAAGCCCAGAAAACCTAAACCTTGATTCAGTCTCAAAAGTTTCTAAACATCCCAGAGGCAGAGATCATATCATGTATCCATCTAACCTTTGTACAGAAGGTACTTTACCAGACTTCCAGCTGAATGGTTCGAATATCAACTATAATTAAAATTTATAGGTCGTTCAGCTGAAATGTAAATACATAAATGCAAACCTTCTGCACCAGCCTCTTCTGTGTGATGGAGCCTGAAGTAAATAAAGGTGAAGTTCCTTAACTTTCATGACTTCAAAACAATTTATTACTCTCCAGTGTTAAGATGGGAATTGTGATTTTTATTGTCAGGTGAGTCCTGAGTTTTGATTCTTTGGGGTGCCACAGACTCAGGACGGCATGTTTCAGACCCAGCCTGCAGTTGCTGTTGGAGCTGTTTATCACAGTTGAAGTAAAATGTTTATAATTTTATTATCTTTTCTTCCTCCAAGATTCTTGCCATTTCTGACTTTGGGTGATTGATCTGAGAAACCCAAATGGCAAAGTCTAACTCTCTGCTGTTACCGTAGCACTTCAAAAGCCAGGATGAGACAATGTGGCCAAATCTATTTATTAATAGAGAATGCTGCTTTAGCAAAATGAGGCATAATATTTATTTATTTATTTATTTTGTTTAGAAGATACTTCAGTATTTCCAAAGCATCTAAGTGGCACATAGAGCAGAGGCTTTTATTTGTCTGGATTTCAAAAAGGCTTTTAAGCAGCTCTTTTTACAAAATCTAATATTCTTAATGCTGAAAGTAAGTGACAAAGGAAGTTATTTAGCACATAAATATATATCATCGAGACATCCTTGTTTCAAGTAAATAAAAAGTAACTGTGCAAGAACCAAGGAGAACAGCATTAGGAGATGTGTTGCCTTGGGTACCAAATCACACATTTGCCCCATAGTGGGTTAAGCTTCACGCTATAACTGTTGGGGTAACCACATGCTCAGGGGGCTTGGTGGTAAGTATAAGAAAGGACCAAGGAACAGAAATTAGGCTTTCTGTTAATAAATACAGGCATGAGGCATCAGGTGAGAGCTGTCCTTTGCAATGTGAGGCAAAGCATTGTCCCTTTGGGATATTTATAGAGCAGGGTCAATATTTTTGGTATTGTTTTATGGATTGTTGATATGCTATGGTATGTGGTTGGAAGGCTGCATACAAGAGGTGGTTTGCAGGGCACAGATACAGTAGGTTATTTCATTGTTTCTGTACAATTTAAGAACAACTTTACCCCCCCCCCCCTTGTCTGTTGACTCATAAAGTGTATGCAGACATGTCTTAACTTCTCTGACTGTGGGCAGGAGGATGGGAAAAAGGGAGGAGGAGCAGCTGGGTGGTTGCTTGACTTGAGGAAGGGTTTAGAGAATGGGACAGGGATCTCATTTGGGGGCATCTGATGTGTCTTTGAGGGTAGCTGATTTCATTGTGGAAGGGGGAGTGGAGGAGTTTGTTTTGAAAAGGCAGCTCAGCAGATCCTCCTCCTGTGCAGCAATACAAAGGTGAAGGACAGGCTGTTTCTGGGGGGGAATTAGCTCTGGTGGCTACCTCGGGCTTCCCGGGAGGAACAGCAGGCTCTGTGGGTGAGGTAGAGTTGCCCTGAAGGAATGGTGGGTCAGATTGCTCCGGACTACTTATTTTGAGCGGTTGGGGAACGCCCCATTTCCAACATTGTTATCTGTTTTAATAACTAGAGGTTATGGTCTCTAATTTCTCATTCTGGCTCCGCCAGAGCCACTGTACCCTGGGGTGATACACATCGTGTCCCAGCATCAGTGGTTCCTGGTGGTCTGTGCTTGCTGGACCAGCGTCTGGGAAGTAGGAGGATGATTACAGCATGTGCTTCCCTGAAGTGTTCAAACCCAAATTCGGGTTGTGGGATCCTACCTCTAAGCGTGACAGGTCTGGGCCCTAAAGGAAGGGCTCGGAGAGTTACGGCAGTCTCTCTTTGTCCAGACTGCATGCATGGCCCATTTTCTCTGCTTCTCTCAATCCAATATAACGCAGTGGAGCATCAGGGTTGGCTTCTTTAGGCTACAAAATTTATTGTTGTTTATATTGGGTCAGATTTTAACCTCAACTAGAGGGAAGAGTAACTGCAACGTGACCTGCTTTGTGACCAGCGGCTCCAAACCTGCTCAGGTGAGACAGCTGCTGACTAATTCCCCATCTTAACAAATTGCTTATAGCTCTAGAGTTTCTTAGAGCAATTCACAGTGCTAAGTACATTCACCCTTCTTGTGTTAATCATTCCAGTTTAAGCATTTAGAAATATTTCAGTACTGTTTTTTTTAAGTGGTTGTAATGTTCAGACATTTTTATAAATTGCCTTCCAACTGAAAGACTTGTTTTCCTGTTTGTTTTAAACTGGCATTCATACATACAGGAAATACACAGTATTCTGCCATGTTTCTGTTGGCAACTATTAAGTTATCCTTGTCAGAACATGCCAACAAGATTTCTTAGCAAGCTAGCAGAAAGAAAACAAGCAGTTCTCAGACTAAACAGACCCCATGCTCGAGCTGTAATACAGATCTCTTGCTAAATGCTATGTAGATTCTATAGTCTTTTGGTTTAAGGCAATCTTTGGGATTGCGGGTTGCAGATTCAGATCTTTGGAGTTACCCCAGACCTGCATTGCATTAGCTGACACCATGATTTGGCCTTCAGAATTGGAGGGCCGGTACTTGGAAATCATGTATTGCTGTCAAGAGCTGGTCCTTAGAAAATAATGGTCAGAATGAGCCATCTCCTGGGTGCGCAAAATCTTCGTCACCCCTGTCTCATTGCAGTTCCTGATGTAAACCACAGGGAACTGTGGTCAGACCTCAGCTCCTGTAATTGGTTTGATCTCAATTAGAACAGTTCTGGTACCCTGAAGTAGCCTGTGCTAAAATTGACACAGAACTGAACGTGCAACCCAGAAAACACACAGGCTCTTTGTGGATCCTCAGCAGCTACTGCATGGCTCCAAGAACTGAAGCTGGAGCAGGGTGGTAAAAATACAGCACTCCAGTAATCCTCAACTACTACTATTTGTTGCTACTAACAGCCTGGGGTTTCCTTCAAGCTTTTGATTTTGATGCAAGTCAGAGCCAGCTTTTGTGGTTTGGCAAGATTTGCAGCGCAGGTTCTTTTGGGAAAGGCAAGAAATGAAAACTTTAAAACAGAGGAAATGTTGAAAACATAATAATGCTGTGTTAACAGTCTTTAAAATCTCATTTTCTAGCCCCTTCCTTTGTGAACATATCATTACAAACATAACTGATGTGGGCTGGTCCCTAGGTTTGAGAGCTTGTCACTTGTTTTTCTCAGAGCTCCGTGACAGCGGTGGGGTTGCGGAGCCTGGAAAGAAAGCAGAGATCATTTGGGGCTGAAGGTGTCCTATGAGAGCACCCTGTGGCCGAGCTGGTGCTTTTCCTGAGCAGCGTGATTTCTAGTAACAAGGAGGGAAAGTTTAATTCGGAAGCATTATGGCTGATTGAAGGGACTGAGAGAAAGAGGCCAAGCTCAGCTGTCACGCTGCTTTTGCATTACGTCGGCCGGGATTTTCAGGTGTGGGTGGATAACCTTGGGCGCTTTACTCCAGTGGTGTAGATTAAGTCTTTGCTTTAAATGCTAAAGCTTGAAACTGCTGGCCTGAATCTCGGCTTGTCTCAGTTTCCAGGCTGGGAGGTGTTCCTTGCCAGTCGTCATTCCTGGGGGAGGGAGACGCAGACGGTGGGAAGACAGAGGACTCGGGAATGTCTTGGGAGGCTTCCAGTGACTCGGTTGAGCAATCGGGCCTCTAGATCTTCGTCCAAGTCCTAACCTGGCCCAATCATCACTAGTACAAATGTTTGCTCCACTTACACAGAGGGAATAATGAAAAAAAACCAACCAAACATGCATGTGGTTAGTTTTTAAAGTGCACACGGAGCCCACAGGCTCTTGCAGGTCCCTAGGAGCACGGCGTACCTGTCATACCAGCACTGAGGAATGGGAATGCCAAACTCTAGCGCAGCTCTTCAGACCTGCACAGACATCTAGTCTCCGTGAGTGCACGTAGGTTCACATGTGCAAAACACTTTCATGTGCTTATCCTTACGTGCATACATGGCTTATCCATATGCTACGCATATGTTTGGAAATTTGGTCATGCTAAAACGCATTCCCCTTTGTCTGCGAAGCCGTTTGCCAGGCGGACTCCGAGCACAGGGGTGGTGTTACTCAGAAGGAGGGGTCCTGGAGCACTTCTGCCCGGACAAGAGAGGGGAGTGTATAAAAGGTCCGAGGGACCAACGGGAAGCAGGACTGAACGCCAACATTTTAGGAAAGAGCAGAACTGCTTTCTTCTTAATTTATTCTGATACATGTAACTAAACAGGGCTGGATACTTCTTCCTTCACTTGGTTTGAAGTCAGTGTGACAGCTAGTAGAGTAAGCTGCTCTCTTGCATGAATAAAATTACCAGAATCTGGCCTGGAGAATGTTGCCTTTAGAAATGATTAAAAACATATTTAATTCTCTGTGTTGTATATCCTTTTCCTGCTGTGAGATTATTTGATAATATAATTTACAAAATCCCATGTAGAAACCTACAATATTACAAGGTAAATATTCAAAGAGAAAACCTGAAATGTGCCGGGTTCCCTTAAATGTGTTTTGTTGCAATTAAGAGAAGATCTTTTATTGTCTTGTTTTGATTTCTAAGAGGACTTTTCTTCAGTGTTAGGTTCTCAGAAATCTTCTTCTTTCCTTCCTTTTTTTTTTTTTTTTTTTTTTTAGTAATTAATAATGGAGCAGACTTTTAGTATCTACCCTGGAAGGTAAAAACCCTTAATCACAGTAACATCATTAGTGCTTTCAAGCATTTAATTTTGATGCTTGACAAAGCACATAGCCATTGATAAGAACAAATAAGTGTTGTTGTGTGCAATTGAGGGAAAAAAGAAAAGCATGAAAACCCCTAAGCTTCAAGTAATTAAATTTAAATATGTTATTTGAATTTAGCTGAGATAATGTACAAACTGTGGGTATATTTTTCAATCAGTGAAAGACCCCTTGAGTAAACATGATCCATTTAAATTCAAATCATGGGGAGTGGAAAGTAAACCCTGCTGTGGTTAAGAAGGCATCTTCACTAAAATATTGGGCATTGTGTATCTTTGATATCTGAGTACTCGTGTGTTGTAGTTTTGTAAAGGGCTGTTTTCACTCATGGATGCCTACATGCCAGAGACTTTATTGCATCTATTTATTTCCTGTTTTTTTTTGTCGTCTGTCCCGTCCCCCCCCCTTTCCCTAATTTGAACCAGTAATGAAAAACTGACACTCTGCTTCTGCTATCCTTTAAAGTGCCTCAAAACTGTTATAATTCAGCACTTATTAGCCTTGGGATATGGCTTTATGGCATTTGGGTGAAGTTTTTGTAGTACATCTGTGCTCTTTCTCTCTCTGTAGGCCACAAGCTCAGAACCGCAGTAATAAAACTACTAGTAGGTGTTTAATGGCAGGTTATTGAGGAAGTAGATAAAAGAAAATTGCAACATTCACATCAGTAGGGAGTGGGGTTTTTAAGGGAGAGGAACTGCTGAGCTTTGAACTAGGGAAAGTTACACATGGTGCTTTTGTTCAAGGGGACCACTTTTTAGACACCAAAATACCTCATCATTCTTCCCTGTGAAATGGGATGTTCTGGTAGAATTGGTGCTTGGTATGTACAATCTGTGCACGTGTGGCAGAAAAACTTGCTGTTGTAAGCAATGATGATTGAGAAGCAAGTTTGTCCTTAGTGTTCCCTTCCAAATATCAGGAGCAGGGAGGGGGAATGTGCAAGCAGTGAAAGAAAAAGCGATCTCCCACTCTTTTCCAAAAGTATTAAGTGATCTTACTGTGAACATCTTAATTATGCATGTTACTCTTTTTTGTCAAGCTGTCCTCAGTATGTTTTGTGTAGGAATGTGTGTGTATAATGAACAGTTAGCCCACGCACATATAAGAGAAGATTCTGTCTTTTATTCTGCTCGTGATCAAAGCGTCATTTTACAACCTGTTACATGTTTATCTTCACATCATCCCTAAGAGGCAATTTAAAGGCAAAAGGCAGAAGAACAAAGAATTTAAATATTTTGCACAAACTCACCCAGAAGGCTGTGACTGCTGCATGGATTGCCATGGTGAGCTGGCAGTGATGCTGTCCTCTTTGTCCTGGACTCCGCTGACTGGACTCTTATGCCCTTTTGGTAATATATGTCCAAGGAGACCCAGACCTCTTGTTCTTCTAGAAGCCCAGTCTTTCAACTGCTCAGGTCAGCTGGTGAATCCTGGAAAACAAGGAAACAAACCTGATTTGTAGGGCTATTTGCAGAAGTAAGAGAGAATTGGTAATGGAGGATTTTATCCATGCGGTGGGATAACTGTAGTACTCTCTGTAGTTACTGAGCCCAGTTCCTCAAGGTCTACAGAGTTGCAGATCATCATTCTGCTGCATAGACTGCTACAGGTCTGTGCTGCAGAGATGTCGGAGAGCTCCCAGACAGCCTGTTGCAATTCTGGTACCTCGTTCTGTAGTTGGACTTCAGCACTTTTAAGGATTTCTGCTTAGCATATGGAGAGGCAGGATGTACAGTCAAAACAAAAAAAACCTAAGAAACAAATTGCTCATCTGCAGGACAAGAGAAGAGATTAAAAGTTTCGTAGGATGAATTTGCATATAAAGGACAGGAAGGAAAAACTAGAGCTATTCTTACAATTGTAATGGTATGAAGTAATGAAGAAATTGATGTACAAGTCCTCTTTGTGTCCTGGAGCCAGGAGCAGCTCCTTTATTCCAGTGTGGTGTAGTGCCTAACATCAGCTGTCCATTTTTGAGAGTCATGAGAAAGCAGTTGTTAAACTGTATAGAGCTAAGGATCTTCCACAAGAAGGGGTAGTTAATATATATTCTTCTGCTGCAAGTAGCCATTTTACAACAGAGAAGAAACATGCTTTCATGCAGCAATTACCACCCCGATATTGAAGGACTCACTAAATTCCAGTATAAATGCCTGCAGAAATGAGGTGAGAAACCAAGGACGTTAAAAAGAAGATAAAGGAAAGAAAGTCAGCTTTCTGCAATTCTTGAGGTCAGACCAGCGTAAGCGACAGATTCTCAGTAAAAAGAGTTGCTCGTCTGCCCTGCGTGAGGCACCGATTTACTAAGCAGACTTCTGTCCAGTTGGTTTATCAGTAATGTTGTGCATGTGTGTGTTTTAGGTTAATGAATCTGATTTCTAATTTATTAGCTGACCGGTATTCTTGGTGCAAAGGAGGGAAAGAAAGTCTGATTCTCTGTTGAGGAACTGTGAGGTTGTTAAGCAGGTTCTCAGTCATGCCACAGATATAACTTGACGAAGCACACCTGGATCCTCCCTGTTGGCTGCGTTTATAGTCTCCTCTGACATCCAGTATTTGGCTTTGCATGTGAGAGACAGACAAGGAAAAAGAGAGAAAGGTTCTGGAGGCTTTTCTAACAGAGATGCCAAACTGTCAAATAGTAAATCAGGAAGCAGGTCCCTGATGGTTTCACATCAAGAGGAGACACCCTTTTGTGACTGTGCGGTGTCTACTGGTTATTTTCACTTCCGTCAGAACTGTCTGATATGGTCAAGTAGGTTTGAGGCTTTAAACATTCAATTTTCCTTTCATTTATTGTGACTGTTTTATTTATTTGTCTGTCTTGGTACTTTTCAAGGATACATACTTCAAGGATACTTTTTACTCTCTAACATTTTCATGGATCGTCATCCCGAAGTTAAGGGTAGAAAAAGAAACAAAAAGAAAGGGAGGAAAAAAGAGCAATATGTCTACAGCTTCAGGGGACAAAAGAAGAAATATATTCAATTTAGGAAGACCTCTAATCTCTGGTTATACAGGACAGCTTTGTTAGATAAGATTAAAAATTTCATGAATGTCCCTTTTTATCCCTGGAGACTCCGCCATTTATACCAGCTATTGTCAGCATCAAAAGAGCTTGATAACAGCTGGCTAGAGACGTGACCACACAGCAACACAACAGCAAGGAAGGGGCAGCCGGGTTCATAAATCTTCAGAAAACCCGTTCCCCCAGCGCAGCCATGAATCTGCTGCTATCACAGTCAAAGGGAGAATGCATTGTCCTCCAGCCAGTCAAAAACCTGAACTTCAGCATTAACAGGGGCTCTGTTGAAAGTGTAGGGTGCACAATGAGATGTTTTCCATTATCTTCTTCATTGCAGCCCTTATTACAGCGCACAGATACAGTTTAAAGGATCTTTGAGTTTAGCTTGTTGCTAGGTAGAGTTTTTCCAAAAATCACGCAGCCCTTACCCTTGGCAGTGTAATCCTGCTTTTTCTGTTTATCGCATCAATATGGTGCCACATGCGACATGGTCAGATCATGCCAGTTCGGTACACAATGGACCAGTCTCTGATATCTCCTAGCTGGGAAGGAGCTATCAAAGGCAGGATCTGGCCCTCGGGCGCTGAGCTTCCTCATTCTCCAGGGACTGCTCACAGACTCGGCGTAAGCTGGGCAAGTTAGGAAGCACAAATTGGCTCAGACTCTTGAAATACAAGTTTCCTGGTTTTCATGGGAGGGTCCAAATTCATATGTACTCGGCTTTCTTCTGGTCTTACTTAATTCAGTGGCAATATTTTCTCAGCTTTATAGAAAACCAGCTTGGCCCCGCAGGAACTTCATAGTTTCTGTAAAGCAAGCAGCTAATGAAGTAACAGCAGTTAATTTCAGGAGATGGAAGGAGAAAATTACTATGGACCAAAACAAAAGTGCAAGTCTATGTACTGTGCCTAAGAAAGGACAAAAGTAAAGCAGAATCATTTAGTAGGGAGATTCATACCCACCCATCGCGACCATTGCAGTGTTCAGCCAACTGTAATGTTACTTCAAAGCCTACCTATCTAGTATTGCCCAGAATCCAAGAACAAGCTTTATTAGAGAGGAATTAAATGCAATTTTGTTAGAGAAAACAGGAAAAAGACTTAATGCTTCTAACCCCCCTCCAAGAAAAACACGGTTTCTGAAAGTGCTCATGTTATGAAAGCTATGATTAAAAACTTAAAACCTAAATTATTGTTTATATATTTGTCTTTTTTTTTCCTGACAGCTCCATCCCCAATTGCTTTGATCCAGGCTAAAGAGATAACAAGGCATAGCGTTGCCTTGGCTTGGCTGGAACCTGACAGGCCAAATGGAGTGATCCTGGAGTATGAAGTCAAATACTATGAAAAGGTACTGTTCAAAAATGGACAAGCAAAGAGTTTTGTTTGGGTCCGAGGAGAGCTTTTTACTTCATTCCATTACAGTTTATTTCCAGATAGGATTCCGTAATTTGAAACCAAATAGATTCAGTTTAGTAAAATCCAATTAAGGATTTCATGCGCTTGAATGGTTGCTTGAAAGAATAAGACTCATAGGCTGTTCCAGCTGTATGGTACGAGTTTATTTTGTTATTTTTTCCTACCTAGGAACTGAGCTTTTGTGGCAAGCATATTTATAATGAGAATCAATAATGTTGGGCAGAAGTGAGAAGCTTTACTTCATAGAAGTATAATAATGAAGTATATAACACAGCAATAATAATAAGATCTGTTTGCCAATAGCTTCTGCTTAGAGCGATAGTGTGGGCTGGATGGCTTTTAATAGAGAATAAGGAACGAAAATTACATTCTTCATACTTTTCAAGTTAGAGGAAGATGTTATTCCTAGAAATAACTTCTCAAGTATGGAACTATGAAAAGAGCTATTTTCTTTGAAGGTTCTCTGCAAAAATGAACAATTACCTGCTCTTGCTTGTGTGTACTCTCTCTCACATGCGCATGCATACTTCTAATTTTTTTTTAATGAAGATAATCACTTACTTGCTTCCCTAACGTATACAGAAAAAGGTATCTGGTTTGCAGGGAATCTAGATTATTACATTTTCTGTTGGATTTTCCAGCCAAAAATAGAACAGTTTTTAAAATTGGGCTTTCTGGAAGATGTTCTCTAAGTCTTTTCTTTTTAAAAATATGTTTATCTTTTTTATATGGCTCCTGGCTGGTAGGAAGAAAAGGAAAGTGCCAGCATGTGTGAGTAAAATGTTGCTTGTTCATCAAGAGGATCCTATTTGAAGTCTTGGCTGTTTTCCAAAGGATTTTGTGTGATTTCTTAAATAGTCAGTGATATATGAGCGTTGTACCTACCGCCTCATCATCCTTTTTTGGCTTGCTCAGAGCTCCATGCAGCACACGGTGCCAGGGGTATTGAGCAAGGCCGACAGCAGGAGCCCTCGGGACGTATTTTGAGAATTCCATCATTGTTACTCATCTTCTTTCATCATGACAGTTTTGGCAAGGAAATGGGGTTCCACGGTTCATGGTGCAGCGAGGCATTTCTATTTGATCACCACTGTGTTCTTTCGTTGTTAGGACCAAAACGAGCGCAGCTATCGCATTGTGAAGACAGCCTCCAGGAACACTGACATCAAAGGCTTGAATCCCCTGACTTCGTATGTATTTCACGTCCGGGCCAGGACAGCGGCAGGATATGGAGACTTCAGTGGACCATTTGAGTTCACAACCAACACAGGTAATGACATGCCCACTGATTTCTTTTTCTTTTCCTTGAGCAAAGAGTGCAAATGTAACTGAACTGTGTGTTGGGAGTTTCCCGTTGGTTGCTTGGACTGTGGTGTGTTGGTTCTGGGAAAATGTTCTTCCGTGGCCACATGCCTGTTAGTGATGCCACGAATCTGACCCGAGACACCTATTTGAGTATGCTATTTTCTAGATTCTAACAGTGAAAGTACTTCAGTGTTGCATAAGGAGACATGCACCCTATAAACGCTTGGAAGCTGTTGATGCTGGAGGGATTTAACTACCTATTTTGTTTACTGTAAATGTACATGTTTGCACATGTTTTTGGTATATTTCATTTGCAGGAGAATAGAACCCTGTTACTCCCCTGTGCAAGCTATTGACATAGATCAGTTAGGTGTCCTACATCAGCTTGCATATTTGCACTTTTCCTTAGACGGTCATACAAAGACAGAATGTTTGAATTATGTTGTCAGTAGAGCTTTTCACTTTGCTCAAGGAAACATGCAAATGTAGCCCCCAAAATGTTTGTTTTTCAGTGGCAGGGATGCAGTGTGACCAAGCCTATTTTATTTTGGACATACAGGTTTGTTTAAATCAATTTAAGGTCATGCCAGTTAGTGACAACATCCTTCAGGATGTTAACAGCTGAAAATAATCAATCCAGCAGGAAGAGGGAAGACGTTTTAAAATGACTTACTCTGTCAGTTGGGGAGTGATCATCTGGCCCCACTGAGAGAAAAAGGAGGAGGAAAGCAATTAGAAAGGCAAAAAAAAAAATAGCCGTTATACCCTCTGAGCAACACTGAAGGGGAGAAGGAGAGGGAGTACTTGTTCCCAGTGAACTGAAGTTCCCCAAATCATTATCAAACAACATGTCTTCAGCTAATTAGGGCCCTGTTGGAAAATTGTGTCAAATGACATGTAATAATGGCCTGAAAGTAGATTTGAGTGCTACTCTGAAGTGCCTTCACAAGCCAGAAAGCCTCATTGAGTGCTACCTAGGTTGATTTTTTGAGGGTGTCTGACACTAACGCCCCCTTTTCTGTTTCCAGTTCCTTCCCCCATCATTGGCGATGGTACCAATCCCACAGTGCTTCTTGTTTCAGTGGCTGGCAGTGTTGTTCTTGTGGTCATTCTCATTGCAGCCTTTGTCATCAGCAGGAGGTAAGAACTTAAGCTTCTCTCTCCCTCTCTCTCTTTCATGAGGGAGCTTTTTGTCTCCTCCAAACAAAGCTAAATTCTTTGATTAGCATCATAAACAGTGCATTTGCATTACAAGCCTTCTCCCATGTAGCTTTGATCTTCTCAACATTAGTACCAAGCAGCATGTGATGTAATGGCAATAGTTCCAGTTCTATTTGCCCTTCAGATGCAGAGCTGATTCCAATAACTGGCATTGAGAGGCAAGCCAGCTAGAGATTTGTGGTTAGTATAATCTGAAGTTAAGTTTAATGGGTATGGGTACAGTAGATTTTCTTGGACTGACTCCCGATAGACGAGCAGTAAACAACTGCACTGTTGTGAACTAAGCCATCAGACTGCTATGCTTGTGATTTTTGTGTTAGTCCGCATGAGTCTGCAGTAGTCTTTTGGGTTAGTCCTTTCAGTGTGAGTGGATATGACTGTAAAACAGAAGCCACAGTCATTCAGCATCATAGGCAGTCACACAGTAGACTGGATCGATGGTTATTTCATCAGAGCAGGACCATCATCTTCTACCAAGTACTTGTTCATTCTCCCAAATTCAACCCAGGCATCAGGAACAATCCTGCGAATGGCAGGACAGCGTAGCAGAAACACAGTGTGAGTGTTTCTGTCTTCATCTTTGTGTTGAGTCTCATTTGAAAAGATCAGCATGATTTTGCTTCAGTGTAATTCTGAGGTAAAACTGGCTGTATCATTATTGCATCTGAAGCCTGGAATCTGAGGGATGCACGTTTTGTCAGTCTCTGTTGATCAGTTTAATGGCATCAGCCATAAATGTGCACAAATTCCTCTTGATTTGCTCTCTTACTTTAAATTGTCTTAAAGAGCAGTTAAGTCACTGTGATTGTAGTATCTGGAAAGCAGACATGCATTGTTACAGCTTTCTGTGGGTGTTCAACTCAAAGCCTTCATGCTGGCAAGAAGAAAGAAGAGCAGAACATATGAAAATGTAATGCAGAAAGACAGGTTTATTAAAAGCCGTTGCAACAGCAAATAGCGTCACTGAGCTTGATGACTTAATCTCCTCTCTGCTTTTATTGATCACTTTATTATTTAAGGCAGGATTGATAGCAGGATACATTGGATTTCTAATTATGAGTCGCCACCTTGGAGAATTGAGCCTGTCGAGCTGCTTTGAGATGATTCCTTCTCCTCCTCCCCCTATAAAAAAAAGTCGCTTCCCAAGGCTGATAAACACTGCCTGGTGATTGGCCCTCAATGGATCACTTTTTAGAAAATGAAATGTCAACCCCTTGCCCTCATATTGATTCTCTTTAGTACCAGCCATAAAGCTGTCAAAGGAAAGGCTGCCTGGAGCCAGGTAGCTGACAGACTCGCTGATGCGGGCGCGCGCTCGGGCAGGTCTTCTCACCGCTCAGGCTGTCTCTTCAGTTATCTCTGCCCACAAGTGTTCAAACTTGGACAAAGACAAGACAAAGGGCAGGTGGGCAGTAGGGACAAAAGGCTGGTCCCAGCACTGGTGTGAATGGAGATAAAAGTATCCTGGTGGCGACAGGTTCAGACATGTCCCGTAGCTCTGCACTGAAAGGTCTCAGAGAGGCTGTGGAAGGGGAGAGGCATAGCAAGATGAATGAAATACTAGGACAGTGAAACTGCTCTGTGCATACTAATGCACGGTGCCTTGCTAATTAATAGCCTTCCTCAATACACAGCTCTCAGTAGCTGGAAGTAGCTCTCAATGAACAGAATCTGCTTTAATATTCACTATTCCTCTAACTATTTTAACCACTTTACCAATGTCATTTAGAGGTGTGGGCTTTGGGGATATTTCATGATGTTCCTACACTAGCAAAAGTTGATAGCAAAATAATTATATTTTGTTCCAAAAGGACTTCAGATGAGAACAAGCTTTTCTGTCTCTACAGTCCCCATAAGGAGGTTTTATAATCTCGCCGTGACCTAAAAGTCATATTTTTATAATCAAAACTGTGCTTTGGCCTGCAGACATGGCCTCTCTGCATCCATGAACCAAATGTGGGAACTGGGCTTATGCTGTAGGTGCCCGCTTTCGAGCTCTGGGTTATTGCTACTAATTTAGCATTACGTTTTTTCAAGTCATTGCTCAAATCCCAAAATTCATCTTTACAACAGAATTTGTCAAAGGACTTTGCCGTCAGGCAACTCAAGCTGTTTGGTTCTATCCTGTGACCGTGGTGTTTGTGTAACGTGAGAACTAATCTGCCTAAATGTTAGTTTAAACTTACTGAGGTTAAGATGAACATATCCATAGAGCAGAGTGCAGGAGGTGGCATGAGTGTTTCTCAACCCTACCCTGCAGGAACTCCCGAGTGCAATTAGAATATCTCAGATAGATTCGTAAAGGATTTGGGAAAGTGTAAAACAGAGAGGGCCGCTTTCTAAAAGTGCTTGGGTGGAGTAAGATGGCCCTACTAAATCCTCTGGTCATTTAAAGGTTTCCATCAGAAATTATTCCAGTCAATAGATTGATTTATCTTCTGCTCCATCAACAGCTGAACACATTTGCCCACCTTTTGCTGATGGTGTTGGATCAGGTGTTCCACCGGCCCGGTGCCCGAGCCCTGCGGCACCCCCAACGCCTCTTTTCTTTGGGGAGGATGAGGTGCAGCGCTGAGTCCGTGCTGTTTCACCTCAGAGTGTGCTATAACCCCCTCCACTCTTACCTTCTCTTCATCTCCAGCCCCCACCTGTAGATCTGCCTGTGTCTCAGACCCCGCAATTTCTGAAAGCGTCTGTGTTCTTTTCCCGAATGCCGGCTATTTAATCACCACCGCCAGAATCCCTGTAATTACGGGGTTCAAATCTGTGACAAAGGGTCCCTTCTGCCACTCAGGTGAGGCCCCGAGAGGCAGCTCCAGCCCCGTGTGTGTGTCCCATGGTGCAGGGCCCCCGGGCTGCTTGGGGACAGTGGCAGACAGGAGTGTCCTGCCCCCGGCCAGGCAGGAGAGGTCAACAGGTGACGCAGGGAGAAGTGGAAGTAGGTAGTTAGTTTGGAAGGCATTATTTGAACTTAATAAACTACAATTATATTACTTGAACAGTAATCCCTTTGTTTCCCTTTGCATGTCTTTGGGTTTTAGTGGGGGAAGGTTATTTTTTTTATCTGTTGTTAGGGTGCTTGTACTTTCAAAAATAAGATAAAGAGCATTTTTTCATACTTAAAACGCTTTTATGCAAAGGATGTTTGTGTTTCATATTTCCCATCTGTGCCTGAACATTAATAAAATGAATTTGAAGGGGTCCTGCTTAAAATGCAGAATCTGTGGGTTTTTTTCCTTTTTTTCTTTCCTCCGAGAGAAGTTGTGTAATACCTGAAACCATGTCTGCAATCCCCTTAGCTGACTTGGTCCCCTATGGCACGGGGTGAGATTTGTGCTGCCTCTTCCTTCTTACTTAGTTCAGTAACTGGGAGCAGAACAGTCCTTTTATTTAACTCAGCTCTGTTATACCAGTGCTGTAAGTCCTCGGGCAAATAAATGGTTTAAATAGATGTTTGGATCCAGTGTGGTTTTTAATAATGCTTTTCTTGTGATTTGGATCCATTTGTGTTTAATTGACTTTCATCAAGAAAAGAAGCTCCCAACCCGTTTATGGTTGGATGCGTACCTGCTTTTTATGTCTGAGCAGAAGTCCTGTTGATGTTGTTGGGAGCTGCAAGGCTTGGTTCAAAGATCAGGTAGTCTTCACATGTCAAACAGGATTTTTTTTTTTTTTTCCTTCTGTTTCATGGTTAATTTATAATTTTTATTATTGGCATAGTGTGTTTAACACTCAGCACTAAAAGACTGCAAAGACAAAGGCTGGGAAATGGCCTTTCAGGGTGGGAAGTGAGGGGCAGAAGGGTTTTGCTGACGGGGGTAGGGGGGAGAATGGTGAAACTCAGGAAGGTTTGCTGCAAACAAGGCGCTCAGTCACATATTTTCTTCCTGTCATCTGAGACCCCTTTTAACTCACACCTCCCGACAGATCTTTCTCTCACCCACACCCGTTTCCCCTTTACCCATTCACAATTTTCAGACTTCTAACCTGTTCTCCAGGCTTGGTTTCTCCTTTTGCCTTCCCTCTTCTTTACTCCAGCCCAGACTCTTGCCAGTTAGCTAACCTGGGTCTGACGTGCTGGGAGACTCGGACTTCCATAGGAACAGGCAAACTGAGGAGTAAACAACAACAAGCTCTTCTCTTTGGCAATGTCTGTTCTTACACCTCGTTCTGAACTTTCAACGACTGATGGGTAAAAGCCCAAATCAAATCTCTACATCTACATGCCGTTAGATGCTGGGGAACTTCAAATCCCAGTACACGTTTGGCTGAGCTGACTCCTCAGTATCTTCCCTAACAGACTAACCTCTTGTATTAACTTTTCTTAATGCCACTTATCTATTGAAGTTTAAAGCTCAACTAATTAAATACATAACTGTATACAGTATCATCTGTGTAGGTGTAGAAGTAGTTAGCTATAGAATTAACATACTATACATTATTCTGTCCAGCTCAGAGGGTTAGTAGAGGAGCTCTGCCATCAGGAGTTCTTTGTCCCCATCAATTATACAGTGATTAAAAGAATAAACAAAATCCTTGGGATCTGCATTTTTGATAGTCAGGGATTTTTTTTGCTGCCATCCTGATTTCTGTGTTAATAGACTTGTTTCCAGTTTTAAATTTGCAGTTAAATAAGTGTGTAGATATTGGCATTTACCTAATTTACATTTGAAAATCATTCTAGCAAAACACCTTTGTTGTAGCATTTAAGTCCATATATGATAGGGCTGAAAAGCAATTTCGCCCCTTTTTTCACAGAATTGCAAATATACCTTTGAAGAAAAAGTAGCCGAAATGCAAGGTTTCGTTTCTTTCTTTAAATGCCGGGATGCAAATAGATTTGTGTTTCCCTTGATGCTTTGTTGAGGCCAGTAACACTTAGAGCAGGTTGGGGAGAGGAGTGTCCTGCCCCACTGGTAAGTGTATGTTGTGTCATGGGCTGTTATAGGGAAGCTGCCGAGCACAGGTCGTGGTGCAAACAGCTCAAGTCTCAGCAGGTCAAGAAGACTGAGCTTGTCTCAGAGGAAGATATTTATTTTGAACTGTAACGCTCTTTTTTATCCTGACAGGCGCAGTAAGTACAGTAAGGCTAAGCAAGAGGCAGATGAGGAGAAACATTTGAACCAAGGTAAAAGGCAGTGGTGCTTGGGTTTTCTGATTTGGTTCGTAAAACACATCCCATGTTCTGATGCTTGGGAAATAAGGGATGACATTCCTCTTGAGGTGAATGTGTTTCTGTTTTCCTCTCTTGCAGACATCCTTCTTAAAAAATATGTACTTTAGTAACAGGGAAAACAGAAGAATCTGGGTAAAAAGTTTTGAGGGGACAGACAGGAGAAAGGTTCATCAAATTTTTCCATTTTTCCTTTCCATTGGAAGACATCTGTTCTTGGCTGGTGATATCTAGGCATGATTTTTCCCCACAATACTCTGCTAAAGCAGTTTCTGGATGGGCCGGAGGATATCCTGCAGGAAAGGGAATGTGAACTTTGTTCCCTTTTTCCCAGGACTGAATCGTACTGTTACTTCCATCTCAGTCGTCTAGGTACCGAACCTGGGACCTGAGCTCAGAATTTCTTGGCTCCCTAAAGGCAAATGGGATGTGTTTTAGTCTCACAGGTCTATAGACAGGCTATTGGCCTGTTGTGATCGCAGTGATTTGTGAAGCTTGTTTATTGGCAAATGCCTGATTCCTTCCATCAATATTGGGAAATATTAAATGTTTACGTTAAAAAAAATCACATCAGGGGAAAAAATACATTAAGTCCTTCCTTCCTTCATCAGTCATTCCTGGCTTACAGTACATTTTTATTGTACACTCTCTTTGCTGTTGTATATCATTAAGGCTTCAGTCTCATATGTTCTGTGTTCAGCAGCATGTAGATCAGTGACTTCAAATAAAACATTTCTGCCTTGCAGGTGTTAGAACATATGTGGATCCTTTTACATATGAGGATCCAAACCAAGCTGTGAGGGAATTTGCCAAAGAAATTGATGCCTCCTGCATAAAGATTGAAAAAGTTATTGGTGTGGGTAAGTGCCAGAGCTTTTGCATTTTTTTTCCTGTAAATATAGTTTTAAATTTGCTTTTGGGAAACATGGGATCCTATGATTTTTGTATGACAGTTCCCCCAAATGAACTGACATAACGGTTTGACAGCACAAGCGCATGCTTCATGTTCATGACTGTGGATTCTTGTGCCTTTTTCTTTAAGGGGAATTTGGTGAAGTATGCAGTGGACGTCTCAAAGTACCAGGAAAAAGAGAGATCTGTGTTGCTATCAAGACTCTAAAAGCTGGTTACACTGATAAACAAAGGAGAGACTTCCTGAGTGAGGCCAGCATCATGGGACAATTTGACCACCCCAATATCATCCACTTGGAAGGTGTAGTTACTAAATGTAAGTAGGTCATTTTCATGACAAGGCCAATTTGGAAGTCACTGAGCAATTAAGTCTGTGGTGGTGCGTGCTGTTGGTTTTTTTTTTCCTTTTTACCCTCTTTCCTGTGAAATGACAGATGGAACAGATCCACTGATAGCTAATAGGAGGAAATCAGTGTGGGACAAGTCATTAATCTTGTTGTCAGCTGTAAATGGGTTTATGGTTTCAACTGATACTCTATCTGTAGGCAGCTTGTACAAGATTTTGTAGGGGGAATTAATACTGCAGAGGTTGGCTTTTTTTTCCCCTTCTTGTTATGCCAAGCAGGCATCTTTCACATCTTTGCTAGACTGAGCTGATTGTTACAGGATAGGCAAAAGCAGATGGTGAGCAAAGAATGTAAAATGGTTGGGGGAAAAATACCAAAACAAAACTAGAGAGTCATATGTTTAAAGTACAAAGCACAGATGTAAGGAGCAAGCCTTTGAAATGAAGCAGGCTATTTTGGTGTGAAACTTGCTTATTTGTTTTCTCTGATTTACACGTGTGATAATTTCACTCTGCAGAATTTACCTGGCCAGTCTTTTTGTTTGTTTGGTTTGGGTTTAGGTTTTTTTTTAAAGTCTGTTAGTGTTCAGTGTGCCATGAACCCTGCCTTAGAAAGAGAATGGCAGCACTTGCTGGGTGCTCTTTGTAGGCTAGAATTGAAAATGCACCTGTGAGACAGACGTGCTTGGATCCGACCTGATAAGGTGCCGCTGCGATGGTGTAGTTATTGTCCCTACTCCGGTTGCCCTAGGTAGCATGTCGGCAAAGCCTGGCACTGCTCGCTAGTCCTAAAAGACCCTTTGGATGCAGGGGCTCGTGCTCAGGGTAGCAAAGGCAGACAGTGGTCTTGTGAGCTGCTGTTAAAGGGTGGAATTTGTGAAGCTTACCTTCTGCAGCTGATGGTGTGCATGATGAACATGAATGCAGAGTATTAATAGCGTAAGGAATTAAAATTAGGTATGGATGAAAAGTTCAAAAGCAAAATATTACTAGAAGAACAAAGCATCTCCCATGGAGGGTTGTCAAAGCCATCAATACCAGTGAAGAACCCTGTCCCTCTTGAATGTTGGTGGGAACTGGATACTTACTCTGCCACTTGTGTTTTTGGAAATCTGACCCTTGCTCATTTGTGTTTCCCTCTCCTAGTCTGCCTTCTCTCGCAGTTGTTGGAAATGACAGTGTGTCACTATTTGCTTTTCAAGACAAATTCTGCTAGGGAAGGTAGGGGTTTGACTAATTTTGACCATCGTTTACTGAAGGCCTTCCTCAAAACTGAAATTAAAAGACAATACTCCGTTTACATTTTGGAGGTCTGAGTCTGTCTCTCTTTTTCTTGTTGTTGTGAGAAAGTGGGAGTGTGTTGTGGTCAGGCCACAGCGTTTGCCACAGACAGTGATTTTTCTAGCACCTCTGTAAAAGAAAGGCAACAGGGGAGTCTTTGTGTTGAAATCCCACCGAGGCTGGAACCCCCTGAGCTATTACAGCTCTAGCAGTTATAAATGACTGTATGCATTTGCATAATGCAGTTGTCACTGAATTAAAATGATTTGAAATTTTCACCGAGGAGGTGGTAGCCTGACCCGAGAACGTTTCATTGCCTGGCTGGCAGTAAGCGATGCTTCCGCTGCAAGCCAGCTTGGTTACCTCAGAGCTGGTGTGTTTGGTAAACAGGGCTACTTAAGAAGACATTTATCTCAATTTCTCCATAGGTTTTCTGAATACTGTGATGAATGAATGCATTTAATAAACTGAAAATTAAAATGTGAGATAAATAGTGGTGTAGATAGGGGTTGAGAGAGGCAGCGAAAAACCATGAATACATTATTTGGCTGCTAGTCAAGTACTTTAATAATTGACTCACTGATGGTAACTTCTCCTCTCTCTGTCCCCCTCCTTTGCTAAAGAAGCGCCTGAGTAATGAAATTACATGTTAATGCACTGAAAGAGTCTCCCTTTCTTCCTTTCTGCGTTGACATAGTATCTTTTGATTGAGGAAGGTTAATTAAAACTCATTTAGCTGTATTTGTTCGGTGGAAGGGTTCTGGTCACAGTTGCAAAGGATAAATGAAACAGTGACATATGCAGATTTGGTTGGAGTTTTTTCTCTTTCTACCAAAGAATGCTTGCAAAGGTGAATTAGAGGGAGAACGATGTTTTATCACATCCCTTTCCTTAAGGGTGCAAGTACTCAGCCAAGGTCACTAAGCCCTTCATCCAGAGCAGTTTGCTTTATGCAGTACCGTGGTTTCTCTGCTGCGTTCATGCAAATCAGAAAGGGTTCAGCTGCCAGACTGGCATTTCACAGGCATGCCAGCACGCGTGGCAGTAAGAGTTTTGATATCAGTTGGGAAGGGAAGGAGAAGAAGGAATAGTAAAAGGCCTGCAAAGGGTAGGTTGGGACTGAAAAGGTGAAATAAGTAATGATGAGTGAAATAAGTGATGTACTGCACATGGATGTTGGCCTAAGTGAAATGATGTAAAATTTTGAGTACAGTCAGTCCTTATAGCATATTGTTTTCTAATTAAAATAAAAAAAGGTTACTTCAAAAACAGAAATCCCTGACAAGTGCAGAGAAAAGCATCTTGGTGAAAAATGCGCTGAGACAGAAATTATTAGAGGAACTTTCAATGCTGCAGCATTTCACGGTAGGGTAGTTTTCATAGCCGGTTGTTCTGGAGCAGATACTTGCTGATGACAGAAGCAAGGAGAAGTTGAGTAGTTCAGATACCAAGACAGAATTGAGCTGTGTACAGCCTAGGTGATGTGTCCATTGAACCTGTCTTTCCCCATAATGTTCTTTTATTCAGAGGTGCTCCAGGATGTACAAAAGCAGAGTTTCTCTGGGACACTGTCTTTTATTTAGGAAGAAACTCTATAGTCCTGTAGCTAAAGCGTAAGTAGGAAGAAGGGTTGCCATGCCAGCCTGGTGCTGATCATCGGGTGCTCCCTTGACTTCAGGTGGGCTTCACAGTGCTCATCTTGGGGGGACGAAACTTTTGCCATTCGACCTTTGATAAGTCACTGCTCTGCACCTCCCATTGCTCGCTTTTAGACTGGAGATGCTATTGGACCTATTTCTGCAAATATCTAGATGCTGAATATCCAGCATGATTTAACCCCGTGGAATAATTAATGTTACTTGTATGTACCTAAATGTTTTCAGTTTCAGTGTCCTATGACTTTGTAAAGCTCTTAAAGACAACATCAAGCATTATTTATGTATTTGCTGTTGTTATAGGCAGGAGAGTGCCTAGAAAGCATACCCATGTCAGTAACATTACATTACATTTCTCTTCAGATTGCCCAGCTTGGCTCTCTATCGCAGCTGAGTGCTGCTGAAGCACTATGCCCCACATGTGACACAATTCATTGAATCATTTATCCTGTGGTTGACTTCATGAGGCAAATGGCTTTGGCTCATTTATAAATAACGAGAGACACGGGATACAAATTTGGGACAGAGAAAGTTGAGAGAAACCGCTTGTATTTGGCATTCTTGAATCCACTTGTCTTGGAAAACCTTGTACTGCTGACAGCTTCTAACTCGCCTAAAGCGTTGATCTTTCGAAAGAGGCAGAAAGACCAAAGCGTTCGCAAATTCCGTTTTGAAAGAGGAAAGCTTTCTAGTCTGCAAGCAATTTAATTACACTAAAGGTTTTTGTCAAGTTTGAACAGATCTTTGTTTCTTAGCTCTCAATTATCAATTCATGTATTCCTTAAAGAACAGGAGCCACTTTAGTTACAGATCCTGTCAATGAGTCAACCAAAGGGTTAACCTTCCAGATGGGGCCCTTTAAATGCTTCTGTCCTATAATATTTCTTCCGTTGCTCCCCACAGCTGAGGCATAAGCTTGGTGCTTTTCAAATTAAATTAGATTGTGTAAGCCAGGTGTCTTGGCAGTAAAATCATGTGCAACCCATTTTTATCCCATTAACATCGGTGTTCATCAAGGAATTGTGTTTTTCTTTCTGCGAACTCTAGGTAAACCGGTAATGATCATAACTGAGTACATGGAGAATGGCTCCTTGGATGCCTTCCTCAGGGTAGGTGATTTCTTCATAATAAGCTAAGGAGATTTTATACTGGGAAACATTTTCTGGTTTTCATTCTGGTTCTCTTTTGCAGAAAGATACTGAAGATTTAGCATTTAAAAAAAAAATATGTTTGTACTTGGGAAATCCTGTTTTCTGGTGTTGCTCCTATCAAAAACCAAAATAAATGTAAAGTGGAAGACTACAGAATAAGTGTAATATTTAAAATAGCAGGGTCTTAAAAAATCCATGTTTAATGGGAACAGTTCTGATTTGCTCCATTTTTGAAAGCATGGCAATGCTATAGACTCATTAAAACCAGATTCATTGTAAACTGGATACTGCATCACTGGAAGACAGTGGCAGAACCTCTGGGTTTTTACTTTACTGGTGAATTATAGACAGTAGTCAGGATAGTGAGGAAATAACATTGCATTTTATTTGAGAGAAGATGGGAATCCAGAGATGTGCTCTTTGCCAATTTCAGCAATGGCGATAATGTAGCTTTTAGCTTAATGCTCTGTGATTTTCTTCCTTTCCCCATATGCAGAAGAACGACGGCAGATTTACAGTCATCCAGTTGGTGGGGATGCTGCGTGGCATTGGCTCAGGAATGAAGTATCTGTCTGACATGAGCTATGTGCATCGGGATCTAGCTGCCCGAAACATACTAGTCAACAGCAACTTGGTCTGCAAAGTGTCTGACTTCGGCATGTCCCGCGTCCTGGAAGATGACCCTGAAGCAGCTTATACCACACGGGTAAGGAGGGAAAGAAAATGTCCAGTGGGTTTTCTTGCCTACGTATTGGTTTTGTCTGACTGCGTGGGAGGTGACAATGGTTTGTTTTAAAATAATCTCAGTCACAAGTGAAAACCTATATCACAACCTAAAAGTAAACACTGGCCAAGACTCCATAGCTCGTATAAATTGATGTAGTGTTATTGCTACATCAGTGCCTACATCAGTATTTCTTCTCTGAGGATGTGACCCATGTATTCCTCTGGTTCCTTCAGCGTGCTAGAGTGCGTGACAGGAATCTGATGCCAGAAATTAGAGCTTGGGTTTCTATTCCTTCTGCTTTCTACAGACATGCGTAATGATTTTCAAGTGGCTAGTCCTGCTGAGGTTTGATACAGCAAGTGTAGATATGCCACCAAAAAAAAAAAAAAATTCCACTTTTTCCTATCACAAAGCTAGTCATGAATTTGACCTAAATAATTTGGACTGGGAAAAGTGTAAAAGTGTGAGGCCTGCATTCCCGTTTTTTGTTTCTTTCTCATTTTATCTATATTTCAGCATCCCACTGTTAACTAATTTTGCTAAAGCCGTTTTAATACGCTGCATGTGGAATAGTACTAATGCAAGCAAGTACTTCTGGCCACAAAACAACATCCCGATCATTACCCGCATTTGTACCAATACCTCTGTAATTAACATGCGGATGAAGAAAAAAAAGAGTCAGAGTTTATAAAGTCTCCTTTTTTAATTGCTTATTTTCTTCGTTTTAAATATCTGCCATTCTCCATCTGTTCTCCCTAGTGCAGAGTTTGTTTGCAGCTCTTAGATTTTGCAGTTTAATCCCAACACTCATCCTGTAACGGATTCACAGTTCGTTATGGGGAAGGATAGACTGATGTAGTATTAAATGCTGGCCAGCCTTGGTATTTCTTGCTCGTAAGGGTGGCAAGTGGAAGAAGCAGAAGCAGAGGTCTGAAAAACTGTATTCAGGGAAATCAAAGTTTAGACAAACACACAAGGGCAAGACAGAAATGATTGAAAAGCTTCCCTTTGCATTTAGTGAGTGGAGATATAGTATTATGTTTGCTCTCAAGAGTAAACTACAGGGAATCAATGACATTTGCTTTACAGTGCATTGTCTTCATTTGGTATCAGTAATGAAGGATCAGGAAAATTTGGATGAACTCCACTGTACACGAGCAGTTAAATAAAAAGAGCTTATTGACAATTTTTAGAATGACAGCCATGTATAAACAACGTCCATGCATCTGTGTCTGAAAGGAGGAATACAGCTTTTTCATAACCAGAGAAGATACAATAGAAAGCAATATTTAAAGCATCCTTTTTTTGAGAGAACGGGGTGTTCTGCTCCCCATTAGTAGTATAACTCATTAAAGTGAGAGCGTCCTATAGCACACAAGGCACATACTGCTACAACCAGATTCGCAAAGGGTCTGATGCAGGGCCAAAGAAGACAGGAGAAGGACCCCTTTTGATTTCACTTGGCTTTGGAACAAGTCCATATTAAACACTTGAGAGAGATATTGGAACAACAAACTATTAAGTATGCACACGCTGCACTCACTTATGGGTAAAAACGATCTAGAAGATTGCTGAGAAGAAACCTACCAAAATAAACTTAATCAAAAAAGCATAAAAGCAAATGAAAAAAAAACATGAAACCTTTGTTCAGCTTAAGTCGTTCCCCAGATGGAACTGCAGGAAACCAAAAGCTCAATTAAAAACACCTTGCATATTAGCATAAACAAAAGGAGCAATCTCTGGCCTGGGATCACTCAGCTAAGACAGAATCAGATAAACAGGATGGATTGAGTTCCCTTTAAAACAGTGCAGGACCTCAGTGGCCCAAATGAGATGCCCAAGTGTTTTTATTTGTTTAAAAAGGAGTATTGTAAGAAGAGGCAGTTCTCTCCAACAGGTATCAAAAGCAGCCTTGTACCACGGTCTGGTGTTGAACTCTTCCCGCAGGGACTGGGAGAGCCCAGAGGCTTGCTTGCTGTCTCACATCTCTGGTAGGAGTTGGGGTATTGCCCATGGGAAACACCACAGTATTCATAAATCTTCCCAGTTTATCCTCTCTTTATTTTACCTTTTTGAAAAGCAAAACGTTTTTAATCCCATTTTTCTGAAACAGGCCAAACAGGTCAGACAGGCAAGCAAGGAAATAGTAATTAACAGCATGTACTTATTTGTTTTGTCAACTAAATCTCTAATATATACTTTGTAAAACCCCTGGCTTGTTCTCATGCTTCAGCATAGCCCTAAGCAGAGATCTCTTAGAGGGCTGATAAAAATACATTTAACAATTTACTGGTTCGCCTCCTTGTGACTAAAGAAAACAGATGGGCAGCATTGCCTCCTGGTTGGATCTGACAGTTTTATGGCAGGAAAAAGAGAAAGTGGATGCCTTTTTCAGAAGGATTCTGGAATTGCGTACAGAAAGCCATTTTGTATTTTTCATGGCAGTGTGGAACAGTGTCAGCCACGCACGTTACTGGGTCAGTGACTCACTAGCCTGTGGTTTCTTTTATTTGTGACAGGGTGGCAAGATCCCCATCAGGTGGACTGCACCAGAGGCAATTGCCTACCGTAAATTTACATCAGCTAGTGATGTGTGGAGCTATGGTATCGTCATGTGGGAAGTGATGTCCTATGGAGAAAGACCTTACTGGGATATGTCCAATCAAGACGTGAGTCTCCTTCTGAACGTCCTTTTCCTTTTCTCTCCCTTTCCCCCACACCTTTATCTTTGTCCTTAGATGTCTGATGATGTGCTTCTGTGTCAATTGCTGTATGTTTAGAAGACGTTTACTCCAGGTTTTTAAAAGGATATCATGGGTGGTAGATTCCTGTTTTCTCAGGGAACCCCTCTGGAACTAAGATTTCCTTGAATATTTCAAGCCTGGTCTATGGTCAGGGAATAGGGGATTCTCTCTTGGGGTCTATAACTTGTGCATGTATCTTTTTTCCTTTTTTTTTTTTTTTTTTTTTTTTTTAAATTTTAGGAAAAGTATGAGCAGTTAAAGTAAGAAAGAAGAATAGAGGAAAGGGAAACGAATATATTTAAACTGTCAGATCATAATACTATCAAGAGAAAGATTTGAATGTTGATATTAAATCTTAATTTTATTGAAAGTCTTTTAAAAAAACCATTTGAATTTAATGGGGCTTCCTATTAGTAGTTAATTCTTCAAGCCCCAGTATGCTTGTAATTCTTCCAGATGATTTTATTTCTTGTAGGATATCAAACAACACATATGAAACCCAATTCTGATTATCAGTCAGAGCATCCTTGTGACAATTGCATAGCTGCCCCCTGAGGACATTAAAAAGCAGCTTTCCTAAATGACCATTCTTAAATTATGCATGTCCTGTTTAACCGTACCATCTGGACTACTTCAGTGTATTCCAAGAGGGAGCATGCACAATGGCTGCTATTCCACAGGAGTATTCAATAATAATGCTAATAAGAGCTTTTACTAATAGAATTTTTATTAAATAAAAAAAAAAAAATCCCAGTGAAAATGAGGCGTAGATTATCCATAATTATTTTCCCAGGGGATTTACAAACATACAGAGGAAAAAGAAAATGTTAATCTGAATATATGGTCATGGGAGTGGTTAAGTCATTTTACAAGTCATCTGCTTTCTTATGTAGAGCTGAACATTTTCAAAGAGTGTCTAGATGCGGATGGCATTTAATCTAAACGGGGGATATAATTTTAATTTCCTTCTGATGTGAAATGTCTCTTCTGGCACCCAATCTTGCCTTCCTTTGCTAACAGGAAGTCATCAAGACTTAGCAAGAAAATAAAACACCAGATGTGTCTCAGTTACATCAGGCATGTCTACACAGCGCAGTGGAGCTCAATGCCACAAATGCAGAGCTAGCACGCTCGGCTGGTGTACGCTGCTCGTGTGCGGTGCCAGACCGTGTCGAAAAGCTGGCTGGAACAGGACAGTGAGAGCCAGTATTACTGTCCTTGCATCCTCTTTTTAGTACATGGCGTAGACATACCATTTTTTTCTCCTTAACGATAGTGAGAGCAGTGCTTTTCACAACAAAGCAGAAGTGGGTTGCAAATTGTTCTCTGTGTCTGCTGAATCAGAGAAATCAAAAGGATCTTCATACTTTCCGGAGTAGTGAGAGCCACTTTGTTTGTGGTCACTGAAAAGCTGCTAATAGTGCAAGCATGTCCCTCTCCCTGTCCTCCCAGTGGATTTTAGCCACTAATTGGACAAGACCAGAACGAGCGAATTTAGTACAATTCAGTCTCTGTGCACTCCTGGTCTCTAGTCTCATGGTGAATCCTGCCAGCGAAGTCGTATCGATTAATTAAGATCTGAAGGCTTCTGGGTCATGTCCCTGTCATATCAGAATTGAGTCCTGGTCACGTCCCGTTCTCCTGAGAGAGCTAAGAAGCCATCAGAGTACTGAGCTCTGGAGCCCTTTTTGGAGGGTTTGAAGTGACTTCAGCTTGTGAGTTTTTCTGCTTTCTATTAAATATGAAATGCATACTCAAGCTGCTGTGTTGGAATTCTGTACCTTTCTTGATAAAACTGCACAGAAGGGTTCCCATCTCTGCAGTTCTTGATTCAGCGCACACCGTGGTGAGAGAGCAGGTTCTCTGCAAGGCCTGTGTTACTGACAGAGATGAGCTGGCCCAGGAGCAGGGGCTGATCTGCGGTACCCTAAAACTGATGGGGAAAACTTAGTCTTCAACATATCGCACCCAAAATGGACCAATATTAACGATTTTCTGTAGAGCTGTGTCTTCTCCAGCCCTCTGTCCAACAAGGATAGTTGCATAATTCTAACCTGGTCTGTTTTGTTGTCCCTGTATCCCATGTGCTCTTTTGTGCTACGTTGCCCTGCTGCATCTGATGTCTCCTTTGGATGCTGTACCCTTTTACTTTTGAGTTGCTGAGGAGAAATGACAGTTCTGAGACCACCAACTGCCTGAGTCTGAGTGCAATTTTTCATGTTGTTTCACTAAATTGTGGATTTGTTTCCATGCTTGGGATCGCCCTAGGATAAATGATACTCAGCTGGTAGATGTGAGTAGTGTCTGATGTTCTCTAATGTCTTCCTAATTGTGCCATTTATAGGTTATTAAAGCCATCGAAGAAGGGTATCGGCTACCACCCCCGATGGACTGCCCCATTGCTCTCCATCAGCTGATGTTAGACTGCTGGCAGAAGGAACGCAGTGACAGGCCTAAATTTGGACAGATTGTCAACATGCTGGACAAACTCATCCGCAACCCCAACAGCCTGAAGAGGACAGGCAGCGAGAGCTCCAGGTCAGCTGTGCTTTTGTAATGGTGATGTACGAGGGAGCACAGTGGAGATGACAGGCAAAGCTGCAAGTCACCCAAACCTCTGTGCTGGGATTACAGCGTGCTCTGTAGCTCTGCCCAGCCAGACTGCACAGCAGACATTGCACCGTGCGAGAGCAGAGGGGTCGTCCTGGCGCACTGCTGAGCCCTGCTGGGCGCCCCAGACTCTCCTGGCTCTGTGAGAAGGAAAATCGAATGAGCAGAGCTGTTGCTGTAGCACACCAGCGCTGACCAGTTTTATAGCACAGTCTTAAGCACGTCCTGAAAAAGTTCTGATTCAGGCAAGCTCTGTTTGAAGACAAATTTTTAGACATCTTTTCCCTCTCCCCCCTAGTGAAAGGGCTTGAACAGGTAGTCTTAATGCAGCGTAGCTCACAGGAGTGATGTGGTTTTCTGCAGGAAAAGTACATCATCAAGTTTTATAAACCCTAGATTTGTGTAGGATTTGCAAATGAGCGTTACGGCATTACAGCCAATGCCTTGCGGGCATTGGGAAGGTGTGGATTAATTTTTATGTGAATTTGAATTTAATTTTGTGGAAAGCCAGTTTCATGTCTCCACCGATCCCACATTACATTTGTGTTTTGTTTTCTTTGCTAAGCATGATACGTGCAAAAGAAGCGCAGTAGGAAGGAAACTCCCAGAGTTGTAGGGTAAAACCAAAGTATCTTTGTTGGGACAGATCAGCAGTTTGTTAAGCTGGTGAAACACTGTTGAAATAATAGGAGCTTTACTAATTTACACCAGGTTTGTTCTGTTTTTTTCAACCGTCTTTGCTTTGTCAGGTAAATTTGCTTACAGCAAATACGGAAAAAAGCTTAAAAGAAAAGAAAGAAGAGGAAAATAATGGGAAAATATTTTTCAATAGAAAGGAAGGTACAAAAATATCGATTGGGCGACACAAAATTAAGTATCTTGGATCAGAGGTTCTGATTCAGCCTCCAACAGAACAACGTCCTGGAAAAAGCTATTTTTGTTATGAAACTTGTAGGTCCCTTTGTGACTCTTGCTTACAATGTACATTATCAGAAGAGGGATTATTAACCCTGTGAGGCCACTGTTATCACATATCTTCCAGATTGCCCTAATTGCATTGGTAGCCTGGCAAAAATGTATCTGTCCTTGAGGCTTAAATAATTTACATGGTGAGAGTCACAATATGATCTGCTGTGATAATTTGATTTGAGAATCACAGTATGAACTCTCCCATTTTGCTTTCTTTCCGATTTACAGGTGCTCTTTGAAAATATAGAGATCTTACAAAAGTTAATAACCCTCTCAAGGTCATTTTGTGTGTGTTTGTATGTAAGTTAATAGCCTATTCAAGGTCATTTCATGTTCATGGCTATTTATAGATCTTTATTTTTCTTCTCTTTCCAATATGTATTTCAAATACGCGTATAACATTATTAATACATCATATGACTTTATACGTGAAGCATAATTGTATATCATTAGGTTGCTGTCGTTGGTCTTGTGTTAGCCAGTACAGTAAAAGAGTCGTACCAAGTATTACCAGCGTGTACGCGGTGCCTTAGGCAAAACGTAACTATGCTATTGCACACCTAATCTTTGATGATGTGCATTTTTAAATAGATTGCTAAATGATAATTGTTTTGGTTAGGTAGATAGTAGTAATTTATAATGGTTTAATGAAACTGTGATTGATGATATACATGAAATAATAAATGAGATATTAATAAGAGGAGCAAATTTTGTAAAAATTATTATTTGCAAATCTGTGCAAGGGAGAATGAGAAGCACATTCCACAGTGCAAACAAAGATCAAAGCTTGCATGATTCCCACCACTCCTGGCACACGCGCAGGTCAGGAATGGATTGATTAAAGAGGGGATTAACTCCCTGCTGTCCTCAGTTTGATTGAATGCACTGAGCTCGCTGTGGAACCTGGCTAGAAACAGGATTTATCTGAACCCGCCCTGAGTTTTGCCCTCCAAACCAGTCTGGCAGGTTGTGAGCTCCGGGTTCCTTTGCGCATTCTTCAGTAGTGTTTCTATAGTTGCTGAGCTGAGGACTGACACATGCAGGATTGGCAAGGTCTTGCATTGCTGCCTGTGAGATACAGACCCGGTAGGCTGAACGCCTCCCAGCATTGCCATCCTCTTTGGTTTTTGAAGTAAAAGCATTTTCTGTGAACTTGGTTGCATCTGAGGTGAAAGTTGTAAGCGGCATTGTGGTTCAAATTAGATCTGAAATGAAAAATAGAAACCTAAAGTCAAATTAATTCTTAGCAAAAATTGGCCGATTACTTTGCAGTTTGTTAAGTTTCTTGCATTGATCTACGTTGCTGTGGGAGAGAGCCACCAGTTTTGCTGGGCACATCATCTTGCCCTTACTTTCCTAATCATTGAGGATAATTGTTGCAGAGACCAAACTTTGGTTTGTGATTCATGATCCAGCTGACACCATTTCTCTGTCCTCTCACTGTTTGGCCCCCAGACCAAGCACAGCCCTGCTGGATCCCAGCTCCCCTGAGTTCTCGGCGGTTGTTTCTGTCGGTGACTGGCTCCAAGCCATTAAAATGGAGCGATACAAGGATAACTTCACAGCTGCTGGCTATACCACCCTAGAGGCTGTGGTGCATATGAACCAGGAGTAAGTACTCAGTGATAAAACAAAAAAAACCCAACTGGTAAATCTGGATTTAATCGGCCTCTTTTGCTTTGTGCTGCATATCATTACGCTCATTAAAGGAGTGGAATGCCTTTCATTTGGATGGAGGATAACTTTAAAATGCTTCCGCAGTGCCTTCACTTACTCAGTTAAACATTTCTGTACATCTGCCTTGCTTTTGCTATGTTGCTCGCGGTTCACTCTTAATATTTTTCTCTGCATCCACGGTTCTCAGCCCCCTGCTTCTTCTCTTGCTTTCCACAGTGACCTGGCAAGGATCGGGATCACTGCCATCGCTCACCAGAACAAGATCTTGAGCAGCGTTCAAGCAATGCGCACCCAAATGCAACAGATGCACGGCAGGATGGTTCCCGTCTGAGCCAGTACTGAATAAACTCAAAACTCTTGAAATTAGTTTACCTCATCCATGCACTTTAATTGAAGAACTGCACTTTTTTTACTTCGTCTCCTCGCCCGTCGAAATAAAGATCTGCAGCGTTGCTTGATGTACAGATTGCGGAAACCGAGCGTGTGTGTTGGGAGGGAGGCCTCCAGAAATGACAAGCCGTCATTTTAAACCAGACCTGGAACAAATTGTTTCTTGGAACATACTTCTCTGTTGATCAACGATATGTAAAATACATGTATCTATATAAATATAAAGTCACATTCAAGTTTTGATGCTATGTTTGCTGCCAGATACTGTGCTTAAAAACAAAATTACTTTCCTTCTCCTTATGACCCGTAGGATTACAACCATAGTGTTTTATTTGTGGGTGAAACCACCGTTGTGCATCTGTCACTGGAATGAAGAATCTGCCCTAGGATAATTTTTGCAGACTTGATGCATCACTAATACCTTGCAGGAACCTCAGTGAGAATATCGTTTGGCTAATCAGTGCCTGCCAGTTAGTGATCTACCCGTTTACGGGTTTGAGACATGAAATGACCCACCTCGTGGATTACTGGGCAAAACTGGACTTCTGGGGAGGTTATTGGCTGTTGTTGTGCTGTGCTGAAGCCTACCACTTAAAGACATTTTGTGAACATCTTGCCAGTAGTCAGCTGTGACAATCGTGGCTGTGGAGCGTTCAGACTTCTTTTCTGTTTCAAGAAGCAATTCCCTTTGCCACAGGCAGAAGGTCAGTGGAAGTACAGTGTCCAACATGTTCATGGTGCTTTACTTCTTAAACTGTGCTGGGATTTCATCACTGTCGGGGGAAAAAAGAAAAAAAGTGCTGTGGTACGTATCATTTGGGGTTCCCAGCTGGTTTGTATGAACTTGTGCTAGTTTCCCAGACTAATTGCTTAGTGCTTCCCATTGTTTGCTCTGTTTGATGACAGTGAAAATTGCACTGTCTCAAAACCTGGTCTTGCTCTTAAGCTGTTGCATGTTAGGATGTGCAGACAAGATGTAGGAGTGTGTCTTGGGGCTCACTCAGTTCGGTGCTAAGAGCTTGACCCCACTTTGCAGTGAAAGCAGTAGGGATACCCTAATTTTTGGGGCGGAAAAACCCACACATAGGGGTCTGATAGAAAGTAAGAATAACCTTGTAAAGTACAGATACTCATAAATGCACCAAGAAGAACCAAGGACTTTTCCTGCCCTCTCGTGAACAACAGTAGAACCAATATTTGTGTTTTAGAAAGATCAGTCTTGGTTGCTGTGTCAGTGGTTTTATGGGAAGGGGAGCAGAAGGAAATGGGATTATGCATGCAGCCTTCCTGGCTGTGCACAGTTTGGGGGTCGGGCATGATGACAGCTCCCTGTCACGCAGCAGTGTTACGCTTCAGACACGGTGATCCAGTCTCATCAGCTGTGGGAACCAAGTTCACTTTGGAAACCATCCCCGTAGGGTGGATTATCAAGGCAACTGTGGGTGTGAGTGCCAGCTGGAGGCTGCATGGCTAAGGTTTAAGCGCCCCTCTGCAAGTACGTCAATGGAGATGGAGCATGACCGGCTTGAAAAGCTGCCCTCCAACTCCTCTAAGAAATAGGTGGGAAGTTGAGTCAGTGAAAGCATCCTCTGGGTTGCTAGGTGGAGGTCGCTGCTATAGGGATGTGATTGTCCTCAGTAGGTCACATAGGATAAAGCTTTATCCAGTAAAGCTCTGAACACATTTAGGCTTGAATTTTATTTATATTAAAACTTTTATTAGTCTTGTTGAACAGAGTGTATAAATTAGATTCCTTTTAAAGACCTTTTGAGGACCAAGTGATCAGATGACCTTAGACAAGAGTCAGGATCAGGCCCACTTAGGCTGTGCTGGGGAGGAGGAGGATTTTCATGACACATCCTCTACAATTGACATTGTGCTTCAGGTGTGCCAGACACAAAGTCAGAAAGGTGAGATTTATGTTTTGATGGTGCTAAGACTGGTTCTTTAGTCTATAATATTTTGGTCCCACTCTGCACCTGACAGCAAATTCAGAAATGATTTGGTGCCTTTATATGTCAGATTTTTTTAATAATTGCATTTATTCTAAATCCGGAACAGCTCACTCAGTTGGACAAGTCACACTTACTGTGTCGTCACTCCCATTGCTTTTTGTCACATTTAACAATAACTTGCTGATTTTAACCACTAACTCCCTCACCCCCAACTTTCTCAGAAAACAACTTGTTCAGAATATGGGATACTAAATTTGGATCCTGTCAAGTCATGACAGCTTAGTAAACTCTGTTCTGCAGTGTTACTTATAAAAGCTTCTCTGTTTCAAGACATTTAAGATTTCTTTCTTTTAAAAAACTACTTAAACCATCATGTTTTAATGTCATTTTGCCAGGCAATGTAAGAAGTGGTTACTCATTTTGAAGACCTGACACTTGTACTTTCAGCAACAAAAATTCTTTTACTTCTTAAATGCAGAGATACTTTGTTTCCTCTTACTGTAAATCTGTTGCATTCCATTGAAATTGTCTTTTTACGAAAAAACAAAGTGCACCCAATTTTCTGGCCAGTTTGTAAAATTGCTTTCTTGGAGTCTAGTAGTGGTAATTTAAAACACTCCAATATTTTCCACCCAAAATGAAAAGCTGTATTCTGTAGAATGAAAACTGTGAAGGCAGCTCAGATGCCAAGTTTTCAGAACTGCCATTGATGGTTGTGTTCCTTGTGAAAAAATATGCGAGGGGGCATCCGCTTGAATGGGATTTTAGCTGGAGCAGAACAGATTAAAAAAAATAGGTGGCACGTATACATGTATATATAGGTTACATATCGCTTTATAAGATATGTCATGGAAGCAAGACTTTGAAATAATGTGAGGGAAAGAATAGGGACAAGGAAGGCAAAGGTTTCTGACCCTTTGGGAACTGCTGGTTGTATTTGTCTCGCCGGCCCAGGAGGGGCGAACCAGGCAGCGAGAGCGCGGCAGCCTGCTGCAGCCCTTTGTGTGAGAATTGCGTCGCTGCCTACTTTCTCTTCTGTCCTTTAGGAAATCCTCCCCTCTCTGGGGAGAGATGCAATTCTCTGAACCTGCCGCCGTGTCACCTCTTCACTGGGGCAGAGATGAGTTCGGGTGTTTTCTGTTGATGTGCATCAGGAATTGCAGCAGCCACGGAGGGGCTGGCTACCTGCAGCAGAGCTTCTGCTGGGAAATCTAAGAGGAGGCGTTCAGGCAGGTGGGTGTGTTTCTGTCTTGTTGCATGTTGTTTAATATATATGTCTTTTCTTTTTGTGCAGGGAAATTATATTTTGCTTTCATGGCCTCATGGCCCGTCCTATTGATCATATTGACCATGGAGAAACATAGACTAGACATGAAGCCTTCTGGATCCACAGTTGTGTCATCCCAAGCGCTGATTCTGGAAAAGACACGCTGAACAGTCATCGGTCCCTGAAGAGAGCGTGACTTTTACTTTCTTTTTTTTTTTCCTTGCCACCCACCCCGTCTTTTTTCTTCATTGAGAGATAACTAACTCGATAAGACTCACCCAGTTGTCACTTGAGGAATGTACTGTGTCAAAGCTCTGCAGACTTCTGGATTTTTTTTTTCCCTCCCCTTCTGCTTTCTCTTCCTACCTTCGGTTTTATTTATATATTTTGTTATTTTCTCTCCTCATTCCCCTGGCTGTCACTTCTGCATCTCAGATGAATGCAGGTGACGGAGCACTACACATCTTACCATGGACGCCAGGCCAGGTGCCGCAGCAGAGAACCCAGTTCCTGTGAGCTGCCCATATATGTTGCTGAAGTGACATTTTACACGAAACGTGCCATTGCAGTGATATAAATATATTTTTTTTCCTTGAATGGATAATGGATTATTATCTCCTCTGAAAGGTGCGTATGTGTGCTTGTGTGCGTGTGTTTGCGTGCGAGTCACCTCGTGTGTAGAACTGCCTGTGAATGTGCCGAAAACATCTCTGGAAGCGCAGGAGTCCCCTGTCATATGAGAGCAGGCCAATAGCTCGTGTCTGCAATGGTAGCAAGAACACACACATTAAAAAATGTTTAAATTTGTGTACCTCTAAGTGTATTTTTTAGCTGCCACACTAACCTTAATGAGTAGTTCTGCAGCCTGAAACAGGGGCAATTTCAAGTTAGTTTTGGAGTCGTGGATTATGGGATCTATAAGGGTGCTAAAGACTTTCCTAAGTGTTGTTTGTTCCTACTAATGCCCCGTTCATGATCAAGACCGACCAGTTTCTCAATGGCAAGGTGATGGAAGCAACACCTGCATATCCATCCACTGGTAACCCTGAACCGAATTCTTAAGTAGCCTTTTTTATCTGCAAAAATAGGATTTTAAAGACTTGTTGAATGCGAACAAATATATGCAATTCTTCCATTCACAGAAGCACCTTGCTCTGTGTGCAAGCTGTGAAAACTTGTAACGTAATAATCAAAACACTTCATTTGCTCCCAGCACAGTTAAGGAACAAAATCGCAACAAGACCTGTAAGGTTACAGTAGATAGCAAGAGAGTTGTGAAACGCGTCCTGTTCCTCGTGCGGGCGATGAAGAGCTGGTGCGGTGCAGGAGCAGGCACGCTTTCTTCCGTGGCCCGAGGAACAGTGCTGCGACTTACTGGTTCTACCTGGAAAAGCTTTCTATCTTTGGAGGATTTACTGTCACTGTAGTGTAAGGTGGTTTGAGTGGAGCTGTGCGCTACAGCCCAGGGAGCGTACGGCCGCTGGGTATTTGGAGAGGGGTGGGTGATGCTCCCCGCTTGCCTCCTGGCCGCAGGGGGCTGGCGTCTGCCCCGCGCAGCAGAGCAGACTGCCACGGGACAGGGGCAGGGGACAGGGACAGGGAGAGGGGCTCGCTCCAGCAGACGTGGGGGAGGCTGGATGCGCTGCGTTTAAAGAGAGCGCAGCCTTGACCAGAGCTGTAAATTGGTGTCCCAAAGTTGCTCCTGCCTCCTCCTCTTTTCCCGCCTCGCTGACCTTCCGAGTTCATTGTTAGCCGTAATTCTGCCCGCTCTGGCGGAGGAGCAGCTCCGGGAAGGGAGGTGAGGGCAGCCGTGCTGTCGGCAGAGGCCGGGCATGGTCAGGGCGCCAGGAGGTGCCAACTGTGCC
Source organism: Charadrius vociferus (assembly GCF_000708025.1). Classification (NCBI taxonomy): domain Eukaryota; kingdom Metazoa; phylum Chordata; class Aves; order Charadriiformes; family Charadriidae; genus Charadrius; species Charadrius vociferus. The sequence continues at coordinate 2,266,068 of NW_009646736.1, read as the reverse complement.
ACCCGGCACGGGCCACCTGCGGCGGCTGCTCCGGATGGAGCTGAGGGCAAAGGGAAAGCGAGTGCCGCGGTACTGCTTCCCGTTCCTGAGGAGGTCATCGCCAGGACCATCGCGCATGATAAGCCTCTGTTTGTTAAGAAGTTGTCCTGCTCACACACCACTGGTTGATGTTTGTCCGGGTTTCTTGCTGTACTAATTTTGTGATGGATCTTATGTATTAAAAATATATATGTATAAAATACAAAAGGCTGGTAAGTAACCAGTAAACAGGACTTAAAAAGCAGTATTTTTCTTTTATGTGACATTTTCATAACCAGAAAAAAAAAATCTGAAATACTAATCAGACAAATAAAAAGAGAGTGCATTTATTTTTTTGTATCACTGCAAGTATGTTGGAATATGCAAGGACTGTGGTTAAAATTAGAATGTATGAGGCATATTATAATTTAGTTCATACTGAAAAAATCTAACAGCATTTCTTGGTTCGTGCATTTGAACGATCTCTGGGTTAGATATAGAGATTTTTCTATTTTGTTTTAATTTGTAATTTTTTTCCCCCTCCATGAATTTTAGGTACACATAACTTATGTCATTTATTTATGGTCTTTTATACCTAGTTTGTAAAATTGTAAAATAGCAAACAATGCAAACATTTGCATTTGAAAATAATAAAGTAGTTGCTGTACAAACCTGAAATGGACTATTTCTAGTTATTGCATGTTTTTTTATTTAGTGTTTATCCACAACAGATACAAATACAGAACTCAGAGTAATAATCCTGGTGTTTGCCCCACAGGGATTAATGCTCTTCAGTAGATTTCACAGGAACGCACTCCCCAGGTTCATTTAAACTGCGTAGCTCCCATGTGCACCTTAAAGCATGGGGTTTTTTCTTGTTACCACCCCGGACTGTGTGGTGTGCTGAATACTTGCAATGCGGGAAGGATGCTGCGTTCAGGCTGACCTTGTTAACGATCTCAGTGATTTTTCCTTGGAGAGCAGGCAGTATCCGTGGGCGCCGTGCCTGAGAAAAACCTGCAGGATCATAATGTTGTTTCGTTTGCGCTCCTGGGACGGGCTGGGAATAGTCTCCCTCCCCTGTCTCCCGCTGTCTGGACCTTGCCTGGGGCCAGACGTCACCTTGGCAGAAGTCCTACAGTTTTCACAGCTTCCGTTGGGCCAGGATTTCACCTTGAATGTGGGAACTGTGACCTTGCTGCCGAGCGACTGCACTTGCTGCTCTGCTGTGGGCTGCGTTTGCGTGGGTCGGTGGGCTCGTGCTGGAGACTCCTGGCCAGAGAGGGAGAAGGTGAAAGGAGCAGGAGGGAGAAGCCGAGGGGTGAAACGCAAACCAGAGGCATGAGAGGGTCAGGAGCAGCAAAAAATGGAGAGGGATGGTTTCTGTGACAAGGGCTCCAAGCCAGAGACCGAGAGAGTGGATATTGTGCAAAGGATGTTGCTGTGTAACGGCAGTGCGCCCGTGGACACGCACTGCGCAGTCCGAGTGCCCGGGGAATAATGTCCTTAACCAGCGCTTCCTTACAATGCTGCTGCTTAGGTTAGGATATACGGACTTTTTGGCATTTCAACTATCGGAATGATATATGTCCACAGTTCAGAGGTACTGCAGAAAGGATGGTGGTGACTCTTCTAGAAATTTACGTAAGCTTTTGACGTGTCTATTTGAAAAATACTTTGAACCAAATTCTTGGGAAAGTTTCCCGTGGCGCCAGCAGGACCATATTGTACAGCACTGGTCCCAAGAAAGTCCCGCCGATGGCACCGGGTTTATTGTGTTTTAAAAGCAAGTTCATTGTGTCCTTTTTTACTGGGAGAGCGAGCCAGCCAGCTGGGTGTTCTCCGGTGCCTTTATTCAGCCAGTCGGTGCATTAAGAGAGAATGTGCCATGGCTGGAAAAACAGATTCCATTTCACACGCACAAAGAAGTTTTACAAATTACTCAGTTTTATTGTGAAATGAAAGCAAAACCTTTACATCTTTTTAAGAAACAACTGTTACAAAATGTCCAGTGAGGATTGAACACTTGGGTACTCTCCCTTCTCTTTCTGATTCTCAGCTCTTTTTCCCTTTTAGCTCCCAAATCTGAGAAATCATCCTGTCAAAACTTTTTACCCCAATGGTTCCATTTTCTTCCAAGTATATGGATTTTACTGAAATATTTCCGTAACAAAAAGACATTAGTTCTCTCTCTGCCCCTCACTCTTTC
>NW_009646736.1:2259541-2263784 GCF_000708025.1 Charadrius vociferus | reverse complement strand
TCTTTCCACATATTTATACAGTGGCATGAGGCAAGTGAGTCTATTTACATATAAAGCCTATATATATTGTGTATATATCTCAGGGACAATGTACGCAGCTGCCCATGGGCTGAGCGTGGAGTAGTGCGAAGACCAGGCATGGTTTTTCTGGAGATACTGGGGCCTTTCTAGGCATGTCAAGAAAAACAAAATGGTTTTTGACAATTGGGAAGAAAGAAAAAAAAAAAAGCATGTTATGCTCTAAATCAACAACATGATTAAAACTAGAGCTGCGTTTGAGGGCTTGACCTCAGTTATTTTACCCTTTCCCTTGCAAGGAAGTACCCTTGGGCCATTGAGTGATTCTCTAGTGAATGGGTTACAGACCTCTGACATATCTGATTTCTGGCAGCGGCCCTGAACATAATTCTTTGTTTACAGGAGCCTCCAAGAAAGTTACATGAATATGTAGACCTTTGCTTTAAAAAAATAAAATTAAAACCTAGAGCATTCCATTCCAATCAGCTTAGGAAAATTTATTCTCCATGGGTGGATGGAGAGAGTAGCTACAGGAATACGCTACGCTAACTTACTTTTATACACATACATATATATATAGGGTAATTATATTCCAGTAAACTGCTGTGAATTACTGGCCTGTAATCAGACCAACAAAAGATAATGAAACCCTTGTTTTTATAGTGCTCTTGAAGTTACTCATGATTCTGTTCTATAAAATCTTGTAACGAATTAAATGGGCTGAGGCATTTTGGTATTCATTTTTTTCGAAGACTTTTTAAGATAAAGAACCCCTGCTGGTCAGCGGAACAAAAGCCCCGTCAGGAACCCTGCTCTCCCCCCATGTCTACCACGGTGCCCTGCCCCCGCCCTGGGGTCAGTAGCTAAAATCCGAGGGCCGGGCAGTCTAAGGCTGTCGGGCAATTACAGGTGCAGGTCGGTGCCTGTTGCCAACTTTTTAATGACGCGCTGGAGCTGCTTAGTGGAGGGGTGCAGCAGCTCACGTACCGAGCTCCAGCTTCCCGGTTGGATTTTCAGCTTTGCATTAAGTGTCTTGCTGACGAAGCTCCCAAAACGTCTCCATCATAATCACCCGGGGGAGGGATTTTTCTGAAGCCAGCCATCACAGCGAGAAGCCACGTAAGCTCAGGGAGGTTGGAAAGCTGTGGAGGGACCTGCTGTGCCGCTCTGGTGCCTCTCACGCCTCGGAGCCTGCTGCAAACCCTGCCCTGAGCCAGTCTCCGTGAGACACCTGCGCGAGGCAGGTCCTTCCTCCATCCTGCCTCTCGTGGCCTTCATGATCAGCCCTTCTCTCACAATAAAAATATTACTGGGATGGCGGCTTTCATGAAAGGTGGTGTCTTGCCTCCTCCTCACCAGCAAGTGTTCTGACCTGGGCCTCCTGTCACCCGGCCAGAGCAGGGCCAAAGGTACAGGAGGGTCCTCTGGTGAGTGAGGGGATGGACGGGTGGGTGTCCCCTGTCCTGGGAGATGCTCTCTGAGCTTCTGCTCGTTTGAAGGCTGGGGGAAGGTCGTTAGCTCTGGGACAGCATCAGCATTTAGGCTGTTCAGCAACTGTGGCTGGCCAAGTCAAACATGCTTTGAGAATGTGAACATCTGGGAGGTGAGCGGGTGTCAGAGATAGTTTTCAGCAGATTTAAATCCAAAAGTCCCTTAAAAACTCTGGCCTCAAATTTTTGGAAGTGCTATGGAGCTTATTGCCATCTTATTTCCATGTGCCAATGGCCTGGAAATTCAACACTTAAAAATTCAGCACAAGAATCCCCAGGGAAGCAGGGGAGAGCCCGGCCCACCTGATTAATCCCTGTCTGAGACTTACCTGGGACTTTCCAGCCAGCAGATTCACAATACATGACAAGTATTAAAGCGCATTTACTTTCATCTTTTTGATAAATGGGTTAAAAATCTCTTGGAAAAAAATGCTTCTGGAAAAGAATGTGAGGTTAAAATTGAATGATGATGTTCTTCCACACTTACAGAAGCTGCTGAGTTGATTGAAGCAGTGTAATGTGAAAGGCCTAGAAAGAGTGACACGACAATAATAAGAAAATAAGGATAAATGAGTTGATGTGGTCCCGTGGATGGGATGAACTGATTTCACTGGAACTGCCCTGACTTCCATCAGCTTAAGGATCTAGTCCTTAGCTACATGAAACTTTAGGTAATTTCTATTTATATTTTTCCCCAGAAAATATATTTTAAAGTGCCATTTGGCAATGACTCAAGTAGTGATAGCACATTCGGGTTGGTCTTTTTGTGTGGTTTTTTTTTTTTTTTATGTGGCCATTACTCATGCAAATATTTGAAGTACATTTTTTAACAATACAAGATAGTGGTATCCAACAACAGACAGGAAGGTTTCTGTGGAGTCCCACAAATCCTCTCTCTGTCAGCTTTGTTTTCAGGTTCATATTATGATGGCAGATGGGTTTTGTTTGGCCAAATGGTTAGGATTGCCACACAACATCCTCGGGGACCTTTTTTTGCCATTTTTGCAGACTCTCTCAGAGGGCTCCACTGTGGTGGTTGAAGAGGCAGGACACCTGTGCATCATTCACCAACTTTTGATCTCTAATATCCGCAGATGGAGAAAATAAATGGAAAACTAAACAGCCGCCACATGCCATTAAGTGAGTTTCAGGCTTGGGCAGGCGCACATGGACACTACACTCTCCCAGTCGTCCAACAGTCTGTACGGGCAGCAGTGACTCTGCTTTGCCTGGAGAAGCTGTGGAAATGGTGGGTCCAGGATTCGGGGGCTTTTGCTGACTTTGCTGATCCCTCACAGAGGGGAAGCTGTTATTTTTTCAGAAGTAGCAGCAGTGCAGTTTCTGTTGTTTCAAGTTTTGAAGATTCACCCATGCTGATGCTGTTTCACACCGCGTGCACTTCTGTGGTGGCTTCCTACTGCGCTGGGTGAGGTAGGGAGGAAAGCCCAATTTGGTGGCAGTTGTGGAGTATTTGCAGGCAGCATCTCCACTCTTCCCGTGCTCAAGGATACAGCTTTCCTAAGCATTACTGGCTTCAAAAACTGATGTCTGGAAATTTTTCTTACACCTGTGTTGCTTCACTTTTCACCTGCTTGTGTTTTCACACCAAGCTGCAGCCTACAAAGAGCTACTTTTGACTTACCAGGGTTTTGGAGATTATTAGTTTTGAAGCTGACAAGTTTTGGAGCCAGTTTATCATCCTGAACAGGTGGAAGAGACTATCACAAATTTTTAATCAGCCTTGAAAGTGGGTGTAGCTGATCCAAGAACAAAAAGCATTCACCAACTGCTAAATCCAATCAACCGTGGGTGACTGATTACTTTTAGCTTTCTTAATTGATTGACTGTGGCATTTCTATGAAGGAGCTATTCTGAAGTCCAAGGAAGTCCACAGAACTGTTTCAATTCTGGGAATAACTTCTAAGTTATGTATTAAACCTGTGTTTGAATACATCAGTGCTGAGTATTATAAGCAAAGTACACGGATGCGCAAGCGCTGTGCTGGAATAGAGTGGGTGGTTTTTTTCTCTTGCCTAGTAACAAGTTAAATGGTGGGAAGAATAAGTGTATGGATTATTTGAAAAGAGTTTGAGGAGTTTTTCCTGGTAAAAAGTTGCTGTAATATTGCCCAGTAGTATCTGGCAATGGAATTTTCAAAAAGAGGGTCCTTTCATCCCAACAAGGTGTAATATAAAATCTACTTATATCTCTCCATAAGTATATGAATTGCCTTGTATATACACTTGTGCGTGAAAAGAGCTTTGTTCTGGCTGACTGTTGTGGTTCAGCGCTGAGCATCGCACCTCTGCCCTCAGCCCCGTCCAGCCATGTCCCTCTGGCAGCAGCACTGCTGAAGTTATGTTTGACATTGCAGTGACACGCCAAGTGTGCCGGTGTGCGAGAGCTTGCTCTGCAGGATATGACCATCAGCTCACTCTGTGCATGGGCTTACCTGTCCCAGGACCACCCTTAGGAGACAATTCAGATATGCTTTGTAATGCCAGCATCAGTTTTTTAAATATGTTCAATTACTTTTACTTGCACAACTGAAAATGAACCTCTCAAGTGCTGAAATACCATTTCCACAGCAATGCTTCTGCTAGTGTGTGTTCTTGGGGAAATCATTAATGTCATTGTTGTTTATTTTCAACACAATAAGACAACTCCAGCTGGGAATGAACGTACACAATACACAGGGATGCTTTTGGTGCCATACAGAGCAACCTGTCAGAAGG
>NW_009646736.1:2177800-2259516 GCF_000708025.1 Charadrius vociferus | reverse complement strand
GACGTGTCTGGTGGTGGGCTGGGACTGGGGCTCTCATGGGATTGATGGAGAACATTTGAAAAAATGCTTCTGAGCCTGTGGGAATTTTTGCCACAAGCAATCAGAGTCCCTGGGAGCAATCACCTTCCCTGTAAAGTGCAGACGTCTTCCTTGTTCAACCTCATTTCTCTAATAACAAGAAGAAATATCTTGGGAACATTTTAATAAAAAAAATAAACTCTTCATTCTTATGAAAGAACACAGGTAAGTCACAGCAATCTGTCCCTGAGCTTGACTTGAAGAGTTTGGGTGGGACTGATGACATACTAAAACAATAGAGACTTGGTTGGTAAAATTCTTTCTCTGGGCCCGCCTGTGCATAGGGGTAGTCTGGTTAAGGACAAAGGAAAAATACATGGCTGAGAGTGCATCTTTTTGCTACCCTCACTTCAGCTACATTAATTTTGCTTCCATCTGAGGTAAATGCAACTGGTTGTCTTCAGCTTGACCTTTGCAAGGTGTGTAAAACCACTAGTGGTCAATGTGTATCTAGCCTTTGCCAGCTGTGGAAATTATCCAAGGTGTATCCCAGCTGCTGGGCATCTCTCTTAATTGCAAACCGCAATTACAGTGCTCCCATGCTCTTGGCTCCCCAGCTAGCCAGCAGCTGCTTGGAATAGGAGAAGGAACTCACAAGGAGCCAGTTCCCTGAGGATACAAGGTCATTTTTTCCTCTTTGGCCTGGGAGTTGTTACTGTATCAGGAGACGCAAAGGTTGTCTCTATGTGAATCAGTCGTGGAAGAGGTGCTAAGCCCGTCCTGAACAGAGCGTGCTTCCAAGCTCAGCCAGGGATGCTCCTGAGCCCCGTGCATCTCGGGGCATCCCGAGGGATGGTGTTTCTGGGCTCAGGAGCTGGGGAGCAGCAAATCTGCTGTCCTGGCTGGTGCTTTTGTGGTGGGTATGTTTTGTATCATAGCAAGCCTTTAGCTTGTCGTTTGCTTACCAAAAGGGTGGGGGAAAGCAGCAAACAACAACAAGTGTGGCTTAAATCAGAAACACCTGCAAAATCATGCTAAGTTTGTGTGTGTATGTATTTTAACTGAAAGCAGGGGCATATTGTTTTTTTAGATTGCAGTTTGTTGAAAAATGATATGGTCCTCATTCCCTCCTCCCAAAGTTAATTGTTGTCAAACACTGAGCCAACTGAAATAAGCTTTTGTTATCCTCAGTGGAGGAAGAAAAGCTGAACAGAATCGGTTTGTGTTCCAGGAGCGCATACGGCCAGTTCTGGGCCAGAGCTCAGATTTGTACTGCATTGATCAAAAAAAACAGATAGAGCAATACATAAAGCAAGGGCCTTCTCTGGACTGTCAGCAGGATCGCGAGGTCTGCTTGGCAGGTTTTACCTGAAATTCTACTCTCTCAAGAAACCTGCATGTTTTCAATTGAAAAATTGCAGTAACTGGTAATTAATTACTCCACACACTGTTATCAGCAGTGCCAGTACTGGGTTTCTTCATCTGTACTTGCATCTTGGGCCCCTCAGTGCACTTATTCTTGAGGCAGACAGCCTCAAGTCAAAGTTTGTCTGATAAAGTCGTGGTTTATTGGTTGTTTGGGTTTTGGTTTTTTTTTTTGATTGCTTCCTTACTATGCTCATCCCAAATTATTCACATTTCCTATTCTCCAGCTCCCATTTATGTCAGTTTTTTCCTTTTCCATCATTAAACCTCCCTCATCCCTTGCTCCCAAATTGCCACTGGTGAGGATTTTCCATTTTCCCAAGTCCTGAAGGCACTGTGATTTCCTGGCAGCCCCGCTCTCATTACAGGACTGCAGAGGCTCGTGCTTGTCATAATGACACACATCCAGAGAGCATCACTGCTGTATCTAGTGCAGATACAAACATATTTCAGGAATAAATGAAAAGCAGCTCTACTTAAATTATTGAGGAAATGAAGACAATGTGCTGTTGGGTACTGGAACGCTTCCTCCCTTTGTTCACAGAGAAAGCAGTTGTTCAACATCACGCACATTCCTCTGTATGTGCTTCATGTTCTGAGGATGAATTTGCCCCTTGTCTGTGACTGAGAAGCTGTATGTGGTATTGTCAACAGACACAGGGCTGCCCAGGCAATTCCAAGTGTTCACATAACATGCTTCCTAGCATAGGACAAATCACCAGATGATTTTTGTAATGCTAGGTCTTATTTTCATGCTGGAATATAAATCTTTTGTTCATCCACCCTTTTCCTTATTGGTTCTAATTTTTATTGACTGTTGAAAAAACTTGTACTAATGCTAATCCCTTTCTGCTTGTATTAAAAAGGGATTTCCATGGACTTATAAGCTTACCTTTTGAATCAGAATGACATGTTTGTTTATCTCATAATCTTTAATATCTCATTATCAGCGGGAACAGCATATGGAGTCTTAAATTGAGCAACTGGAGGTCTTATTTGTGAACAAATCGGGTTCATTGTAAAGTCTGAGTCTGTGTGCTGGGTTTGTGTGGCAAGGTTTTGGCAGCAGAGGGGATACGAGGATGGCTTTGGTGAGAAGCTGCTAGAAGCTTCTCCCATGTCTGATAGAGCCAATGACAGCCAGCTCCAAGATGGTCCCACTGCTGGCCAAGGCTGAGCCCGTCAGCAATGGTTGTAGCACCTCTGGGATGATATATTTAAGAAGGGGGAAAAAAAACCTGCAGAAAAACAGCCAAAGAGAGGAGTGAGAGTATGTGAGAGAAACAATTCTGCTGATGCCGAGGTCAGTGAAGAAGGAAGGGGAGCAGGTGCTCCAGGTGCCAGAGCAGAGATTTCCCTGCAGCGAAGACCATGTTGAGTCAGGCTGTCCCCCTGCAGCCCATGGAGGTCCATGGTGGAGGAGATATCCACCTGCAGCCCCTGGAGGACCCCATGCTGGAGCAGGTAGATGCCTGAAGGAGGCTGTGGTCCCATGGAGCGAGGAGCCCGTGCTGGAGAAGGTTTGCTGGCAGGACTTGTGACCTCATGGGAGACCCACGCTGGAGCAGTCTGTTCCTGCAGGACTGCACCCCATGAAAAGGACCCATGCTAGAGCAGTTCATGAAGAACTGCAGCCTGTGGAAAGGACCCACGTTGGAGAAGTTTGTGGAGGACTGTCTCCCATGGGAGGGACCCCACGCTGGAGCAGGGGAAGAGTGTGAGGAGTCCTCTTCCTGAGGAGGAAGGAGTGGCAGAGACAAAGTGTGATGACCTGACCACAACCCCTGTTCCCTGTCCCCCTGTACCGCACTGGGGGAGGAGATAGAGAAATCAAGAGTGGATTTCAGTCTGGGAAGAAGGGAGGGCTGGGGGGAAAGTGTTTTAAGATTAAGTTTTTATTTCTCATTATCCTCTTCTGATTTGATTGGTAATAAATTAATTTAATTTTCCCCAAGTCAAGTCTGTTTTGCCTGTGATGTTAATTGGTGGATGAACCCTCCCTGTCCTTATCTTGGCCCACGGGCCTTCTGGTTCCTTGTCCAGCTGAGGGAGGGGTAGTGACAGAGTGGCTTTGGTGGGAGCCTGGAGTCCAGCCAGGGTCAACCCACCACAGTCTGTACAAAAAAAGCATGCCTTTTCCCTACCTAGCTGCATGAACTAGCATTTATCCCCATAGACGAAGTGACTTGCAGTTGAGTATTTACCTAAGGCGGTATCTGACTGGTGGGATCAGAGCTGTGTTGCTTCATTTGTTTAATTTTGCAGCTTATTCTTTTCTTTTTGGGCTCAGTGTCGCATTCTGGGGCTTTGATTCAAGGGAAACCCACTTAGAGCAGCTGCATTTCAGCTGTGTGTTCATTTGTGGATGATATTTGATATATATGGTGTTGTTCTTTTTGTTTATATATCATTTTGTAAACCAAACTGGATTGTTTTAATGGATTTGCTGAAGAGCCTAGCCAAGCATTCAGCTCATGAACTGTCCTCTTTGATTCATTGCTATTTGAAATTCAGTGTGTGACTGGGCAACTGAGTTGCATGAGACTTTTTAATGTTGCCTGAATCAATCAAACTTTCTCAAAGAGAAACCATAATTTAAAAGAAAACCACACAAAACTGAAAAACCCTGTCCATAATCTAAGGCCCAGATTTCCAGAAGTGCAAAGCAGCCTTAAGGATAGCTTAAGAAGTCAGCTGGGGTTTTCCTGGCATGAAATAGCACAGAGCTAGTACAGTTTGTCTTACAGCACTTTAGTTCAGATCAAGCGTCGTGAGCAGGTATAAATCTGCGCAGCCCTGATGAGTTAGGGGGTTGTCTTTGCTTCAGTCCAGGCTCCAGGCTGGGAAAGTTTTCTCTGAAAGTAGAAGGCGGCAGCTGGGGCAGAGCCGCAGCCAGGCTGAGAAACAAAAGGGAAGCCAAGAAGGAGGAGGGGAAAAGGAGCAGAGGAACAACTTATAACACAAAAACGTGGAAAAAAACATGTTACAAAGTTTTTCAAAAAGGAGAACTTGCTCATTTTTAGAGTTGTCACAATGAAAAGTGAAGTCACAAACGAACAGTGTTCACTCTGTTCTGATGAATTTAAACTGCATAGCTATATTTACTAATTATTGAAACAAAAGATAATCTAAGAATGCAAAGTCTGTTGTGTGTTAAAGAGTTCAGAACATGGAGAATGGACCCAAGAGATCCCTGGATGTGGCCTGCGATGCGGAGCGGATGTTTGTAATGCATTGCATACGTCCCTCCATGCGCATCTGATTTGGGGTTGGCAGTGTGTGCTGTTATTTCACTTGATTTGTATATTTTAAAAGCCCCAGCTCCTTCCTCACTGAGGATGAGGAGATTACTTTTTATCTTTGTTTTAATTGGACGCGAGTAAAGCAGATTCCTGACAAAGCAAAAATCTAAACATTTTTCTTTCTTTTACTTTTTAGAGAGAAGATATTTTTAAGGGTTCAGAGGGCTCTGCAAGTCAAGTGTCAGAACTGGGAAATGAGAAAAGGTGGGAGATGGAGGGGAAATTGTGTTGAAGAAGAATGGCAGAGTGCTGGCTGGGAAAAACAATAATGGATACTATTGCTTTCTGGGTAGAACGAAAGGGCTGTGCCCTTGGCTGGTGTTAATTGGCCTAACTCCTCTAAACTCGGTCGAGGATTGATTCACAGCAGCTGTAATCCTCAAGTTAAATCCCAGCCCCACTGGGAGTTTTATCATTGTCTTCAAAAGAATAAAGATTTTAACCTGTGTGTTACTTTATTCAATCACCTAGTGAATCTCTCAGTAAAAGAACGCGGCTCAGCCAGTGCTCCCCTGCGGGAGGGATGAGGTTCAGACTGCTTTATCAACTAGAAACGTGGAACTAGCTTTCCGGAAAAACTGTCAAAAACCTTCTGAATGTGCCTTTGTCTAATTTTAGTAGTTTATGTTTTTTTCACAGATATTACTCAAAACCACCAAATTGCCAAGTTTTTAAATCCAAGCCAGGTGAAAACTGCAGGTTTTGGCTTATTTCCTAAGAAGAGTTTGGGTTTAGGTCCAACCTATGGCAGCGAATAATGTGTTTTCACGTAGTCATGGTAGACGACTGACCTACTGTTAAACAAACACAGAAGCACAGACATAGAGCTCATTCTTAGGACATGGTATGCGTAGGAAGCAAGTGTAGGTCCTTGCTTATCACAGGATACACTCAAGGAAGCCGAGCATGACTGTAAGGTGTGAACCAGGCCAGCTGATTAGGGGTCATGAGATATTATGACAAGAATGACAAAAAGTACAGTCCTCAGCTGGACTAAATCTCCACCTGATGGAGCCAATGTGAGATTGGCCTTTAGCTGTCCTTATGCATGCTGACGTCACTTCAGAGCTGTCACAGGCCATTCAAACCCTAAGGGACAGGAAAACAGCACAATGCTCCTATTTTTGCATCTTTCAAGTTTTTTCCACAGTTTGTAAATTTTGAACCATCAGAAAGTTTCATTTAGGTTGCTATTCAGGCTTGGTTTTGCAGTTTCAAATATTGCCTCCTCTTTTGTTTAACTACGTGGAGTTGTAATCTGTTTACAGAATATTGACACATTCTTAATTATCTTACTCATGGTGAATTTAAGAAACTGAATTCACCTTCTCTTGGGAATAAACTGGGCTCTGTTCCTTAGGCTCTGAATGAAATAGTGCAAGAAACATTAATCCCACCGTCAATACCATACAGATATACACAAAGCCAAGACAAACTCCCCTCACAACACAGCAAACATCCATACACCAGTGCACAGGGAGCAGACATGGAAAAGCAGTATATACAAGGTTCAAAGATGAAGATATTCATGGTGAGGACCAACTTGCTTGCTCTGACTCTTTTTTCCTGAAAATTGATTTATTTTTTCTTGTTGAAAAGAAATGACTGGATAAAAACTAGCTCTTTTTTTTGTCATAGAAATGTGGTGTCTTTAGGTGCTGTTGTCAAAATGTCTAACTTTTTGGGACGTCCTGTTCAAAAGTTGATTTAAAATTAGAATAGCAGTTTTTGGCAGGACTTCACTTTTTTATTTCTTGAAAATAAGCCAGAAGAGTAACTGCTATGCCAGAATAGTGGTGTTTTAAGGGCTTTCATAAGGCAAAAGATAATGGGGAATCTGTATTTTTTTGCTTGCTTCATGTTTTCTCTGTATTTTTTCCTATGCTGGTGAACCTTTCCACTGAAATTGCTTCTAAGCTTCTACTTCATGCAATTTGGTCTTCTCAGCTTTACCTTTAGTTTCTGTTTTGCTTTCCTTTTTTCCTGTACCAACTTCATAACTAAATTCTTTATTCCTTTTTTCGTCAGATTGCAGTCAATCACTGTAGTGTGAGAGCTGTAATATTTAATTCTATGATTGTCTTCTGTAATTGTATACCAAATACAGGCTGCTGTTGTATTTTATGGAAATGAACAGTGGTCCACAGCCATCATTATCTGAAAGCTCACTGCAGACTGTCATATTGGCAATGTTCTTGGAGAAGTGCCGTTAGCAGAGGGGAGGGTAAGGCTCACATCTCCAGCTGTAGCTTTCCAGCTCTACCCACCTTTGTGGGCAAGGGAAGGACTGGGACTAGGCTGTAGCAGGAGAGTATGATGAATACTTATGGTGGGGAGAGCTTGGTTGGGAGTTTGTGGAGGGCAACTTTCCTTTTGGTGAGCTTGAAATGAAAGCCTGTTTTCTCTGTCAAGCCACTTTCCTTCTCCTTAAAGCTCTTAACTGCCTAGTCTGTTCTTAAACAAGCAATTGTTTTTCTGTTTGGATATTAAAATAAAAAATAATCAGAGATGTCAAAATCGCATATTCAGATTCCACAATTTTTCCTTTACATGTGTGATCAAAGCTACAGCGGCCCTAAGTTTGTGAACAGATAGACCCCAAAGGTCTTTTTTTGCAAATTTTGGAATTTTGTTTGGGAGTTATTTGTGAAGGGCAGTTTCTGAGCAACAGATTAACTTGGTGTGGGGATGGGAGTGTTGAGGACAGAACAGTTCCTTGTAATGCTTGGTCCTTCCTCTCTCTTTTCTGTTATTCCATCAAACTACCCATGTGCATAGGGCTAGCTGCAGCCTGTTAGCAAAGCAATTACTTAGGGTCTTTTTCTTGTAATTTAACATAAATTAGCACCATACCCCTGACAGTAAACATGGGCAACTGAAGACATTGCAACCAACAACAAGACTCAGTTTAGGCTACAAATGCAGAGAGTGGAAGCTATTCGATGCCAAATACTTTGATAAGAGCTGGAGTGTAAAGGCTGTAACAGGACAACAGGTGAGCACACTGATACTTCTCATAGCTCTCCTACTTAGATGGCTCTCGAGAAATGGGTCACTGAATGCTGTGAAGACCGCTGCAGCTATCAATGCTGGTAAATAGCTGAAGCCCATTTAATTCTGGCCAGCTTAGGGGAGTTAAAAATTCCATCACATCATGCCACGGCTTCCTCTTTGCGCTGCACAGGCACTCCATAAATCCACACAGCTCTCTCCTTCTTATCTGAATCGCAATGCAGTTATTAAACAAATTGTAAGTCTATTTCATATCCTTTTTAATACTTTGAAAACTGCACAATATAAGGCTTAATAAAAGCTGAATGCTCCAAAACTGCTCTTAGAACTGAAAATATGACTACATCAAAAGACTTTACAAGGGCAGGATTTTAATGGCTGAATAATACGCTGGAACAGAGCAGTAATTTCTTCTCGAATGCTGGGATGAATTATTTATGCTTTGACAACATTATGTGTCTCTAAAGCAGCTTTTAGTTATTCGCCTATTCGAGGACACAGCTGATCCTGCTGCCCGCTCTTGTAATTACATTAACCTCTTGACACTACATGACAAGCTTTTCCTGTGAACTGCGATCAATAGCCCATAACTGCTACCTATTTAATAGGGCCATGGTTACACTTCAGTTCAGATATAATTAGCTCTTTTCCCCCTTCCTCTTTTAACAGAGCGTGGAAAAAACCCCATGTTGTTTAAATTAAAAAAAAAAATACACACAACAAAATAAAGGCTGTTAAGGAAAAGAATAAAAGCATTCAAATCACTGAATAGGCAAGTAATATGTTCCCTGAGTTTCTGTTCAGAAATGTGCAGCCCTTCTATTAGTCCACATCGGCATTTAAATGGAACTGGAAGCTAAAGCATATGAGGACTTGTAGGAATCAATTACAGAAGTGTTGGTACAGGTAGGCAAGGCTGTGACCTGGTACAGTTGAAGCACACACTGATAACGAGATAAACTAGGTTCATCTCTGCTCTGTTTTCACCCAGCTTGAATAGAAGCGTGCCGTTTTGTTGCATACCATTGGAGCTACTTTGTCTCACTGATATATTTAGATTCAGATAAATACATACAGGATTGGAAATGAAGAAGTTTGACTAATTGTGTTAACACTTTTAAACAAGTCATGCTTTCTTGCAGCTAATAATTTTGCTGTTTGGGTTGTATCATGGACTATCTGAACAGACTAATGAATACTATATGAAAGATAAAGGCTGATCATGGCCTTGATGTAACAGAAATTACCTGTCCAGTAGCCTGTAAAACAGCTTTCCATTCCTTGATCTGTAGATAGATGGCTGTGCTCATGCCATTGGCCCAAACAACACTGCCCTAGTTGTAATTGGAAAGTTTATATTCCCTACTCTAAATAGCTCTTTGCATTTTTCGCGTGTTGCTTTGCAAAACAGCCTTTGGGAACTAAAGAGGTTTTGTGGGGTTTTTGATTTTGTTGTTTGTTTTTTGGGGTTTTTTTGGTTGGGGGGTTGAGTACTTTATGCTGCTGTTCATTTTCAAAGGACAGGATAAGCGCTTGTAATTAAGTTTAATAACTTTTTCTAAATAGGCTGCTTGCAAGAGTTGTATTCTTTCACTCAGGATTCAGAGGAATCAAGTCCATGAGGCTCTTTCCAGCTCCTTCAAGGGATTTCCAACCAGGTCTGCACCAAGAACAATTATTGCTATCAAAGCGTTGCAAAGCAATATGGGCAGTGGAAGAATCTAGGTGGTTTCTCTAATCAGAAACATCTCTTTTTAGATCTATGAACACTTCAGGTTGGGTGCCCCTATGTTTTTTAGGAACCACCCTTGAATTTCAAACTTTTTGGGGTTAGATGCTTAAATTCATGTGAGACCTGTGCCTTACATCTTGCTTCCTCTTCTCTGAAATTACTGGAAAATATTCTTCACTTCCTTGACTTCACTGGCAGGAAATGGTCTTTTGTGAGCATACCTGTTGTGACAAGTTTTTTAAAATGCAAAAATTACAGACTCTACCTTCAGCTTTTAAGTAGTCATTCTCTAAAGAAAATGCATTCTCTTGTAGTAAAAATGATAGCTTCTGTTTATTTGTATTTCTACATTTTGCTTACTCAGATGATGTTACAGACTGTAGGCAGTGCTGAGGTTATAGGAGGCCTCATGGGCCTGCCAGTGACTTGCTCTCACTGAAACAGAACTTCAGCTGATCTGTGACACTGATTCTCCAGAGTAAGAGAGTTTGATTAACAGCATGGGTTCCCAGGAAGGCTTACCTTTGCTTAGTAAATATTTTATTTCCTATTTCAAGACTTTAACAAAGCCAGAGTTTTACCCCACCCTCAAAAGCTCAGAATAGAATATGAATATAGATATGAAAGCATATTTCTGCTATAAAAACTTCCTTATCAGTGTGTGCGGTTACTATCCGGACACGGTTTTTTGCAGCATAGAAGGATTAACAGAATTGGTAGTACTATTCTAAATTAGAGTAATAACGCTGTTTGAGATCGTAACTAGACGCTCCTGGGGATAGCACTGAAGTAATCAACCATAAGTCATAGATTCCAAGGAAGCTCTGAAGCTCTTCCCATTTCTCCAAAGAGACAAAAGACAAGAAAGAGAAGAGCTGAATTAGCAGTTAATAATATATAATGAGTTAGAAGTTTGAAGTTTATGATGATTCATAATTACTATAAGAAACCAGTTTGTCGATTAATGAATTCAAGACAAGCTTGTTTTCCTGCATGCTGCCTATTGCCACTTGCTGTAGTTGTGAGGTGTTGTACTGTCTTTCAACAGTTTCATTTTTGGAGACTTTTTTTTTTCCCCTACAGCATGTCTGTCAAGTAAGCAAAGGGGTTGGCTAGGTTTTCTGTTCCCCCTCCTTAATTTTAAAAAAAAATAAATAATGGAGGCCAGTCATATTTTAGAAGATATTTTTGGTAACAGCATTTCCCTCTCATAGATTTGTTGATCCCAGTAGCTGACAAGGTGTGTTAAAGCAAGTTCTTATAAAACTGCTGTCCTAAGAAAAATGGAAGATTATCTGCTTCTCTGCAGAAGGCAGACATCCTCTTTTTATGACTTCTGAGTGCGTCAGAGGTTCTCAAACGTGAACCTCTTGTAGCCTTGACAGTCTTGAAAATAGAGCGAAGGAGACATAGGAAGGAGACAGAGGTAAAGGACCTGAGGGGAGGGCAGGGAAAGGAGGAGGAGGGCTGGTTCTCAGAGCAGGGCAGAAGTGAATACCGCAGCTGCAGAATAGATCAGTATGTCTGAGAGACTGACATCTGAGAATGCATCAAATAAAAAAAAAGTCATTTAGCAGCTTGTTAACTTCCACAGTTAGCAACCCTTCTGCCCCGGATGAAAACAGTGGCAATTTTCTTACTGTTTTTATAGGTTAGTTCTACTAAGATGTCAGAAGATCTCGGTCTTTCTTTGAGGCTCCCCTTGTGTTATTTAAACATGTCAGTTACAGTTTCTTTATCAAAGACACTCGTCTATTTATAAAAAGGGAATGTTTCATTATCCCCAGTTTACAAAGTAGGAATTGAGGCACACTGATAGGTAGCTATTTTATTAAAGGTCACACAGACAGTATGTGACGAAGGCAGGAACAGAACTCAGGTCTTTAAGATCACAAACCTGTTCCTTAATCACAAGGATATCTTTCCTCCTGCATTTTTACTGTTTTAAATGGTCTGAGAAACCCTTTATGAATGTGGATTTGTTTAATGGTATTACAAGATTAACACTAGTCATCTGGCTGGAATTTTTACTAGCAAGTCATATCACTATGTATTTATTTAATACAAGATAACCTTTCATTTTCCTGCCGGCAAATATTTTATTTCAGAGATACTAAGCTGACTAAACTTACAACTTGCATGAGTGATATGGAATTTGAAGTTAAACAGCAGACGTATTGTAACTGATAGCAAAAAGGGATTTCAGTTCATAATTAAAAATAAAAAAATCAACAGCTTGTCAGCTTTAAAGTGAAGGAAGTCTGCATTGGGAAATGCATAGCATAGCTAAAGAGTTTATGCACGTACTTATTTTCTTGCACACCCATGTAATTAATCTACGTGCTATCAACTGGGCTCCCAAGCAGGGATTTCCTCAGCTCTGTATTGCACAGAGCAAGGCAGGTCCCCAAACAAGTCAGGAGCTGCTTCAGTTTTCCTGGGCTTTTCTTTTTGCTACCATAACTGGCAGGTTCTGGATTGTTATGAGCAGGGTGTTTCTCATCCTGCCAGGCCTTTTCCTAAGAGCCTTTGCCAATTTGACCTCATAGTGGGGTACACTGTTTTTTTAAGACTGAATGAGTTGAGAATGTGCTTGGGAGTGAGAATATGGTTTTGATTACTATCTTTAAGCATATTTGGCACCTTCATCTGACATGGGGAAGTGGAAATGAAAATCAAACCTGGAATCACCTGTATGGCAGTGCAAAGCACTCCCACTAGGCTGGCAAGACGGAAGATTGCAGGACACATCTTGAACATAGGCACAGCTCCATTAAAGCCAGTATTACTCTAGCTCAGGAGCTTCTTTTCCAGGGGACACTGGTTCATTCTTTTCTCATCCGGGGAGAATGAAACTTTCTAAAAGCACCTAAAAAGTAGGGGGTTTGAGTGTTTCACTGAGGTAACACTGGAAGTCATAGAAAGAAAAATATTTCTCCCTTATATAGCAATCCACCCATTTGTCTATATATTATTTAACAATGGTCACCTAAGAAAGGCAAAAAAGTCATATCTCATGTCCCCTTTGAGATGTTACAGGAACAGTATTCTCTTACAGCATATAGTACCCATAATGGCTTGAGAGATATGTTCTCTGTATCCAATGTCTGTTTTAAACAGGGAAGGAGAACAATGGTAACATGATCACACTATCCATACTCTGGGACTCAGGATACAGCTGGGCTGCTTCTGTTGAAAGAAAAGCCTTGAATCTGACAGAACTATTTGCTTCCAAATTTGTTTTTCTATTGCATTATTCCAGGAAGAATTGTTGCTTTAAAACAGAATTTCAACTGCTGCATGGCAGCTGTCTGCAGCAAGCAAGCTATGAAGTTCTCCGGCTTCTTGACATCAGCAGAGCACAGGCATAGTGAAGAGAAGAAAGTCGGAAATCTGGGCCCTGCACCAAAAAATAAGTTTGAGCTTGCCTTCATCCAGAGCAGGGTTTACCCCGACTGCTACGTCCCAGGCAGGAAGCAAGGTCAAAGGGAGGGAGTTGCAGGAACCCTGTAATGTCAGTGAGGTCAAACTAGCTGCTGAGCATCTCTGTGCTCCTTGGCGCTTGGCTGGGCATCTCCTGTGGTTAGAAAGCTCTCTGTGGGACTGCTTTTCTAGATTTCCAGTAAGATTTTCCTGCAATCTATTTCTCCTCATGCTTCTCATCCAAATCAAGTAGATCAAAATATTATTCCCCAGTCTTGTCCTTTCGTACCTCACCAGTCTTCTCACCTGATTGGTGTCTAACACTGTGTAGTCCAACTTAACCTCCCACAGAAGAAAGTCTGTAAATATCCAGGAATAGTATCTTTCCAAAGTAATTTTCTTTTTTCTTTTCCCTTTTCACAGTGTTTGGGTACAGTTTCCAATTATTTTACAGCTCATTCATACTTTAAAATGATTTAATTAAATGTTTCATGAATTTTCCTTGCACTTTGGTTAACTGTTGCCATACTTAGCAGTACCTGTTGGGCTGTTTGTTCACTCCGAATTCAATCCTGCAGTCAAAAGAACTGACTTCTATACAGCTCTGCATAGGTCTATGGCACAGATTGCCACAAAGTGTATGGTATTATTTTTACTTCTTAACTAGATGAACATGACCCTCCTAATCAGATTCCCGTGTGAACGATCATGTATAGAAAGTTAAGATTTGGTTTCCCAAGCATTTAGAGAAAATCTTATATAAATCAATTTCAATGTTATTTGTAGAAAGCAAAGGTATAATGGATGCTAATATAGCTGGAGCACCTTTGTGTTTAAATTTGAATGAATATTCTTACAAGAGTTCTTTATTTCTTGAGTGGTTTTGCACTATCCACCCCACTCCACTTTTGCGTGTGGACAAAATACGATTTATCTAGTGAAAACTATTAATTCCACAGGTAGATTTGGCTCTTGAAGTGAAAATAAAATGAAATATACCGTGGAAAAATGCAAGCTAATATATGTGAAAACAAAACCTGTCTACAGCATGCTCCAAATTGGGAGGGATATAGCAAGAAATGATGTAGTAAAAAGACTTGGGATTGATTGTTTTCATAAAATTAGCTTTGATCTGCAATGTGATATAACAGGAAGAAAGGCTAGCACAGTTTGGGGCTGCGTTCTTTGGAACGTGTCCTGGAGCAAATAAACCATAGATTGACTGTTGCTTTAACTCCTTGGGGTTTTAATGCCATCTATTTTTCCCCAGATTAGCTGCCCTCTGTCCTTCATAGTGGTATCTTGGGGCCCTGATATCTCCATATGCATCCCCATGTACTTGCGTTTGGGATATCTTGTAAAGATATCAGTGCCCTGGAAGGACTGCTGCATAGAGGTAAACATAAGGCATTCTGGTAAATATTACATGCTTAGCAGGATACCAGCTAAGGAACAAGATAATGAAAAATAATGTAATTTATGTATATAGAATAAAACCAAGGATTTGGTCACACCGTAGAAGCTATGATATAATTAGGAGCAGTAGAATGAACATAAAAAGAAAAAACCTAATTTGAATAGTAAGGAAAATATTCTGGACTGCCTTTAGCCTTTCAAATAACATCCCAAGTGAGGTTGTAGGGGATTCTTGAAAATTGATCCTATCGGTATTAATTAAAGAACCAATAAACCTGCAATAGACAGCAATCTTATCTCTCCTGGTAGAATTGCCCAAATGATCTCTGCAATATTTTTTGTCTCTACCACCTCTGGCTCATGCAGACGGAAGAGCAGAAGCAGTAGCAATATCTCCAACCTGTCTGTTGGTGAAACATTGAGTCAGTCCAGCCCCGCAGATGCCTAATGGAAAAGGGCAAAGAGAAGAGGCATCTGGAGGAGAGAAAGACAGAAGGCACAAACTTAGCGCTCTTCTGAGAGGTGTGTCAAGGAAAGAGAGAGCACCACGGAGTAGAGGCTTTTACAAGGGGAGTAGCAATGAGCAGAAAAGTGACAGAAATCTGCTTGGGAGTACAATGTGTGCACCCATAGCTGTCCCGTCGCCTGGACGTCCCCGGGGAGCAGGCGTAGGGGACTGAATCCTGGCGGCCCTCCCTCCTCACAGACCTCAGGCTCCTGCTCCTGCCCGATCCCTGGTTTAACCTGGTGAACCACAGATTCTGGAAAGCTTTTTTTTATTAATCTTAGTCATCCTGCTGCTGACGAGCTTTCCCCAGCGAATGCCTTGCCAAGAAAGTTTCCACAGGGCTGGGGCAGTGGGCCCAGGCTGTCCTGGGTGTTCCCGCTCCCTGGTGAGCCCAGTGGCCCCACAGCAGCTTCACCCTTCCGGGTTAGTGCTGGCTGAGCCCTGGCGGGTCGTGACAGAAAGACTGGTTTGATAGGAAAAAGCAGGAGAATTTGGTGGAATTAAGAGAAATTTTTTTCTACAGCGAAGTAACAAAGCCAAAGGTAGAAAGTTTCCAGTCAGAAAGGTGCTGGCGGGTGCTCTGGGGAGGGCTGCCTGGGCTGGCCATGGCTGCTGGCCCACGCCTGAGGTGCAGCAACATGCCGCAGGCATGGCCAGCAGTGAGGGGACCCAGCACCTCCTGCAGCACCGTGTTCTTTCCTGTGAGCTGTATTTTAACTGCCAGTGGGTGAATTTCTTCAGTTTGGGGCTAAAAAGCACAAAGAGAGCTTTTGTTCCAAAGCTGTTGGGGGGGGCAGAAGGGTGTTTCCCGCCAACACCTGCTGCCCGCCTGTTTGGAAGGGTCTGTCCACGCTGCTGACAGGGTGTGAAATGCAACGGAAAGGTAAGACGTGGTTTCATCTGCACAAAGCATCCTTTCTCTAAGCCTAGTAATTATTTTTTTTCTTTTTTTGGAAACAATAACGGCTGTTTGGGAGGTTGTATTAATGCCACAAAACTGACTGAGCTCATGGAGAGCTCACAGCAGCCCTATAGCAAAATAAACCATGGTGCTCAGGAGCAAATAGCATTCAACAAAATGCTTGGGTACAAACGGGAGGTAAAGGGGATGCTTTCCTTCCCCTATTTCAGCTATTTTTGCTGAGTGGGTGCACGGGGTGCTGTGGAGGATTGCTGGTCCCCCCAGTCCCTCAGGGGCTGCATATGGGACTCTGCCAGGTCTTTCCCAGCAGTGGGTGCCTCTCCTCAGGCTGGGGGGGACTTGCTCCTGTTCATATTCCTCCTAGGATCTGATGAGAGCAGTGTTGAAAGTGAAGAGCTATTTTACAGACACACATTGAAAACGTATCCATAGATATACATGTGCATGTATTTGAGGGAATCAAGCTGAGACAAGTGAGGACAAAAGGTGTTTTCTGAGTGTGTAACAGTAAATCCAACAAATATATTCCCAAGCGTTGTGTTAGGTAAAAATCAACAGCTAAAGTAGCCCTTGTATTAACTGATGGTTGATATGTGCTTTGGGCTTCAGGGTTCCCAATATAATTGTAAAGGAAAATGTCTCTTTAACCAGAAAGTGCATGCAGCAGCTAAGGTGGCTCCTCCGATTCCCCATCTGCATGTCTCATGTTCACTTCTGTCTCAGCAAATGCAGAAAGCTGCAAGATATCTGTCTCATAACATGCAGCAAATCTTTTTGCTGTTTAGAACTGAGATTTTTCTCCCCTTTAAGAAACACGAGGCCCAACTCCTGTGTCACATATTGCAGGAACCCCAGTGACTGGGGAGTGAAGAGACTGCTGTTTGCGTGTGTGTGCAGATGAGCCTGCTCATGTAAATTGCTTGGGACTGCAAGAAGATAAGCATAATTTTGTGTAATAAACATTTTGTGAAAAGGCAGGTCTCTGATTTCCTATCCATTCAAGACTATTTTTTTTTTTTGCAAAAATTTATGTGCTTAATCTAATTTTAACAGTATGTAAAGGAATTTAAAATGCAGCACTCACCATTGACTGACTGGAAGAGCACAGAAAATTGCAGCTGTTGGTTCACTACTCGATTAACTTTGTAGCTATTCTTCTTAATTTTTTTCAGCTTTTTATGGTCTGTTTTAATGTATCTTTACTTGTGTGCAGGTAACTTAAGTATTATCCTGTTTTCTTGTACCAGAGCTCCTGGTAAGTGGATGGATAATAAAAAATGCAACTAATGCAACACTTTCTTCTGCACAATATTCTTCTGAGAGATGGACTCCTATTGACATTGCTTTCCCTTGTAATCACATGGGCAAGTGTTTGAAAGTGTGATGGGAAAGCTTTTTAACAGGTGAATGCTCCATTTGACTATGAGTATCAGTAGTGGAAGTGCTTTTGAGGTCATGCAATGATACATCAGCAGTAGTACGAAATAACTTTTTTGACCAGGCAGCAACTAATTAATGTTGTTTGTACAAGGAGAAATGACTTTCCACAGCAACTGATAGGAATCAACCTATAATGTTAAATCAAAGAACTCTGGGAATTTGCCAAGCAAGTGAAGATCACACTCTCTACAGATATTTTGCAGCAGGAAAAAAAGATTCATTTTCTTGGATAAATGACCTTTGTGGGTTATTCATCTAGCTCTCATCAGAGCGAGTGCTCTAGGTTTCCTCTCTTGATATTCCCCAGAAGAAATCTGCTTTGTTTTTCCCTACCTGATTGCTATATTCCTTTAGAGGATATTTATTGTTAAGCCACGGCCTCTGTTATTTCCTTTGCTGCCTGAGCTTAGTCAGAGCTCCGTGCCTCAGACGTGCCATAAAGCCCAGTAGCAGAGGAAATAACAGTGCAGTTAACCTCTTTAACACTGATAATAAATAAGCGCTAATAAGATATGTACCAGGGTAGCAATTGCCCTGACATAATGAAATGCACTAGTTTAAATAAGTGGTAGCTGGTGTCATCGTGCTTTTCAGTAAGGAACCTATGCAAGCACTATATTTTCTGGGTGATTTATCTGTCAGATTTTCTAGGCAGCTCGGTTGCTGTTAAGACATTTAGTCCAAGTGGCCCAGTTTTCATAAATTCTTGACTCTGAGCAGAACCCTTTGTTTTTACAGGTGCCTATCTCAGATCTGAGCCATTTCTTTAAAAATATTACTGCACTTGGGGGTGCTGAGCATTTTTGGAAATTTGGTCTATGACTCCTCCCTCTTTGTTTAAACTGCACTTCGCTGGATTAAAGCCAGCTGGATTGAGAAATTTGCTTCCTAGTCGCTACTGTGACTCTTGATTGAACATGGTATCTCTGCTCTCAATTTACATCCCTGCAGATCAAATAGCTCTCTTCATCTCACTCTACTGACAAGATATCATGACAACTCCATGGTGAATGTACACACTCTGGAACTGAAGGGGAGGTTTGCTTCATTGTAAAGCAATTCTTGAGGGTGGCTTAGTGACATGTTTTGAAAGAAAGACTAAGGTTCTCTTTGCAGCAGGCCTAAACCAGGAAAATGTAAAATGTACACCGTCCCCATCTTGAATATGTTTAACTGTCTCACAGCTTGGGCTCTGCTTAGAACAACTTGTGTGCTGTAATTGAATTTCAATACCTACCAAAAAAATATGGTAGTACTGAATAACTAGGAGTTGTTTATAAGTACCAATATTAATTAGACAATCATAGTTTATAAAAGCTACATGAGGATATGATTTGTGAATCATAACTAAGTCTGAGTGATTGTGCTAATTTACTATGGTTTCGAAACAGAAATGTAAATTTGTAAGCCTCGTGCCTCATTATTATGATTTTTATTTTTTTTACTCCACAGTTCCACTGACACTTATTGTGTTACTGAAGACAAGAATAATAATACCAGAAAATGGTCGTGTTTTATCTCTGTAATATTACTGGTAAATTGAGACAGCATGGTAGAAAAATCATAGAGGAAGTTTTCTCTGAAGTGCCCACGTTTTTGGTTTATGGAATTGTCAGATTTTCGTCATTGCCTGGTTGCAAAAAAAAACATCTGTTCCTGCTTTTGAGAAATATTTGTAGCACTTTTACAGCAGGATTTAATTACTGCCAGTGAATGGTGGTTGGGTGCCATACAGTACTAACAGATTTTTATCTATGCTCCTTTATATCTATGAAGTGTAAATGACAAATAGGAACACTATTTAACTGTGACTTTAGTAACAAAGGCTATTTGCTAAAGAACTATGTGGTGAGAGAGTTCAAACGATGGGTAATACTTGAAGGATTTGATTTCAGAGTTGCTCACAGAGTGGTGTGATTTGTTTCTTCTTGTGCTCTGTATCGGAATGCAGCTTGCTAAATCCTGAAATTGTGTTAGCCACAGGAGAAACTAATATGAACCTTGAGTGACTCTGAGATACTGGGAACCTTCTGAGCAGCTGCAGCTCTTGTTGCTTATGCTTTTTTAAAGTGCTGACCACTGTCGGCTCTGAATACTATGCTGTTGATGAAGCTTCGTTTTAATAAAGGGTTTTGTTATGTTTTAGTCATCCATCTGCTCTGCAGGAAACATCTCCTCAGACATCTATATTGTTGTGAAGATACAATCTGATTTTTATAGTGTCCAGAAAGGGGGGCATCTCACTTATCTAGAAATATCAATGCATAAATATGACTGATGGCATTTAATGATAACAATTTCTCTGGTAATTAAAGAGAAGCATGATACCCGAGGCAGCAGTAATGCCAGCTTTGGCTCCCTCCCTTTTTTACAAAAGCTTATGCCATTCTGATTTTTGAAAGCCGGCTTTCTTCTTCTTCTGCTAGAAGAAATAAGGTTTTTCCCACATCTGATGACTTCCCTCATTTGAGTTGTCCGTGAATTCTCTGAACTTTTCATCCTTGTCTATTGTATTAGCTCTGGAGAGAGAACCAACAGTGGGTTCTGCATTCTCTTACACGGTGTGCATCTTCAGCTGAATAGCAAAGAGGATGGCTTTACAGGCATAAAGCCAGGGTTGTCACAGATGTTAGTGAAGTTCCAGTTTGGCCTGGGGAATCTTTCTACTGTGGCTTCCTCCTCTGCTCACACCCTTTTTGTACATTATTTGCATGAGAAGGAAAGAGCCTAGCTTGGCTGGTAGGGGCAGGCCTGGGAATTTGTGGAGAAACTCTTCAGTGCTTATATATGGGACATTATATATGGAAATCATGATGTTATTATAGCTTATAAGAAACATTTATATTAGAGTGGCACCCACATGCTCTGCTCTACATTTATGTATGCAAATAAGAGACAAAGCATTTGCAGTTTGCAACTGAGAAACATTTATTTTTTCTTTAATCTGAGTCCTCGTTCAGTTCCTGCAATGATCTAGCTGTGGCAAAAGTTCAGACTGTGGTATTTGAAAACAGTTTCAAGTACCTTCGATGTTTTTTAGTAATACTGACATGCCTGCACAGGCAAACAGACATAGTCTGGACTCTTTTTATACCAGTGAAAAAGTGCATTTGCCAGTTTGTCTTGTGTATGGTTCTGGGATTGAAACAACCTGTAGCCCTGAGGGTATTTTACATTGTGTTTGCATGGGGCTTTTCTCAGCACAGAAACTTAGAACCCCAGCAGGTACTGTTATGCTGGCAAAGCCTTCATATGTCAACATTTATTTTCTTTAAAAATTCTTGGAATTCAAAAAACAGTCATCCTGCCCTTTCCCTTGCTTTTGGCTGCTAATGCTTTGCAGAAGGTTTGGTGATGGATTGGGTTTGTCTAGGTGTTCGTTACACACTGACATAAAATAGCGTATGCAGGGTTAATGCTATGAGTTTCAGAGAGACTAAGAAATCCTCCTTCAGCTTTCTCCTGAGCCCTAGGAACTCATTTCACATCTCATTCATTAGACAAACTAGCTGATCTGAAAACAGCATGCAAAACACTCCAGATTACTCTGATGCAAAGGTTTAGTAGCCTGTTCCCCTGAGGAGTCCCTATAACTCAACCTTTAAACCTCAAAGAAAACCTGATTTTGAGCATCCAATTTATGGTGGCTTGAAAATGAATGCAGGGTAGTGTTTGTGAAGAACTGTGAGCTAAAGACAACATGCATTTTGTTAGTTTAAGATGGCAGGCCTGCCCCCTCACCTGTAATCTCTGAAGATTACCGGCTCCTACTACACTCACAACGCTGACAATGCACTGTTCATAGCGTACTGCCCTGGGGCAGATTCATAACAACTCACATTTCTGCTCAAGATATATAATTTCATTGCTTTGACACAACCAGTATTTATAATAGCAAAGATGACATTTTTGCCCTATCTCAAATGAGTGACAATTCTCGTATTCTCTCTGTTGTGCCTGTTGCTATCAATTCTAATGTGATTTTCGGTCTCGTATATATCTATTTGCAAAGTTAAATGAGATATTTCCTTGTATGGATGTAGGTGACTGATTAGGAGGTTTACTAATGCAGTGTTCAGCATAAACACTCTGAATTCAGAGAGTTATACAAAATCTGAGGCACTGGCAATCTACAAAGTTGGCCGGAATTTTTTTGATAGCATACTTTCCTACTTGATCTCTGGAACTTCACTCAGGAATAAATCAGGAAATTCTTGATTTCTGAAGTAAGAGGAGACCTTCTTTAACGTGTACCTGGCATCATGCTGATGTAGGTCAGAGCACCTGAAGTAGCAATTTTGGCATCAAGATTAGCACTTCATTTTAAGAGATACTGCATCTGAAAAGATTTGTACATGGGGAAATGCACTGGAAATGTATTCAAATGTTAAGAGTTCAAAGACCTAAGTGACTGAGAAACTAAATAATTCCTCTGGTAATGTCTTCTAATGACCTAATTATCTTCTCTATTTAAAAATATGCATTTTAATTCTAGTCTGAATTAACTGAATTACTAATTTCTAGCTGTTGCATTTCACTATGGCTTTTTTTTTTTTCTGCTCTTATTACCACTAAATCTTTTTTTCCCGTAGTTGCTAGCTTGGGTATGTCCATGCATGCTTCTAATTCATACCTGTTTGTAGTGTAGACAAACACTGTTTCCTTTCTGAAGTGCCACCAATCTCGGTAAGCAAACCCAGGATAAGGCAGGTGGGGATTCAGGTGCAGAGAGGTTAGTGACAGCACAGGTATAGTCGAAAAAGCCTGCAGCCCAACCAAGCTCCATACTCTCACCCTGAGAGCTCTAGGCATTGCTTTTCCTCAAGTCATTTTGATCTGTTCCTAACACAGCCGTCTTTTACAGATGAGATTATCCTCTATGAAACCCCGCACAGTAAAAGACTCCTTTCAGTACCCATAACAACATAGGTTTAGGGAAATGCCAGCAGTAATGGATTTCATTCTGCATTCTCTAAATGGGCCAAACTCTCCCATTGATTTTAGTAGCTCTTTTGCCTGAGTAATTGTTATGTGAGCAGGTCATGATTGAAATGGCCTAATCCCCATTTACAGGAAATGTGTATGAAATAGAATAGAAATATCCAGAGAATGAGGCCAAGTGATCGTTTTGTGTGTGGTAAAAAGGGTTTGAGTGTGGTGGAAAGTAATTTGAGTTTTAAAGGTAAAGCTACCACACTGAATTCCTTGCTTCTCCTTTTCGTTTCCTTCCACCCTTGCCTCTGCTGCTTTTTACAGGTCTTTTTACTCCTTTTCTTGCCAGGTTCTTCCAGGGACTTGGAAGCTGAATGGTGATTCTGCCTACAGCTCTGTCCAGCTCAGATTATGATTCTGAGTTGGTCAAAAATAGTTACAGAAATTCTTAAATACACTAAGCAATTTCCTCTTCTAATAAGAAAAATACCCCAAAAACCAAACTAGCCAAGAATCTCATGACCCCTTAGTCCCACCTAAAGCCCTCGTCTTCTCCAACAAAAGAAAGAGATTTAAGAAGTATGGTAAGAGGCCTTTTACCCTTTTGGTCCCTCAGGTTATTCAAATCTTCTTAAGATTCTTGAGGTTTGGTGTGTTTTCTTTCTGTGCATTTGAACGAATTTTCACAGAGCAAACAGTCTAAATTTCTTGACCAAAGTGACAGATAACATCAGCAGATGTCTGTAGTATTCATGAGTAGCCTCATCCTGCACTTGCAAGAACTAGACATATTGGTAAAAATGTCTCCCTGGTTCTGTGATACAAGATGGCACTTGTATCAATCAAGCAAGCACTTAGCCAACTGAAGATAATGCTGTGGCTGAAGGATTGTTCCCCTGAAATTCTTGCTGAAGAAAAAAGTACATTAGAACAAATATTCCAGTGTCAGATGCACACAAGCAGGCCTTTTGTTGAACAATGTCATTACATTAAAAAAAATAGAAACACATAGTGCGGTCTGCCCACTGTTACTCCAGTGTAAATGTGGGATCCTTCATCTGTGTGTACAGAGAATGATTCCTGCTTTTTACCAAGACACAGGACAGGAGAGTTTGCCTCCTGGTTTCTTAGTATTACTTAGAAAGGATATTTTTATGCTTATTTATTTATTGCAAGAAACATTTATTTTTTTTTTTTTTGTGGGCAGAATGAAAGCTCATTTCTTCCCTTGAAAATTATGATTTAAAGTTAGGACAATCAAATTCCAAGCTGCTGATTTGCATGAGTACAGCTATAACAGATACTTTGGTGTCTGACCTGTGTGTGAACTTGAAGGAGAGAAAGGGAGGAGGGGGAGAAATGCATGTGCGAGAGACATGGTTAAGGGAGGAGATGATCATGTAAATGGAGTAACCTTGCCTGATCATCATGAGAGAACAAATTCTCAAGGGGCCAAAGGATTACCGTGTCTGTGAAGGTGCAATAAAGGGGAAGCCTGAACTACTCATAGTATCATCATAGATGTAATTCTTAAGCCATAATAAAACCCTGGTATGTTATTAATTCAGCTTTCTGGTTGCTGTAGAGATGATATTCAAGTACTGCCATTAATTTATCTTTTTACCCACTAATATATTATTTTCTACAGGGATTCATTGTTTTAACCCTCAAAGTGAATTAGCTTGTGCATATTTCAAAGGTTTCTGCCCAATTAAATCAGTCCAAGGACATCAACATTGCATCAGAGCCACTAGCATTACATTAACAAAAATAAAACCAAACCCAGTCAAGAGGGTAGGATATCTTTCATGGGACTTTATCACTGAGACTTGATGTTATATATATAAGTAGCAAAATGTGCTTGGCTATTCCCACAGAGATCATGCACTCTAAAATTGCCTTAAAACGCACAATCACTAACAGCAGTATTTGTCACAGTCATTGCTCATTAGTTCAGACCAGAAAATTTCTTCTGAATAAATGCTGATTTGCCACAGAAAATATATAAAGCGGTAATGTGTAACTAAAAATGATCATCAAATTCCAGCATTGCTAGGACTTGTTTTTTACACTTGTGGGTGATGAAGGGTTTTTAGCTAAAAAGAAAATAGGCATGCATAGTGCTGATAGAGAGAATGGGAAAAAGCAAAGTGGAATGAACACGATATGTGAACAAGCTGAGCAGGAGCTAAGCAGCTTTGGTGGACCTGAGCTTGTCTGGGGTCTCAGAACCACGTTCTGCAGAATGTAGCACCTACATTGTTCATACATTTTCATTATCTGCCGTATCCAGGCTTCCTGCTACTCTGGATTACGGAGAGCTGTCTGTGTACATGCCTACCACTTAATTTTTCTGTTCCCTGAACAGCAGGCTGGAGAAAATAGCACATAGAAATAGCCATCCCAGATCAAACCTTCTTCTTTTCTCCCCTGCACTGTGGGTGGAGTAAGCACAACTGTATGTGTAATTTTTGCTTATTAATACTTGCAGAAATTGGGATGAGAGTAGGTGTGATCTTTGTATATGTACACTATTTGAATATCTGTCCCCAAATTCTTAGTACGCCTGTCTCTCGGTCTCCTACAGTTCAAGTACTTACCACTAGTGGTGGTTTATGCAGAATACCACCTATTCTTCATGGCACAGTCTGTTCTAGAGATTAAGGAGAAGCATTTTGGAATATCACTTGTTTTCATGGTATTAGTAACTGTTTTTATGACACTGCCTTTTACAAGGATCTGACACTGCTCAGATGCAGAATTCACTGGTATCAGAAAACAACAATGCAGAACATAAAGACAGGACAGATTTTTACTAGGTATTATACCACACTAGGGAAGGCATTTAAAACACAAATAGACAACATGTAGCACATCTACTATTAAGCTTTTACAGGGCATTATTCCGCTCAAGGGATGCTTGTGGTGTGAAAAGAGAGAAAAACAACACAGGACACAGAGAGCAAGACAGATCTTTATAGGGAATTATCCCACACTGGGGAGACTGCTATTGTGAACAGAGGAAAGAAAAACAAGGCAGGAGATAAAGGCGAGACATTTTACTGGCTTTAAAGTTTGCCTCTGTGTGATCTGAAGCACGCCTGGTAGCACTGGATGAAGAATGTACACTGAAAAGCTCATCCTAAGATCTCATTCTATTTTCCTATTTGCTAATTGTGAAGGTCGAACTTGGCAATTTTTTCATCCATAGAAGTTGTTGCGTGGATTTTTTTTGGTCTCAATCTATAGGATAAAATGGCCAGTGAAGCACTAGTGAATGTACTGAGAATAGTTCTTTTCAGAACTGACATTTTTTAAACCCTGTGAAATAAAGCTGTACAAAAAGTAAAAACCAGTGAGATTTTGCTGAAAAGGGGAGTTCAAGGAGAACAAAAATAGTTACTGACTTAGGGTCAAAATAGGCAAATTGTTTCAGACAAAAGAAAGTACAATTCCAAAATGCCACTTTTGTTGTGAATTTAGATGTGAATAAGAAAGTGTGTTCTCTTAAATATCTTAAAATCAAAAAGGTTATTTTAAGCTTGAAACAGAATATTTCGATCTTAGATGGATTTTTTTTATTTTGTTGGTGAGAACCTGATAAGCTACAATTTTAATTTTGAGTAATTTTGAATTAATCTTTTTTTAAATTTACTTATTCAGACACCACTTGCAATCATGGAATTATTTGAGTACTGACAGTAGTAAAGCCTTGGTCCTTATGGAGTATGTTCCTACAGTTTCCCTCACAAGTATCTTGTGTTCCTCTTCCTTTGGTACCTGAGAAGCATGAATCATTCCTATGGCTGGGCATTTATAAAGTTTCTGTGCATTCCCTGGTGTCTAATAAGGAGGTAGCCCTCTCGGAATCAGGTCTTATGGCATCCTTCTTTGTTCAACTTGACTGAAATCTGCAGGAAATGCTCTTTTGAGATATCTTTCTGCTATAACAAATTTAGTTGAAATGACATGACTGTCATAAAAGCTACAACAGGGAACAAGCAGACACAGCATGTTCCCATAGCCCTTTCTCCCAAAGCAAACCAGATAAAGGCTGATCATTCCCCGTACACTGCTCTCCAGTGGTCCATCTCACAAGCTGAGGGGAGATGCAGGTGTCTTAGCAGCCGTGTCAGAAAAGATGCTGTCTGACAGTAGGGACATAGGCTTGGCAAATAGGGTCACCGATCCACTGCCACAAAACTCACAATCACAAATAGCCTGCCCTGCATTCCTAACAGCTGCGGCATCCTCTTTTATGCATATAGAGCTGTATCTTTCTTAGCTGTAAAACAGGGCTATTTGCTTGCTGTGTGCTACAAGCCCAGCCGCAATATTCATTATAAGATGCCCAGATATTATAGGAAAGAAGGTGAAAATAAGGTGAAAGAAGGTGATATAAACTGCTTTATACCATATAGTAGACAATGGGAATGTTTTAATAGGTTTCCAGGGTCATTCTGTAGAATTTAATAGGCTACTATGTCCTTTTGAGTCTACAATTAAAAAACCTCAACAAAACAACAGGACCATAGCCAAACAATCTAACCATATTAAAAGCAGAGCTCAATTTCTATTAAATTCTGTGGTCTAACAAATAACTGTTTCGGTGCAATATCATGGTTGATAAACTCCAGGAAGCTTTTCCAGAGAGAGGGTGACTGCAGAAACAACAGTTTTCTGAAAAAGAGGAGGAAAAAGATCAAGTACGTGAAAGTCACAAGGATAGGAAGAGTTGACAATTAAAGTAAGATCAAAACAAAGGGAGGAGACACAGAAAGTGACTTTTTGAAAGAAGTTGGACAAAGTCCTTAACGGTTAAGAGAATAGTAGAAATAGCATAAAGAAATACTAAGGACGGTGGAAATGAAAAGGAAATCTGGAATGTGGAAAACATCCAGTGGGTGGGGGAAGAACAATTGTTATGATTTATGTGCTTTGGCTGGCACAAACTCACCAGTATGCAGTTGCTAGTTTCTAAGACTCCTGTGATTCAGTTACTTCTTTGCTTTTTCTTGGGTTTTGGGGGGAAAAGCCTCAAATCACCACAACTATACCTTGAACAGTGTAGCTGATCAAAGGGTATTGGAATATACTATATATAGCAATGAGCCAAGAACTATATTTCAGTATTTATTTTTATCAACATAGCATCCCTCTGCCCAAGTTTTATATGCTGCTGATAAATAATATTTCTGTTCAGGGCATGTTAGTGTGCATACATATTATTTGTTCTGCTCTAAATGGATCTTGTTTGCCTTTAAGTATTTTTTTCTTTTTTTTTCTCTCTGTTTTTTTTTTTTTTTTCCCATGTGATTCATGCATGGATTCCAGGAAGAAGACATATAATCACTTTTCTTTCATACAGGCCAGAACAACTTTCTAAAGCAGGTTGGTCCTGAGAGGTCATCAACCAAGAGGATATGCTATTGTCCTAGCTAATAAAATTAGGGGAAACAAGGAGCTGCATCTTGCATTATACCTTTTAAGTGGTACAATTTAAGCTTTGTCAGGATTTTTCTGGGGTCAAAGTCCAAGGGACTACTACTGACAGAGATAAGCCTTCCTTAGCCATGCCTGGCGCTGCTCAGGGCCTGGGTGAGGACAATTAGAGCATTCCCACCTGACTTGGAGCTGCTGCAGGGCAGACCCTGCCTCCAACACTGGTAAACCCAAACTGCTGAGTGCCTTAGCTTGAGTTCTGGAATGATACAAAATGAATTAACTGCAGAGTTTTCTCCTAACTGTTCTGCTACTGACTTCCAAGTGTAAACAGATACTTGTCAAATTTTGTAACTGAGTAAATAACTCTACTCTTTTGAGTAGACACGTTGGCAGCAGGACTACTCACAAAAGCACCAGTGTTAATACTCTCATGGTCATGCTCTGTGAATTACATTTGCCTGTGGTAATGCCAGAGGTATCTAGTAGCCTTGTCTGCCTTCATCCATTTGCTTTCACCTTGAGACAGTGAGAGGCTGTCAGCAACCTCTGGGGGCAGCTGGAAGCAAACAGAGGGAAGACACTGGAAAAGTCTGAAAGTCATGGCCCTAACAACCTTATTTCACCAAGAATGGTTATAAAAAAATATTTCTGACCCAAGTCATAATGGGACTGAAGGATACCTGATGTCCAGTGACATCTTTCTAGCTCTGCAGCTGGGCACAAACTAAGTTGTGGTTGTGTGAACCATTCACTGTAATGGGTGATAAACTTTCTAAAGTGTTGTAAATTATGGATCTGCTGTGTTGTGTTTCTTTGGCGAAGCAGATACAATTATTCTTTCACTCAAGTCCCTTTGCCCAGGCAAGTGGTTGAATCACCATCCCTGGAGGTGTTTAAAAGATGGGTAGATGTGGTGCTTAGGGATATGGTTTAGCGGTGTTTTGGGCAGTGTTAGGTTAATAGTTGGACTCGATGATCTTAAAGGTTACTTCCAACCTTGACAACTCTATGATTCTAAGATAATTTCATTCCTTCCTGGAGAGAGAGGGTGGAAGCTGCCCAGCCTCCCTCCCCTATTTCTAATTGCCCAGAAGAAACTGGTACTGTGTACCTTGAGAAGTAGTGATTGTGAGCCATGTTGCTGACCAGTACACCCTTGAAATGAAAGACCGCTCAGAGGAGGTGCACCAGGGTGATGTACCCATGAAGCTCAGGGAATAATGCAGGATAGGACTGACCACAGCTCTTGGAATGAGCTGACTTTATCTCAGCACAAAGGGGTTTGGAGGGTGGCCTTTGTTTTAGATAAACTCCGAGTTCATTAAAGGAATGTGAATGTCTCCCTGAGTTATCCAGACCAGCACGGGCGGAGTGAATATGTCGCTCAGCCCAACACAGAGTATAAAAACTGAAGAGAGCAATGCGTTTGAACTGGCTTCAACCCACGTATTCATTCCTTGTGCCTGGGGATGCCCAGTGCTGTGACGCTGAGTATATTCTAGAGACTGGCAATGGAAATCACATTAGGGTTGTGACTGAACTGTGTATTGCAATCGCTATATATTTTGCTAAGTGTAGTTTATGTCTGCATTGTATTAGTCAACATATTTTTTTATCGCTCTGCTAAATTAGAAATGATGTGTAACATCAGATTTCTTTAAATAAGTAACTTTGATATTAAACATTACACCCTCCAAGTATGGAATATCTAAAAGAACCTGGTCAAAGAATATTGAGCTCTGGTACCACCAGAGAAATGGGATGTGGAAGAGACCCTCAAACTCTATGCTACACTATGGCATACAATAATTATCCTGCCTGTTATAATTCCTAGCAAGTGTTACTTGCATGCAGACTAGATTGAGCTGTGTGATTTTGTGTGTGTGGTTTTATTTAGCAAATTCAGGATTTAGGCTTCTGGCTCTCACCCTGGTGGTAGGAGAGAGAGGAAAGAACTCATTTTAATATCTGAATTATCTATAAACCTTTCAGTTTGTGGTATTTGCATGTTCTCTTACTAGTGATTACAATCATTTTCTCTACTCTGATAAGAAGACTTTTTTTTTTGCATTGCTTTATTTTCCTGATTTTTTTTTCTTCATTTCTGTTTATTGCTGGGCTCACAAGTAAACCTCCCTAAATAGCAAAGAAGCACCTGAAAGTAACCTGTGTGCAAGGAAGAATAGGACTAGGCTGTGTGCATGCTCCCCTCACTCACTTCCCCTGGATTCAGTGAAAAGGGGGTCTGCATCTCTTTGTAGCACCAGTTCTCAGTACATCTGTTCAAGTGGAAAATCTGTGAGCTAAAAGCAGGAGGCCATCTAATATTTCTTTTCACTTCCAGATTTTCTGTGCTTACAAGTATCAATTACAAGGTTTGTGTAAATTACAAGGATGATGAATTTGGAGAAGCTACAGTATGTTTAAAATGTCTGTACAGGGATAATAAGGAGATTGTGAAAATCTGCTTTAAGAAGTCTCAGAGACATTTCCAGATAATTGGTGCAATGTGTGGAAAACTGAAATCAGCACTGGTTTTGGTTGGTGTTTTTTTTTGGTTTTTTTTTTTTTTTTTTTTTTTTTATAAACTAGTAATTTAGGAGTGCATTGCAGGAGCACATTAAATTAACCATTATTAGATGAGGAAACATTAAGATTATTAAGATAATAAAAAACAATTAGAGTAGATTTTTTGTGTATAACATGGGGCTCATACAGAAAAGCTATTATACAGGAGGGACAACAAATATTTGGGGGATATTTCAGGTAGAAGCCAGGGCCTAAGGGTCTTGAGCTTTTTTGCAACAGGAAGAGAGAACTTTATGAACAATGCACTCTTTGAAACACAGTGATATGATGCTAAGAATTGAAAAAGTGCTTACCCCAAAAGGATTTCAGGTAGTGCGTAAGAAGTTTGTCCATTAGTCTTAAATCCTTTGGGAGTAAGTTGTGGTAGCTTGAAGAAGAATATAAATTTGTTTATTTGCTTACTTAATGATGGAAACAACTTGTCTGTTTGCCCATGTTAGAAATGTTTAGATATCATTTCTGGAAGATTAATGCATCTGATTTTCTCCTGGTTAAGCAGTAAACTAGAACTATTTTCACTGACATTAAAAGGTTGACATCACTGTAAGGATACTGCAAAGTTGATGAGAAACACTCCCAGTCGGTATCTCAATAAAGGATAGCATGATTCTATTTCTATTTACAGTGAGCAGTAGAAGATGTCATTAATATCAAGGCAGTGCATTTTCATAGCTGTACCAAGCTTCTCAGACAGCTTGTATTCTCACATTGTTTTAATTTTGCTCCTGTGGCTGTGACCAACGATTAGAAGTTTATCACCACATCAGGCAGAAATTATACAAGGTCAATAATTTCCCCATTATAACTTTATGACATCAGACACCCTTATAATCCCTGCATCACGTTCATTTAGCTGTCTCCTGGGCTGTTATCTGAGTCACTGCTATTGATTCGTGTTGGTTAGTTTGTTGCTGTGTCCAAACCCATTTTTTCAGATTAGCCTCAAGCTGGAGCCAATTAAGGAGACCTTCATGACAAGTGTGTTTCCCATCTGGTAGTTTATTCAAATGATCTCTCTTCATTTACTAATCCCAAATGCTAGTTCTTCATATGACAAATTCTTGTCCTTCAGAATGACTTCCAAGCCACAAAGCATAGCTGTCAACCTAAATTTCACTTGATTCTTCCATGTGATAGATCTCTTGGAGATGCTGCATCTAACCAACATGGCATGGTCTTCACTCACCTCCTACTTTAGGAATAAGTAGAAGTGGTGTTTGTTTTGACATGACCTATGGGGTCAAAATACAATAACTTCAGCTTTGCATGGAAATGCATAATTGCACGTCCTTTGTATGTATCAGGTTGCCTGCCTGTTGTTGAGTCGGAGGCATTTCTATAGCACATCTCATCTAACTGTTATTGGAAATAAACACCTTTTTTCAAATAGAAAAGTAAATTCCCGGTCCCCATACAGTGTCTGTCTGCTGTTTTCTATCTTCCCTAGACTAGACATTGTCATTTTGAAATACCTTCTTTAGAAAGACTATTAAGCAATATCTGTTGGTTTGGCTTTTTTTCAAAGTTTCCCAGGTTTTGTATATTACAGGGCCCTGAGTGCACCAATATGCCTTAATTGCCCTGATGAGCCTCACCTGAGACCTTCACCCCTCAGGTGTTCATCCAGGAGCCTTATATAAGCTCAGACCTGGGCTACCAGTTCTGGTCTGAGCTGGAAGAGGACAGTGGTAAGAACAGCAGTCCAGCTATCATCAGATGAAAGTAAAGCAACGGATTTGGTCTGTGGTGAGTGTGGGAAGCCTAAATAATAGCAGCTCAGGCACAGGAATGGGAACTGGTATACTTGTGATATAGCTCAGAGCAGGACTGCGGGCCTAGGCCTGAGTTTAAACTGTACTCCTGGGTGCATGGCCAGAGGGCATGGATGCAGGTATTGGGCGAGTCTGGTCTGGTCAGGGCAGGCAGGATCTGTTGGTGCACTTGTGGCCCTGACTGTATGTAGCTAAAATGCAAGTTTGTGTGAGTTTCTGTGAGGCTTTATATGCTAAAAGAGCAGCTGTTAGCTCTAAAGGCAATCTAAGCAGGTGTGTTTCTGAGTTCCAGTTTTTGCAGTGTCCGGTTTTGTCGTTTAGTTTCAGCCAGATCATTTCCAAAGATGAACGTGCCAACTCAGGAAAAACCTGAGTTTCACCTGCTTTTATCTGAGAGAAAATGATTTGGTACAAAACCATTAATCAACCTTTGTTTTATTTAAAAATCGGACCAAATTCTCTTGAACGTAGTAAGATTATGTGCACCTTTGAGCAAACTGGGTCTGAGCTTTGTGCTTGTAACAAAACCTGAAATGAGACTAAGGTGCTCAGCATTTCGTTTCATTGCCGACATCTTGCAGTGCACCATTACATATCTGTGTATAGAATATCTATAGTAGTCATTAACGTGGGCTCATTACAGCCTGCCATCTGTAGTGGTGACAAAATGAGCTACATTATTGCCTCAAAATGCTGTGAACTCAAAACAATTTTGCCCTGCATCTTCCTCAAAGCATGTGCAAAGCAGTTAAGGAAATTAACACTACAAGGAACTCTTCTTTCTTTGTATTTTCTGTTCTGTTCCTTTCACGCATTCCAAAACTTGCTGTAGTTTTAAATTCCCCTCCAGGTAAATATAAGGAGATGTGCTGATCCCTGTTTCTTCATAATTTTATTTTATTTGGAGTTTGTCTTATTTTTAGCTTTTTTTTTTTTTTCTGGGGGTGACAGATTTTATTGCCATCCTTTTTAAGTGAGTGTTGCTCAGACTTAGAGTGAAGGGTGTACTATGTGTCTTTGGCTCCATACCACTCACAAGAGAAAACACATTGTAAGCCCCTGCTCAGACACAAAACAATGCATTTGTTCAGAAAGGGAGAAGACATGAAAGAAAGCTAGGATAAGGATAGAGACAGTTTCTGCACATAAAGGGGTAACCTGATCTTGTAAGATTATGGAAGATTAGTGTTCGATCGCGGAGCAGAGAATTCCTTTTGGGAGAATAAAACCAATGGATTAAGCACAGAGGTACCTGTCTCTGGTTGTGCATG
This sequence comes from Charadrius vociferus, assembly GCF_000708025.1. Classification (NCBI taxonomy): domain Eukaryota; kingdom Metazoa; phylum Chordata; class Aves; order Charadriiformes; family Charadriidae; genus Charadrius; species Charadrius vociferus. The sequence continues at coordinate 2,226,309 of NW_009646736.1, read as the reverse complement.
GCAACAGTGTTAAGGTTCTGCTTAATAGGAGAATTACACAAAAAGGCAGCTTATGCTTTCTTAAGTCTTCCATAGTTGGCAACATTGCAAGTCTCAACAAAATCTTGGATGCCTCAGAGAAGTTTACATCCCCATTGGTCTGGGGGAGCACCTGTTTCTCTGTCATAGTTTTACAAAGTTTTTTACAAAAGTTTTAAATGCATTTTTTTTTTTCCCAAATGTTGTTCAGAAGTGATGAGAGACAGAAACCCCGGAGAACTTCACCAGATCTATTAGTGCCCCAGCCTCTCTCTTCTTCCAGTTTTCCCTTTCTTTCTGGGGGAAAAATAATAATCCTAGATGTCTTGTTTCTTCAGTTCTAGAATTTTTCTTTCTTTCTCCCCCCGCAATGTTCATTTTTATTCGCTTCCCACTGCTGTACTGTCCTGTTTACCTTTTCTCCAAGAAGATGCCTCTCAGTCCTGGCAGCACTGCTGCTTTTCTTGAAAACTGCTCTGCACTTTGCTACCTCATTGTAATTTCTGCCTTAGAGTTGACCACTAGCTGTAAGTTCAATAACCAAAGCTCTTGAGGGTGCTGTGATAAATTGCATAACAGGTAAATTCACTTTGCTTGAGGTACACAGGAAGAGGTTAAGCTTTGTATAGCCACAGTCAGAAACTGACATACACCAATATCTATGCTAACACATATCCGCATGGAAAAGCATCATGTTATTATCAGTATAAGTGGCCCTATTTACTACTGCTGCTACTTTTTTTTTTAAGACCTTTTAGATTGGTTTTTGAAACTTTATCTCAATAAAAAGTAAAAAATAAGTTTAAGTTGTCCTTTGGCTGTCATCTGGATACTGTGAACTTCCATGCTTCTAAGAAAACAATACGTATTGAAGTTCTAAGGTCTCTTATAAAAAGAGCAGTTGAGTGCTGTGGTGTCCCTTGTGGCTCTGCTTAACATGCAGTAATGAAGCACTGGGAACTGAACCAAAATACATATTGAATCTATGATGGCACTGCTTCCTGTGTGCACCTACCCCACAATTCCTGAAAAACCCTATTGAGATACATCTGATTGGAAGATGTATTGGCAAAGGAGACAAAGTTAATATGTAGAAAGGTTAGAAGGTACCTACTTCTGATTACAACTGGATCATATCCTACTTTAGCAGTCTAGACCTTACTGTAGAGACTGTCAAGATGTGGATGCATCATTACCATGATGACCTTGATTTTTATAAGGTTGACTTTTATTCATTATTATTTACATGAGAAATAACTGAGGCTTTAAGAAGTCTTCTATTGGTTAATTCTGAAGACAGAGTTACCTTCCTTGGAGTGCTTGCTTCTCTCTGTTAAACACAAACAAATTTTTCAGAAAAAGGAGGAGACTAAAAGGGATGTGAAAAGCTAACTTGGAACTAATTTTGAACATTTTAAGTAAAGCTTAAAGAGGGATTTACTTTAAAAATATACACACACCCCACCCCCTGACAGGATTGTAATGACAACTGGAATGTATTTGTCAGTATAGATGGGGGGGGGGGTGGCGGCGGCGGCAAAGAGAAAGATATGACTTGTTCATTTGTGGGAAAGCACTGCAGTCTCATAGATATGGTGGGAGAGGAGACAATTTTCTAAACTTCAAAATAAGCTAAATGTGGAACTTCCACATGATGCTGGTTCTTTGTGGTTCTAACAGAAGTGAGGGGTACCCCTAAGCAGAGTAGTAACCAGATCCGATGGCTTTTACTGTAGTCTAGATAATCTTTATTGATTGACCATATGCTTTTAAAATTTGTCTTTTGACTGTATTGGAATGTCATTAAACCTGTCTCATTGTCTTGAATCTAGAGGCAGCTAATGGCTGAATTTTTATGGGGGAAATGCAATATGTTTTCAAGACAAATACATGCAACTGTGCTGCCCATCTGTCCATCTTTCAGTTCTCAGTAGCTTTGGAAAACAGTGGACATGTTCAGCCAAATTTGATAGAGGGATATTCATTTCAAAGGTGTTACGCAGTGCATATTGGTGGCTCAGAAGAAGCTATAGTGCATGTTTCCCCCTGAAGTGGAAAGATTGTAACTAGGCATCTTTGCCATTCCAGAAAGCAGCAGCCAGGTGGATAGTCATCACACATGCAACTTAAGTTTGACAGCAGCAACTACTAGTGACTCTGGTTTAAAAAGTCTGTAATGTCTTCAGTTTTATAAGGCTGTGTGAAGGCAGGATTGATATAGAAAGGGCATGGAGAGAGAGGGGGAGCTGTTAAAGGATGGAGGACACAAGCAGATAGGACACTTGCTTTACTTATTTGTGGTACCCACAGGACAACTTGCTTAGCTTTTTTACTTTCTTTTGTTAAAAAATGTGAAAAATTGCCTAAGAAATTACTTTAACCTAGAAAAGGTCTGGTGTGATCTAAGAAGAAAGTAGTGCACTGCAAATATGCATACTAGATAGTAACATCTTTAACAGTAAAACCAGTTTGAATAGAATAAATTACAGTAAAATCTGAAAGAAGGCATTAAATAGAGGATTACGTGTTATAATTGAGATGAAACCAGTGTTCCCTCCTAAATTGGGTAGTACAAGTGTGAAAACTGCTTATGGGGTTACTGATGGGAGTGCTTAACTTGCTACAAATGTAAGTGTACAATAGAACACTTTTCAGTACAATGGTGAGTGGTTTTAGTTCTGACAGGACACTTTTTAAAGTCAAGTTGCTATAACTACAGAATGCCCAGAAACCCAATATCTAGGGTTGTCTTTCCTTATAGGTCTGTATTGAGGCTGGCAAATTTTATACAAAACCAGGTTCTTGCATGTTTGTTTTAGTTCTTTGTGAAATGATAAACTGACAGCAAAAAAGACAGACGTGTGGCGAGGCTGAAGTGGTATTCACCTCTGTTCCCAGGGTTTCTGTGGCTAGGGGAACCTTTAGCTGGGTTGAGGGATGCATATTACAGGAAATTCTTGTATTCACAGACCTGCTGTTTTGCTGAACTGGTAGAAACTTCTTAATTGACACAGAAGCATTTATTCCTCCTGCCCCCAAAATAAGGGGTTTCTAGACAAGTCCCCAGTGTGTTACTCTTCTATCCATCAAAACTAGAAAAGCAGGAGGGTGATGGGGAGGGAGCAAGTAAGTTTCCCAGCTTCTGTGCTGCCTGGTTTTGGAAATGATGAGCCTGGGCTTGCAGTGGGAGAACTGAAATCTTGCCTCTACCACAGATGTATATAGTATAGAATACTTTGAGTGAGTTATGGTCTTTGTGCCTCCTGTTAGTAGAATAGAGATTATGCCACTGCTTTACTTCAGAAGCATGGTGAGGATAACTGCAATTAAGAGTTGCTGGGTGCTCAGCTGTTCTGCTAGCAAGAGCCAATTAATCTCTCAGCTGCTCTTACGAAAAGTGAAGGGTGAAAGTTAGGAAGCAGCTTTCAGGCATTTATGGTTTCATAGGAGAATTTTCCTGCTATCATAGCATGGATGTCTTCTGTAAGAAAGGGTAAAGGATCTGGACTGCGATCACAGTTTACGGACTGGATTAACTATCCATTTAGTCACAATCACTGGCACCGCAAATCAAAGACTGCGTGCCCTGGATAAAGCTACACAGAGAAATAAGGAAAAAAATCAATGTTTTTTCTTTCTGACTGAAACAATAGAAATTCAGTGCAAAGATAAAGTATGTAAAACAGAAAAAAGAAAACTAGAAACATCTTTATTTAAACTGTGATACTACTGTCATGCTTAAGAGAAATATCTGAAGTAGTTTTTTGTTTGCTGGATCTAGCCTTGTGGATATTTAAGAGTGATGGATGAAGCAACCCACTTGTTGCAAGCCTCCAAGCTGACAAGAAGACAGTAGGGAATATAGTTCAGACAAAGACTCTACATGCCAGTTCTGTCATCTGTATTATTAATGTGCTGTGTTTGGTCCCTGTGGAGAGCTTAAACTGAGCCAGAGACAGGATGTGCATCCAGTGAACATTTCCTATGATACTGGACTCAAAGTTTTTTTTTAATAGTCTAGAAAGTTAACTCCCTCTCCCCTTTATCTGTCTCCCCTTCCAGAGATTCCCTAAATGTTTGAATAGCTCTGAATTTGTTCAGCACCAGTCACTGAATGTTTTACTTGTACTGAAAGAAGAAAGAGAAAAAACACGCTTATGAGGAAAAGGCAGAGGCAAATGTGAATTATCTTTAGCCAGCTATTGCTGGCTAAAGATTTGGGAATAAATTGAGAGTTTGTTTTGAAGAAAGAAGGTGAAAATGTAAGCTTAATGGGAAGGGACTCAGGAGCGAGTCCTATTAAGTTCTCTGCTTGATGTTTATTTTGTAATCTTGTTTCCAACTATGCAATCCACCTTCAGTATTCAACCTTCTGTTGCTAGGATAAGCTTCTAGTATTTCCAGCCTTGAACTGATGTTTAAATGAACTTAATACTGACAAACCCAGGGTGCTGTTGTCTTTGAAGTAGTAACATTGTAGGTGTTGTGACCTTTTGGAAAACTTGAGTGGATCTGATCCACTGGCCACTTGATAAGCTGAAAGTGTGACTCCAAATTGCTACAAAGCCTGGTGTTTGATGTCAAATTCTGGATCAGCCCTACTCCAGCCAGGAAAAGCAGCAAAGTGACAAATCCTCTCCTCTCTGGTTTATCACACACCATTATCACTTATACCTCTCAATCCCACTCAGGAGCACAGTCTTTTCTAAGATCTGTAGCCAGAACTATATAGTTTCTGGAGTCCAGAAAACTGATTAGGAATTGGGTGTACATTTCACTTTTTGAAATTTTTTGAAATTTTGGAAAATGTAGACTAGATGTTAGAGAACACGGTAGCTACTTGTACTGCATCCCTACCATATACTGGACTTTGCATGTTTGGATCTTGTCTTTTTTTCTTTTTTCTTTTTTTTTTCTTGTTGCTGCTCACCTTTGACAATCACTTCTCTTCCCTCCTTACTAATGTTTTTCTAGTGTTAATAGGATATGGCAACAGTGGAAAACTTCAGTTCAACCAACAAAATATGGTAGGGATATAAAAGGTTTTGAAAGGCCTCTGTTTGATATAACAGTCACATCTCTTCAAACAGTACTTTGATCTTCTAGGCTTATGTTTCGGTATTTCTGTGCCCTTATGTACAGTGAGGTTGTCTGTATAAATTCAATCATATGAACTCTGCTTTATGACAAGAGATTGAATCTTTCCAGTTTAATGCCAGAGAATCCTGCTTTATATGTTTTTTGGCTAAAGACAAAGACATAGATCCTTCTCTGGCTGCAGATAAGCTGGAAGAAGAGACCAGCCTCTAGCTGGCTGTCTTTGTCACTCTGAAGGAATATACTGTCCTCTGGTATCTAGCAACTAAGCTGCTTGTGACATTTTCCCTAACCGTGTTCTAGTCAAGATGGACTGGATTAGTGTTAGCAAATACCTGTTATTAAGCTGTTTATGCTAATCAGATTTACTTTGGCTAAAACAAACACTCAGAGAAGTAGCTTAGGTGGGAGGTCTGGGTCTGAGAGAGCAGTAGCTGGAGGGAAGCTGTGACAGGGACATAGATAGATGGGACCTCTTCTGTTGGGGCAGCTGAAGTTGAGAAAGAACTTGTAGCCACGGCCCCAAGTTAAAGATAATCAAAGTCTGATGAGAATATGGCTCCACACTGGAAACACAATCTGTGTTTTTTATATGGCAGTGAACTCTTTTTCCCCTCCTAGTCTGGAACACTCTCCTACTTACAAAGGTGTATTGTTTCAAACTTATTCTTCCTAGCTTTGGCTCATCTCTTATGTTTACTCAGCAATTTTAATTGAGGAGCAACTAAAGTGGGCGGCATGCTGTCTCCCCAGCCAGCCCGACCCTGGGGAGGTACAGCTTGTTCTGCAGCCATCCTCAGAAAGGAACATTTTTTTCAGCACTAAACAATGTTTTATAACTGGGGAAATGAGTAATTTATTAAAATGAAATTAAAGAATGGAGAGAAATAGAGGGTGTTTAGGGCACAGAGGATGAAGTTATCCAAGCTGGAACATAGCCAGGATACTTAGATTAATTTCCACATTCTTTGACCATATTCCTTGGGATCAGTAATGAGAACAAATGGCCATTTATGTCTGGGTTGTCTCTTTCAGCCTGTGCAGGAGGTGAACAAAGAATCCACATTGCGCATGGGGTCCAGAGTTTTACTGTATTTGGAACATTTCAGCTCAGCTCTCAAAACAAAGATCTGGCTATTCAAAAGTGTTTGCAGCTCTGATAAAACTATTACTACTAACTGGTAAAAGTTAGTAATGGAGCAGCTCATTAGGCAATACTACCTTTCTCTGTATATTAAATGGAGAATGTTTCTCAAGCAACAGGAAGCACCTAACAGTATCTAATTATAGAGTAGTTGGTAACTAAGTCACTTTTATTTTAATGGCACAATCTATTTTATAGATGAAAGTTTGAATTAAAACTTAAGGAAACTGTAGTTTTAGGCAGACAGCCAAAGTTTGAATTACTGTACTTAGTAACTTGAGGAAAAAAATATAAAAGTTTACACGTGTCTGTATTTTTTTTTTTTTACAAGGAGCTCTTGATTGCTTTTGTTTTATGTCTTTTGAAATATTGACTAGAAATTGGATGAGAAATAATAAGATAGATGGCTCAAACTCAAGTGGCCAACACTGGGAAAATGTGTGTATGGTCTCATATATGTTAATTGGGACTGTGGCTGGATTTTTAAATGAAGATATGTTTTCACGTGATGGAAACCATTCAGACCTGCCTCTTAACAAGGATGATCTTCAGGTTTTTCTCTCACTTCTTCTGAAGCTGTTTACTTTTTTCTTATTTGTGCTGAAGATATACTTTCCCCTAGCTGAAGAGTTCATTTATACAGGATGGTTTTGAAAAGCTATGTGATCTCTCTGCGAAATTGTAGACGCAAACGCCCCTTAACTAATACTGAGGTGTAGAACTCAAATGTCTCTGAACATAGAATTTTGTACATAGTAAAAAAAAAAAAAAATAGGCCCATCACTAGTTCTTTGTGTGGGGAGTGGTAAAAGTATATCTGACGGGTTTTATTTCAAATAGTGCTTGAATTGGCTGTGGATGAAAATACTAGAGCAATTTTCCATATGCTAAAAATCTATCTCTTCTCAAAAAGTCTCATAATTTAGAATTGTCTTATCCAGTTGACCTAAATTGTTTTTTTGTTAGCTTCTTTTTTTTTTTGTTTGTTTTAGGGGAAATTTGTCTTCAAACAAGCTAAATGTCAGGATACTCTACAAATATTTGATTTTGGAGAACATTGAACTGTCTAAATTGTATTTTAAAACAAAACCTGTTGAGGAATAACTCTTACAATCGGTACTGTAGGAAAGGGGGCAAATGTTCTGAATTAAATTTTTTTGGCAACAGATAATTAATACCGTATATGGAAGAATGGCTGGAGATGATTCTTTCTTCTTCTATGCACTAGTTCTTTTAGTTACATACCTAAATAAAGGAACAAAGCTGTCTCTCCCAGGCTCCAAAAAATTATTTTCAATCAGTCAAAACAAAAATCAGGAATTTCTGATTTTGCCCAGTGGTCAAAACAGGGAAATACAATACTGAGCTGGTGGCACTTGAATTAGGCTGTGCTTAAATGCATCACAGAGACCCAAAGGTCTGCATGTATATTCTATAATATAAGTAAACTATAATTGTAGTGAGTAAAGGGTCAATACACCTTTAAACAGATGTTATTCCATCCCTGGTAGTTTGATAATATTTTAGGATTACTAGGAGCGATTTTTAGATACGTTCAAAGCTTGCAAGCTGTGCATTCCAGGCTTTCTGGTAACAGCTGGAAATCTGTAATTATAGTTCACAGGTTACACACTCATCTGGCAAAATCTGTAAATAAACCCTGAAAGGCAGGAATTCCACTTCCATAGTTAAATTCTGAAGGCTGCAGGCTCAATCACCAGACAATGGGCAAATAACTCTCCAATAATACTACCTTTCAGTATGCCAAAGGATGAAAACATCCACCCCTTGCCAGATTAAGAAGGGATTATGATATTAGTATTTATGAAATGCATGGGAGCTTGTTGGTTGTTTGTAAAGTGAAAATATTTTAAGTACTTGGATAAAGTGTACCTAGTTGCTTGCTGACTTCATGACATGGATGAAGACAAATGAAACTAAGTTAAGCTTCCACTGAACAGCTGATCTGTCTCTAAACCTGTCTGTCTTTTTTGCACTTATTTTGTGAGAGCTGAAATCTTGCTTGTCCAAAAGACAAGGCAGTGGATCCAGAGTGATTGTAGACTGAAGTGAAGATATCTGTGGTCTCTGCTTCCCACAGCACAGTGAATGACATACACTTAATTTGAGCTTAAAGGTGGTCTGGGAGCTGAGCTGTTGCCTGACTTCTCACTCAGGCTTGCTAGAGGACTGGTATCACTAAGGTTCTTCAGAATCCAAGCACTTAGGCCAGAAAATGTGATTAGGGAATCACATTTTTAGTGAGAGGCAATAACTCATCATCCCATTTGTTGAGTTCTTGACCTGGACTAGAGGTAAATCAATAGCTGATTACCAATCTCTTGAGCCATCTGCTCTCCCAAACCACACTTAATTAAAGTAACGAGAATAGTTACCATTTTAAGGGTTTGGAATAATTTCCCAAAGCAATTATATTTCTTCTTAGGTTTTCCAGTTTATTCAGTTAAAGGTTTGTTCAGATTTCTCAGTAGTTTTCAGAGATGGATATATAAATATATAAGGTCAAGTGACATAATTGTACCACTCTGTGACAATTAAAATGCCTTAACTTGCAGTCTTCCATGGAGATACATCCACCAGTTAGAGGACTCCATGACTGTGAGTTGTCTTGCTTTTGTAGAACTTCTCTATCTGTTTGGATAGAATACATTTAAGCTATTTATTTATACACTTAACATAATTTAAACAAAATAAACCAACCAATAAAAAAGTAATTTTCCTGTGATTGTCGCACATGAGTCTTACCGGCAGTAGTCAGTCTGAGTGTCCTCAGGCACTAGCAGATGTAGCATCTGATAGAAAACTGTTCTACTGATTCCCTGTTCCAGAAAATATAGGTCTTATTACTGTGTAACACATGTCATTTAGTTGGATAGAAAGATAACATGAGGATGTTAGCATTTATAAACGCACAATTTAAACTGCATTAATTTCTTTCCTTTTCCATTGTTTTTTGGAAAAGGCTGTCCTCTCCTGCCTTCAGAATTTGTCCTTGCTTAATGACACCTGAAAAAAATCGCATGTTCTGTCCATATTTCTGATCTTTTCTATGCCCCTGTAACTACGCTTATTACAAGGGGTGTGGAGGTGTTATGTGCTTAGAACTTCTGAAACAGTGCCTATGCCTCTGAAATACTGCATCCAACAATTAAAACACCCCAAATTAAAACTGCTTATGGAAATGCATTTCCCTTCTCTGGGTAAACTCACTTCTGTGCAGAGGACCTGAATAAGGTCTATGCACTGCTGATGTCTTTCATGTTCTTGCTCAAGTGTGAATGCATTACTTTACCTATTTCAAAAACAATATCCGTATTTACAATGTGTGCTTTTATCTCCTGTTGTTAATGGGGCTGTCTTCAAAGACAGCCTGCTTTCTGTTGTACAAATGTCACATATGCCCTTAGCAATTGGTGATTACAGCAGGGAAGGTGAGTGGCTGGCTTGGCTCAGTTGGGGCCAGCAGTAAGGCAAAAATCCCCATGTTCCCAGATCCTGATATGCAGCATAACTGTGTGGCCTAGGGAGCTCAGCTGGCTGCAAAAAGATCTTCTCCACCAATTGGAATGCACTGGCAGATATTTCTGGTGTATGTAGTGGCCTAAGAGCCCTATAAACCAGAAAGGCTGCTTAAAGGTTGATTTCCTCTCTAGAGGTTTGAGGTTTATTTTTTTTTTATACAGCATTGTGATGTTGCGTGTGTTCAGCACAGCATCCAAACTGGACACAGCAGAGAAGAATGGAGTTCAGTTGAATATGGGAGGAGAACAGTATATTCACAGTAACTAACCTTGTTAGTGCCTAGTGTAGGGTTTGGCTGATCTCCTTACACTCCTCTCAGTGAGTGGGAATGCAATTCAGATCTAGCGTAGGTAATATAAATACCTGAAGCTAATGAATATGTCCACTCTGGATTGATATGCCTGTTCTTTGGGATATGTCTCCTGCTTTTATAGACTCCACGTGGGTCTAGTTGTCCAAACTGTTGGTTACCCTTCTTACAACTACCAATGATGGACTGCAAACCTTAGTCTGTGTGTTAAAATAGTGTAATGAAATCTGTCCAACGATGTGTGCAGAGGTATTCACAGCACAGAACTCCTAGGGACAGCTCTGTGCTGTGATGGTTCCCTCCTTGCCTCACAGCCATGGACCAGACTGCAGTTGTCATCTTCCCAGTTAAACCCACAGCACTGGCAGACTAAGACATCATCAGAAAACCTGAATAATATTTTTCTAAAAGGGAGGAAGGAATCTTACTGCTTCCTTGAGCCATGCATAAGATGAATATTACAATAGAGAATGAGGAGCTATTGTTTTAGAAAACAAAAGGTTTACTTCTTTCTGTCAATCACCTTCATGCATTTGCCTCTTGCTCTTACAGGAATATATTCTGCTATATTAGCCTTGTGCAACTGAACAAAACCCAACATCTTCAATTGATGGAAGTTTTCATCATTTGTTGTTTCTAAGGCTGTGCCCCCATTACAAACAGTTTGTATAACTGTTCCAAAGTGTACTGAACAACACTCAGTGCTTCAAATGTATGTGGTTTTAACTATTTTTATTGCACATTATATATTGTACACAGTACACTAAGTTAGGAAAACTGTAAACTTATTTTTATTACAGATATGGTGTTTCTTACTTATGCACATGTATATTCCTACTGAATGGAAATTTCTTAATTTGTTGTGGTCAGATAATGTTCAGAGTATTGACGTGTGCCTTACTGTGTGGAATCCATTTGCTGCAATTTGTTTTGTTCCTACAAGGGATTTACTGACTAATCAAGAGGAATGAAAGAAACGTGACATTTAATTATTCTATGATGAAGGAATGCTTTATCACAGGACACATATATGTGCCTACATAAAGAGAACAGGTGTATCGTGAAAGCACACAGCAAAGTTCTGTAAGGGAGACGAAAAATGATTTTGTGAATGGAATTTATTAGCATCTGCACAAAAGCCTTTAAATCCCTTTAATTTACAGCTGTAAAACTAGTTTACAAGTGGAGGTACTGAAGACTTATGGTTTCAGTGCATGCCACTTTATGTTTTTATGTTTGAGCCAAACATTTCCACGCACATAGAAAATCAAAGCAATATGGTTTCTAGCACACGCTCTTGTGTGCAGTAAGCTGTGGAGGCCTTTCTAGCTGGCACTTGATAAGAGTCATTCTTGTGAAACAGGCATATTCTCTTAATTATTTATAGAGTTACAGGAAGGAGTAATGGATTGGGAAATGCTACTTGCTTGAGGAGAGCAACCCACTTGTGTCTACTAGGTAATAACCCTGATGCCGATTTTTATGTTGCTCATGCTTGTGTGAGGTCAAAAATATTAAACAGAGTCTCAGAGAATACTGAAACCCCAAACCAAAGAATTATGCTTCTGTTAGAGAACTACCTTTAAAGCAAATTGTGTTTTACTGTTTTTTCGCCCAGTATTCAAGTTTCAACAATCTTTGACATTAGCAAAGCAAATTACAATGAGGACAGCCAGGAAGCACAATCTCTGAGCAAATACTTGTAAAAATGACCTTAAATATTGGGACTAAAGGAACAAATTCTACTCTGTTATACTTGTAGGAAAAAAGACCCCAAACTGATTTCAGTGCAATGCCTATCTTTGAGCAGGGCTTTAAACAATCTTGCTGTTTGGGGGGGTGTGGGGGGTGTGTGTTAAAAAGCATTAAGATCCTTGAATATTTCTGTATATAGCCTGGAATATCTTAAATAATTCATTTTAATACTTGATTCTTACATGACTGCCTGACTGAACTGAGAATGTGAAGAATTGTTGTGCTATAGAGATAGCAATTTCTCTTCTATTCAGGAGTGCAAAAGCCCCGAAAGAAGTGAAGTGGGAATGGGGGGCATAGACACACTTAATCTTTGTTCCTGTCCTGGTGAGAAATCCTGTCTGTAGCTAAATTGCTTTAATCTAAATGTAGTTTAAACTGGAAGAAAGGGTAATGCACTCTACACTTAAGAGCTCCCATACTTATAGTTTTAGAATTTATTCTCTGAAATAGAGGTGCACATGAATCCAGCCTCTGCAGTTGTCCAGGCTTTCCTCTGCTGCTGTGGGATATCCTTATTGCCATTCAGCTGCAAAATTGCCATCTCTGGAGAGGTGTAAGTGTATCTTGCCTGTTAATATCACTGCTCTAGGGGGAAAGGAGAATGAGTCTATCAATGTCTACATACAACACTATTGTACATGTAAATTTATTTTTCATTTTCACTTATAAGCACATACATGTGTGCAGTTGCAACATTATAAATGGAAGATATCCCCTGTTGAAAGGGGATTCCTCAAAGTGCCAAAGGGGTACAAACATTCACCTGGGCAGGAAAGGAGAAGAAATGAGAATTTCACTGCTTAAGATTAGATCCTGCAAATAACTGAAGTTATTTTTGTTCAGAGGTGACTTATTCCTGTGCGCTTTCCTACTCAAACACCCGTGTTGCAGGCAAGAAACAGTCCCATATCTTTCTTACAATGATGCACTTTTAAACCTTGAAAGTGAGACCTGGCAGGGTTGTTTTGGGGTTTTTTGGTGTTTGTTTTTGTGTGGGTTTTTTTTCTGAAAACAAAACATAATAATTCTTAGCCTGTATGTTGAGCTTGTATGTTGTAAATGATAAGCCATTAAAAAAGTCCTCATATTACCTGCTGTTCTTTGGTGAGGTAGGGTCAGTGACTAATGACAGCTTTTGTCCTCGATATCCTCAGATACCAACGGTTGTTTAGTTCCCCATCTAGCGTGCTTCTGGAGATGCTGATTGTACAGGAAATAGCAGACTACCCTGATCAACATCGGCATGATTATTTTTTTTATTTTCAGCACCCAGTGGACAGTCATTAATACAGTGGAATGTCCACAAGGAAATAAGTGAACTTCTTGAAATATATATACACTCATATGATATTTCTAGTAAATCCTCCTGGATTCCTGCATTTTTATTCTTCTTTTGCTATGTGGCAACTTTGGAATCAAAGTATTGTCACAACAATGAGGTAATGTGGTAGCATCACCAGAGACACTATAGCAGTCTGGGTCAATGAATCTCCACAGCTTTGAAACTTTAAATTTGTCTCACAGGTTAATGAGATAGATGTAAAATTTCAAGGTCTGTTTCCTCCTAATTTTTTTTAATGTGGAAAACTGGAGGTTAGAAGACTTGTATGTTAAATACATAAGCTCAGGGTCTATCCCCTTATTGTGACCTTTACATATATTAATTTACCGGGTGCTTCACAGAGAGAGAGAGAGAGAGATGGGCACTTCTAGGAGGTGATTCAGCCTGCTGTAATCTGAGTTGTCTTCCATAGGTGTCTCCTGAAAGTGTTGGAGATAATTAGACCCCTGAATTAAGTTTCAATTAGTTCTGTATTCATCCCTCCTCATTTAGGCACTTAGGTGTTTGTACAGCACCTAATGGCATGGAATCCTGATCTCATTTATGCAGTCTTAAGTTCTTCTGTAATACAAACAATAAACTTGTACAGTGCAACTCTAACACATAGAGCAGAGTTTCTCCTGGTCTGCTGTACAGTATTTGAGTTCAAAGTCAAACACCTGGAATTTGGGCTAAGACTGCTGACAATCTACCAATTGTGCTAGCAGCTCTGGTTGCGTAAACACCTGCATTTCTAAGTAACTGTTAGGAAATTCGTTCATTTTATATAGGCTACCAAGCAACCTTCAAGTAGGAATTATTTTTAGCCAGACTGGTATTGCCAGGCTTTGATATGTCTTTGTGCCATGTGTTTGATTTAAACTGATAACTTAAGTACCCATATTTCATTTCCAAACACCTGAGCTATGCAAAAAGCTGGTTTTACTTTAAACTTAAATCGTTTTGCAAAGCTCTGTAGCAGAGTATCCATGCATCAGAAATGATGTAGCCTGACAGACATAAAGTGGAATTAAAGTGAAATACGTGTACTGGTTAAAACAAAATCATCTATGTCACGAATGAGAAAAACAAAACAGATGGAACTATGTCCTTGGTCATGCATCAGATGATTTTCAGACTCTTCTAATATAGTGTAATTTAATAAAGGGGAAAACCCTTCAATATTCAAATGTAATAAAGCAAAATATGTGATTTTGTAATCATGTTGGAATTTAGTATCAGTAACTGCAAAATAAGGAGTGCATTGATGAAATGACATTGGATCTTAGGATGAACATACACATTGATTTATGAATGATTGAACTGATATACGCTTCAATTGTGGTGTCACCAGTATGCTGACAAAGTGGCTTTATATTAGCATACCCCACTGTAAAAGGAAGATTATATTGCCTAGCGAGTAGAGTTGTGGTTAAAAGAAAGGGAAATGTCACAAGGACTTTGAACAGCCTGTTAGTCCCATCTGCAAAACTGCTCAGTGCTCAGAAATGGTTCCAAGCATGAAATTCTTCACACACACTTTATCCTCCAACACCGTGAAAGATGAAGCAGTTTGGTATAATGATTTTGCTAGAGTGAGTTGGAGCCGCAGGGAAGTCAGCAGTCTTCAGGTTTGGAATACAAAAGCTTGAGATGACCAGGAAAGCCTCATCCTGTCAAAGGCAGGGAGAGATGCACATGTACAATAGTACTGGTTAGCAACTGGATGAAGAGCATGTAAATAAGAACCTATTCACTGTGAGGTGCAGATTAAGCAAGGTAAGGTTATAGACTTTACATTTATGTGTAACAAACGATGCTGAATTTCAGATAGTTTGCACAGAGAGATGATTGTATCAGGCAGCACCTACTTACGGATGATTATAGAATCCGACTCGTTGCTGTGCTCTGTATTGCCTGCCTTATTGCATTACCTTGGTGGATAGTCAAAGCCTGTACTGCGTGTAGCATACCAGTGCTCCTCTTGGATCAGAGTAACAGAGGAATATGTAGAGGGGATAAATGTCTTTGAACTAAAACTACAGCTTGCAGAGTCACTTCAGCTGCATCAGTGATGATATTATCCAGTGTTTAATATACAAATGTTTTGTGCTCTTTTCCTCTTAAAATATTATTTGTATTTATTATTGTGTATAATAATATTTTCTGTAGTAGAGAGTTGAATCACAGTAATATGGTCAGGATTGAGGAAGAGAAGGAAGTCTCAGGCACCAGAGGTCCTTGGGGACTTTTATTACTGGAAATGGGATCTTTGCCAGAATCTGAAAAATATCTTTTAGAAAAGACAAGATAAATGGACTCTTAATGTAGGATTGTGCCAGACTTTTAATTTTCAGGAATTTTTTTTTTTCAGCCTAGCAGAGGGTCAACTTAACTTGTGAATCAGTTGAATAAAAGAAGAAAGAAGGAGGGGGAAGGGTAAAACAGTTGACATTTTAAGCTATAGAAGCCTCCACAGAAAACAAATTTCTTTTGGCAATCAAGATAACTTAACAACCATAAACACATTGTCAGAGGGAAAAACTACATTTTGCTGTAACACAGATCATGTACAGATGACTGATTTCTCTTTCAAGTTCAAGCACAAAAGGGCAGTTTATATATATTCAGCATCTGACCTAGCTCTTGAAGAGCTGAGGAATGGTGGCTAAAGGGCTCTCAAAATGCTTCTTGGCAAGGAATATGGGATAACAATCAACGTAAGTATAAATAGCTCAGAATGTTGATAACGAGTGAAGTTGTTGTTTCAGATAATTTGCAATGCTCGTCCACTTACGTAGACACAATCAGAAAGTTTTTTTTTTTGTTACAGTACATTATATATCAGTTGTGAAGCTGCTTTGGATGCACGCTACTTTTCCTTTGCTTGGGATATGCTAGAAGTATCTGTGTCTATAGAAATCTAGAGAGTGCATGTTTGTAAATAAGGAATGTCCTGCAGTTTCTTTAATACGTGATCCTTGCGTAGACAACTGTCCTCTGTAGGTGGTGCTGGAAATCATGCTGATGTAAATAAAAGCTTCAGAGTGCGATCTATTAGTTTATAAGGCTTCTTCTGAATCTAGAGACCATACGCAAAAAGCTTCTCTTATTCTTCTATTAATTGGTGCAGATAAGGGTAAAGAGACTCTTTCACATACTTGGTTTCAGTGATCTAGTGCTCAGCTGTTGAAGTTTGGTTTGTACTTGCAATACCTGCTGTTTCCAGGTGGTTTGAATCCTGTACTGCATTCACCTAGGATTGTTTAACTTTCAAGATCGTGCAAAATCTTGATGCATGCAACATAGTACAGTTTATATTAAGAGGAAGGCAACTATGTGAAAAGAAATATAGAAGATCCTCCTGCTATTATTTCCCCAAGGTTTTGTGCTTCCAGTGGTGCCATACTGACAGGGTGTTTCTGTAGCTTTGACATTCCTGTTGAGTCTTCTTTTAGTTATGTCATTCATTAAGCAGATGTAATGTGCTGCCTTAAATGGAATTTCCCACTTAATTTTCATACGAGTAAGAAAGAGACAGTTGTCCTTGTGTCCCGCTGTTGCTTATACACCTTGCTTTGCAGGACTCTGGGTTTCTTGGAGAGTCATACGTAGACAAACCCCATAATAGCACAGGAAATGGCAGTTGTGTGAATTTGACCCATGTCTCCTGCAGAAGGGTCTAACCAATGGGTTCTTCAGCTCTAAAAACAGTATAGCAATGTTACTCTGACCTTACAATAATCCTACAGATTTAATGCAAGTGTTATGGACAGTGTGGACATGTGACTGCTAATATCACTCAACTGCATGTAAATAACTATATAATTAGAAATTTAACACAAGGCCTTGATTTTTTTTAATTTTGTTTTTAATTGGGAAACCTGAATTCTACTTTCTGATATTCCTCTATAGCTTTTAAATAAACATTGTTCAACATTCTAGTCTTACTGGTTACTGCATGCTTCATTCCTATTACAAAGTTAACAAGGTGACAGATCAAAACTTTGAAAAGTGTAGCATGGTCTAGAAACTCACTGTATTATCCAAGTGGGATGAACAGATGCGCACCAGTTAAGCAATGTGCAGGACTGTAAACATCATTCTTTTTCTTAACTGAGGAATCTTATTTCAAAGAGTGCTCATTTGTCTGTTTTTTTTTTGGTGTTTAATGTTATTTGATTAAGGAGCCTGGGTCTTACTGGTTGACACCAAGACTTTTAAAACTAGCTTGTGATTTGCTGGTGCCTTGATCAAATTATGTTTTTCTGTCTGTCAGCTACACTGCAATAACTATGTTCATGCTTTGCAGAAAAGCACAAGAAATTTTAGAATATCTAACTAAAGATGTCTTGAAAAATTCAGCTTTTCAGAAAGTTTGTAGAATGCTCTCTGAAGGCTGTCATTCAGGCTGAATACTGGAAAAATGCTGGTCTCTTTCCCAGAACAGCTGAAGTGTACATGGCAAGAGAGCTTATTCGTGTCCTCTTGGAAAATATTACTTTGTAAGAGTTGGACAATGTAATGGATGTCTTTCTGAAGAAAGGGCAAAACAGGAAGTCTTCTGAACTCCACAGAATTAATCTTCAGGCACTTCTGAAGACTTGTGTTTTCAACGCAACTCTGTTTTGTAAAATATGGAATATAGAACAAATAAATAATTTTGAAGCTTAAGGCGCATACAGCTGGGCTTCTTTCTCTAGGCTATTTCCTAACTTATATTTTCTGTTAAAAATACTTACGCTTTGTTTTTACGTTGCCAGATTAGAAGAACATTCTCTCCTGAAGCATTTAATAACTAAACTCTGTTTTTTCCCCACTCCCTCAGATTGGTTTTACTGTTAGTTTAATACCATGTCTATTAGGGATTTAATAATGGAGACAGAGGATTGAGCAACAGCTCAAAAACCAAAAAAGTTTGTCACAGCTTATCAAGACACTGAAGTATTTTTTTAGTGTATATGCAGTTTTTCCTTTGCATCAGTACGTATTTAAAAGTCTAAGCTTCACTGTATATGACTTTCAAAAAATCTTTATTTTTAAAGAATCTCATTATTTCAGAATGATCTTATCTGAAAAAAAGAAATCTCAAGTCTTCAGCATGAGGAATGGTACATAGACATTAGAAATCTTAAGAACGTGTTAAGCTGCTTGATCTGGTCTGTCAGTGCGGGATTTCTTCATCTACGGTTTGGTCAGTGTAGTGCTAGATGTGTCAGCTATGGATTTCCAATGAATAAAAAGTAATGTACTTTATCAATAAGACAAAGAATTAAACCCGCCAGCAATAGAAGCTGAGAGAGCTTAAAAGCAAGTGTGAGTTAAACGAATATGTAGTGTAGTCTTGCTGATGAGACGTAAAACCAAGAGCCTGATTGCTTATGGTTATTAACAGTCCGATGGCTCTTTTTGTAGGATAAGGCATAGTAGCCCCAGTGTCCTGGCTGAATTCCAAATGCGCATTCATTCTCCTTCAAATCCCCCTAAAGGATCAGTTGGATATGGTATTCCCTTCTCTATTTCCTCTTATAAACCAGCATGTATGGGGGATACTGCTTCCCAACCCAGGAGCAGAACTTGAGGATTCTCCATAAGGAAACCTGTTACATAAAGGTTAAAAATTTTTGTTATAATGCAAGTTAATTTTTTCAGAGAAGAATGAGGCCTATTCAGCCCTTCCCAACATAGTTTCTCTTTGCATCTATGTGAGGAAATGTAATCACTTCAGATCTCATCCCATATATTCTCAATATACTGGAGAAGGTTGATTTGTTCTGAATCACATCCTTTTGTTTGTTTCTCCTTTCCTTTCCTGGCAGTTAGACTTATGAACTCGTTATGACCATCCTTTAATTCAGCATAAAATACCCCATTTGTGTGTGGCCATATCCCTCCCTCCATTCTTTCTGTACAGATATTCATTATTGATGGAAACCCCTGGACCTCTCTTTTAAACCTGGAGATTGGTGTGTATAATTTTAGGGTCTATCTTGTGCCTTGAGATGTGAGGAAAGTGTCTATCTCAGTGACTACCGCTTCCTTGAGATGTAATACAAGATTTCTCAGTTTGTATTGGGCCAGTTGCTTTCCTACCAGCTCTCAGCAAGTGCTATGAGGAGTGAGAGAGCAGGAGAAACTTTTCAAGGAATAAATAAAATGGGAAAGAGAAAGAAAATGGGAAGTTGAGAACAGGAGTAAAGAGCTCTACAGCAATAGCATCAATGACTCTCTATGGGAATGTCCGCATAGCAGAGGACAACTCAGAGTAACTGTCAGGTTGCCCTGCATAGGTCTGACCCACCATGTAACTCAGCTCTGTTTAGGCACATTGGCTATGCACGTGACATTTGCTTTGGGTGAGGATGTCTGCTGTTCAATTTGGTCAGAGATATAAAGGGAACATGGTGTACTCTCAAGTCCAATAACGATGGAGTGACCTCTCTGGTTTGTGGATAAGAGGAGGAAAGACGGTGCGGCATAAAGGCAACTGTCACAGAATCACAGAATTTTCAGAGTTGGACTAGATGATCTCTAGAGGTCCCTTACAACTCTCCTGCTAAAGCAGGATTGCCTAGAGCACATTACTCAGGACTGCATCCAGGTGGGTTTTGAAAATCTCCAGAGAAGGAGACTCCACAACCTCCCTGGGCAGCCTGTGCCACCGCTCTGTCACCTGAACCATAAAGAAGTTTTTCCGTGTGTTGGAATGCAACTTCCTATGTTCCAACTTGTGCCCATGTGTTGTAAAGAGAGAACCTGGTTCAGTATTTTTAAATGTACCCAATCTCAAGAAGACTTATTTACTGCTTCCAGAAACTTAAATGCTGTGTTTTTATCTGCCAAAGTGATAAGTTTCTACTTGTACCAAGATCTAAATCAGTCTTCCTGAACTGAATGACCTCTAAGTAAACACAAGTTTAATACCTTATGAACTATTCAGATAGTACCATATGAGTAGCCTATAAATAGACTTGTTACAAAGAGTAGCTTTAAATTTAATTTCAAAATTAATATTGTATGTGTTATAAGCATTGCTTTTAACTTCTTGGGAAAAAAAATCTGATTTTGAGCTCATCCAAAAAAACTTGAGCTTGCTTTGTTTTTTACCAGACTTCAGCTTTTTAGCACTGTTGCAGTTTCAAATGTTGTTGTCCTGGATAGCAAACATTAGTTGACTCTGGAAGACTGTTGCATCATTCTTCCTAAAATAAGCTTCCTCCCTGATAATGAGATTATTTTCTTGATTAATTTCCCCAGAAATCTCAGTACAGCCATTGTTTCTAGCACAAACTGAAAAACAGATTTAGTCTGGTTTCTGGACACGTGGAGAACTCGCAGCTTCCATTAAAATGTGAGAAACCTGGAAAAGTATCCCAGCCAAAAGGGAATCCTGCTTTCTGTAACCTGATAATTCAAGAAATTTATCCCGCGAAATGCTTTGGAAAAGTAATTTGTACCACTTTTACCTGTGTAGTATGGGATGTGATCTTTGGTGTGTAGTCTTTGTGAGATTTGACAGCATAGCTGAATGGAAAGGATGATTCCTTTTAAATGTGCATCTTTATTAAAAATGTTTGTATATAAAGATATAGAATTTATTTATATATATCTTAATGCATACTTTTCTGTAAGCAATGCCATCAGATCTGTTAGGCTTGGGCTGTCAGTGGACATGTACAACAGTATTTGTGTAGGGCACTATCAATCTGGGATGTCCAATGCGAGACACCTTGGGCTCAGTTCAGTGATCTAAAAGTAGTGCTTAGAGCTATTTGATTCATCCCAGTCATCCAAGGATTCCCCATAAGGCTGGTATGTATGGTAACAGGACCTACGGAAATTCAGGCATGCTAGACCATCAGATAGTGCCATGTGAGATGCCCTGGGGAGACTCCATCTGGCTCCAACTGCTATGTTTAGGCAACGGATTGAGTCTTCTGTTTTGCTCAAGACAAAGGGAAAATTCTTACTGAGTTTCCTGGGACCCTGTTTTTACTTTATAATAAGAATTAAATAGTACCAAATTAAAACTCACAATTTTTGCACAGCAGCTTCTGAAAACTCTCATTCTGGGGTTATTCCTAGGTACTGCTGACTAAAGTTGAATTGAAAGAGGTATGTGAGAAATCCCCTAAACCTTTCAGTATTTTCCACTCTTTGGTTGGCTGGTTTTTGTAGTGTAATAACTAGACTTCAACTTCTTATCAAAAAAATAAGTAAAAAATTCTGAGTAATAAAAATGATACAATACTGCCATGGTTCTTGTTTCTAATGGCTGGGAAAATGTATTACTGGACTTTGCTGCTTACTGAGTATAATGATTCTCAAACACAAATCCTGAATATACTGCATCACAACATGTACTAAATTAATTTATCTTGACAAGTTTCATTTAGTTTAAATAATTCATAGTATACTCTCACATACAATACAAAAAGTCTTCCATATTAGGGTAGAATACTTAAACTACATTCTATATTTCGGTGGACAGCTACAGCACAGCTTGCTCACACTGTTAAATGTAGTCTACAACATTTTACAATCTCCCCCTGAGAGATTGACATCCATAGGACCTGAAAATGAGCTGTTATGTCTACCATTGCCAGTATCGGGACATTCTGGTGAGGCAAAAACTCACTAAGGAGGTGACACCTGTGAGGAGCTGACAAGCAATTAAAGACCCTCAATTTCAGTTAAGTGGAAAAACTCTTCTTTCAGTTTTTTCTTTTACAAAGAAAGAAAAGCAACTATAAAAACTTTTGTCTATCCTTAGATGCTTGGTTGCATACACACATACAGAAACACTAACTCATTTGATATACGAGTGTTACTCTAAGAAGCAATTAAAGAAAAGGGATTTAGGTTGACACTCTTGCTGTTGTCATTGCTTAAATACTATAGTGCTGAGGATATAAACTTGATCTAGATCACCAGGCTGGCAGAAATGAGGTAGTAATACTATTGAGGAAGGTAGAAATTATTGAACAACTCAAGAAGAATAGGAGAGTTTTCTCTTTCCTACCTCTCTTTTTTTTTTTTTTTTAACCAAACATCTTTCAGGATTCACTGTATTTATATTTAATATTTATTTTTCTTACTGACCCTGATGAGTTATATCTACTGAACGCCAGCAGTAGTGAAATGACTGACCTCTGATCTTCCAAGTGTTTCACCACTGACATAAACAACTCTAGGAGAGAAAACCTGAGGTTATGGTTTAGATCCTATATAGCACTGTAGCAGCTGACAGGTAGGACAGTTTCTCTTGAGGTCATGTCTTGATATTATCTCTAGTCTGGAAACTTCCATTAGATTTGTGTGATGCTGAGTCATCTCTGACTACTAATCAGAATCTTATCAACTTGCTAATAGTTCTCTTTGGATGTTTGGATACAGTGCACTTCTCCCAGGTCTGGGTTTTGTTTTTTTCCTTAAACTCTCCTTTATTTTTCTTACATACAGTTTTAGAAATGCTCAAATCATACCATGTTATAGCTCCTCCTTAAGAGACTGCTACTGTTTTAAATCATGGGAAGTCCAGGTGGCCTGAGAAATGTCCGTATGGTTTGCAACATGTGGACTACATAATGATTTGTCTCTGAGAATGTAGACACCATCATTTTTTGGGATGAATATTTCTTGAATTTGCTACTAATATCCTCACTTTCTGTGTGGAGAAGCAAAACAATGAAGAATTCATTCATTGTGGACAGAAACATGTTGTAGTTAAAGCTGTATCCATATTGCTTTCTTGGTTGGACTGGAAACCATCTAATTACCCATTGTATCAGCCAGCAAGCTGCGTTTATCATCGAATTATAGAATAATTCGGGTTGGAAGTGACCTTTAAAGGACATCTAGTCCAGCCCCACTGCAATGAGCAAGTGCATCTTCAACTAGATCATAGAATGGTTTGGGTTGGAAGAGACCTTAGAGATCATCTAGTTCCAGCCCCCCTGCCATGGGCAGGCACACCTCCCACTGGACAGGTTACTCAAAGCCGCATCCAACCTGGCCTTGAACACTTCCATGGCTGGGGCATCCACAACTTCTCTGGGCAACCTGTTCCAGTGTCTCACCACCCTCACAGTAAAGAACTTCTTTGTAATATCTAATCTAAATCTACCTTTCTGTGTAAAATTGTTACCCATTGTCCTATCATTATACTCCCTGATAAAGAGTCCTTCCCCATCTTTCCTGTAGGCCCCATCTAAGTACTTGCAATGGTTTTAGCTGGGATAGAGTTGACTTTCTTACTAGCAGCTGGTATAATGCTAGGTTTTGGATTTGGGATGAGAAATGGTGTTGATAACAACAACCAAAAAACACCAGTGTTTTATGCAAGCAAGACCTTTTCTGCTCCTCATACTGCCCTTCCAGCAAGTAGGCTGGGAGTGCAGAAGAAGTTGGGAGGGGGGTAGAGTACAACAGTACTGGACAGTGTCCCCGGAGCCTTCTCTCCTCTGGGCTGAACAACCCCAACTCTCCCAGCCTGTCTTCATAGGAGAGGTGCTCCAGCCCTCTGATCGCTTTTGTGGCCCTCCTTTAGACACCCTCCAACAGGTCCATGTCCTTCCCAGGTGGAGCTGCAGCCTTAGCTCTCAGACAAGTGGCCACTGTTCTGCCTCTAGGGTCTGGTAGGATGAGTGCCCTTGACCTGTGCAGATGGTCACAGAACGGTGTTGGGTTGCTGGGTTATGTGTACCTCAAGTGGCCCACTGGGTCAGTGGAATGTCCCTTCTCTGAAGAGGTGTCTTTCCTGTGTATCCTCCTGTACAAATTGACACCCTGTGCCCGGCTGACGTGCCATGCTCTGTTAGCCTGCTCTCTTTACAGTGCTCCTGGTTGGGCCGGCTCTAGAGCAGCAGCTCCCCTTGGTGACTGACGAGGTTGCTCAGAGCCCTATCCAACCTGACCTTGAATGTTTCCAGGGATAGGGCAGCTGCCACCTCTCTGGGTAACCTGATCCAGTGTTTCACCACCCTAAATTTCTTCTTTATACCTGAATCTACCTTCTCTTAGTTTAAAACCATTACCCCTTGTCCTATTGCAACAGGCCCTTAAGCACTTCACACAAGAAAAATCAGTGAAGTATTTGAGTCAGTCATATATCAGTGTTTTAACTGTAGACAAAATTTTCCGCTGGAAAAGTAGTCATGGCTTGGGCAAGTTAATCAGAACTGAATTACAGCTAATTTAGTCATTTCTGGTTGTAATTCTGTACGCTAAAGACCTGAATGAAGTAGCAGAGTGGGGATAGATGATCTGAAACAATCTCGTTGGCCTGTTGGTTGAACTACTGCAGTTCATTTTATCAGATAGCATTCAATAACCTAGGCTTTTCTCAAATTAGCTTTTAAACATATGAAATATTACTTATTATGAATTATATTGTTTATGAAATCTCCTTTTTGTCACGAATGGATTTTCTGAAGTGTATCACCAGTGCATAAGAATTTGATCTCTTAAAAGTGGAATTCATTCTCACCTGCAAATAAGGACACACCTAGCAACAATATCAGCCTCATAACTGCCAATATTTTAGGGTGTTTCACAATGTTAGAAAACCTGGCTAAACGTGAGAATAAATGAAAACACTGTAATCAAACTTGTAGAATAAATATATTTTCCTGCTGTAATGTGAACTGGAAACTATTTCAGAACAAATAACTTGTTCAAACCTTTGCCCAGCTGCATGTTCTTCATGGCCATGAATCACGCTATGCATAATGCTGATAAAGGTAGTAGACTTAGTAGGAGTTTTTCCAAAAAACTCCTCTGGCTTTTATTCAACGTTTTTATGAACAGTTTCTTCCATTCACCCCTTCCTGGTTCTGATTAGCTTCTTTCCACATATTTTCCAGCAATTTTGTTAGTTAAAGATTAAATTATGCATTTTGATATGCTGTTACATGATTTTGAAGTACCCGTCTCTGACAAGAAGACTATAAACTAATATTCAGGTCTTCTGTTTCAGTAGCAAATTAAATGCATTTTGTAGCATAGATGGGTTTTCTAGAAGTAATGTGGAGAGAAATCTACTAAGGTACTCAATATACCTACTAAGGAGTATCTACCTAAAGTATCCATTACTTTTTCAAAAGCAGCTATGACCTCTTTTTACGTGTATTAGAAAAGTTAAACTGAACCTGTTGGAATTTAATATGGATTGCTCCAATGACATCAGTTCCTTCTCCCAACCCTCACTCAAAATTAAAATGGCTTTAATTTAGGTTATACATGAAAGTAAAATAAAATATCTTTGGTTTAGTTTATATTAATTCTAAGGGAGAGGCTATACAGAGTAATTTAACCTAACTATTTTTGAAAAGTCTTTCAAAAATGAAAATATGACAAAATCCAAAGAATCTGAGTTAATCTATGATTTAACAAAGCACATGTGTGTACCCTTAGTTTTCTGCTAGAGAAAGAAAACAAGCAAGCTTGGACAACATTCATGCTTCACCTAGTTAAAAACGTTGGCTTTTTTTCAAAAAGCATCTTTTTTTTTTTTTTTTTTTTTTTTTTTTTGCTGATGATCTAAACAGAAGATAAATTTGACAGCCCTCTTTGCAGATAAAACCAGAAAGGTGATGCTATGAAAAAGAATTATGGCAACATCTGTTACTGCAAAAATTAAGAGGGTGAGCTGAGAGCTATCATTTCCCATAGTAAATATGGCACCAATGTGTAGGCATGTAGATAGCTATTTTGGAGGAGGAAAATAAGCTACATGGCAACATATGGAAAACTGGTATATTGTGTTGGTACGCATTATTCATATGCTATCCTTTATCAATATGTTTTTTTGATATTAAAGAATCTATTCTCTGAATATGAGTGAATCCCATCCTCAGTGGTAATGGTTATTATCTTGCCTGCATCACACAATGATACTCATTCACATGCAAGAGTTAGAAGCAGTACAGATCCATCCCTGACATTATATCAGCATGTATCTTGCAACTCAATATCAAAGTAATAACTAACTGTAGGGGACAAGCATTTTTTTTTTCTTGAGGTCAGAGCATATACATAGCTTGTTTACAGTCAGATTAAGATAGAAATGTTAAACAGGTATCTTTAATAAGCTATGACTATCCAAACTTTTTCTGATCTGAAAAGACTGAACTATACAGTTGCAAATTGGGATGCATTTTCCTTTATAATGCAGACACAAAAAAGTAGCTTGGAAAGCCAACTTAGAAACTTTTGCTATACCTTGTCAAAAGTCTTACATAAAGAAGATGGCACTTACGGGTAGACTTTTTTGCATTCTCACTAGAGTTAGTGAATAGGAAGAAGAATCTTGCCAGATAGGCTCAGCCGAAGCTCAACTAGGCCAATAAGCTCTTACTCTCATGGTACCCTCTAGCAGAATTTATAGTTTTGGGTTTTTTAGGGGAGGAGAGTGGGGGTAAGTCAAGAGTTGAATGACACTTCCCCCTATTTACTCTGCCAAACTCCAGTATTCTGTGGTTTTGGGAATTCCAGAGCTGCAGATTATATTTGCCCTATTCACGTAGTAGGTATTGGTGAAACTCAGTTCTCTAAATTATCCTTTTTTTTCTTTAACTGGCCTATGACTTTGGCACACAAAACATCCTGTGGCAAGGAATTCAACAATTAGATTGTGCATTGTGTGAAAAAGTACTTCCTTTTGTTTGTTTTAAACCTGCTGCCTGATAATTTCATTTGGCGCCTGCTGGTGTTTTTATGCTTAAAGAATTAGTGAATAAAAAGCCTGAAACTTCAGAATTCTAGCATAAAACAAGACATTAAAGATTATTGATATGACCTGTGTATAGCTGGCTTCCAAATTCACTGTCAATGACTTAGTCTTGCAATAAAAAGTATATGATATATTATTCTCATTTTTATAGGAGTCTGTTGTGCTTGATACAGTCCAATATAATAAGGTAATATCTGTCTTCAGGGTCATTAATGTGGAGCCTCTTTTATGTCCTTTTTTTTTTTTTAATTTAGGGTATATTTGAGTTGCACATTCTCTGCATCTTAAGAGAAAGAACAGATCTATGTTTTCTTCAGGATAATTATAAAGCATCTATGGTATTATGTTTATAGTTTTAGAAGAATACAAATGGCAAACCTAAAAAAAATGTATTTGAAAATTCTAAGGTTGTAGGAGTTTATTTGCATTCCTACTAGTTATCAGATTTCAGGAACCCAACTATAGTTAGTTTTGCAGTGGTCTGAAAAATTCCATCCTTCTTGGCTTACTGTTACATACCCACAGGCAGAGGAGCGTATGTGGATATATTTGATTGAGTGAAGCAAGAGATTATTTTTGAGTTCTGTATTAAACTATGCTCTGCAAAATTTCTTGACTGGAATTATGCCAAGTAAGTGCACAAGTGCAGCATGGTCCTATGTCATGGACAATTTGGTGTAGAGGAGTAAACTTCTGAATTTATTGTTTTAATTTAAAAGATGCGTGCCTCAAAATGTGCATCCAGCCATTAATTGCAAATTGTCTCCATAATATTTTGTTTGTTTGTTTTCTTAACAAATAGTTTATCCGTATGTAAATGTATTTCATCCAGAGCTTTCAACCAGATTGTCTTCAGTAGTCTTCAAGCTAAGGCCCAAATAAGGTGATGTGCTGTGTGCAATAGCTAGAATGACAACAAACCTGGCATTGGTGTATGGTCAAGACGAAGCATTCTTCAGAGAGAGGGCCTCTGCTGACAATATGTTGTCTAGGCTTCAGCTTTGGACACTTTGGGGTGCTGAGGGCAAAGTAGTTATTGCAATATTTGCCTCTGTATTTCTGGCTAAGTGTATCACTAGATGGAGCTGAGCTTGACATGAACAGATTATGACACTTCAACCAATGTAATAGTTTGGTTAATTAGTCAAAGCAGCTTAACGATGGATAGTTTCTGAATATAAACTGGAACTGGCTGCATAGCTAAAGGTAGCAAGCTGAAGAAAATGCTGTGCTTAAAAGGCTCATAGCGAGTTTTCATTTAGTATTGCATGCAGCGCTAATATTATTTCAATTCCAAGAATTAGGAGATGCATACAATTTCCATTAACTTTAATTTGTCATGGGAGCCCTGCCTACAATATTTAGACATAGAAATATGTTCTTGTGGAAATTAACTAACAAACGACAGCCTTTGGTTTAAGAATGCTGCTTCTAATGTTACTTTGTCATAAATCTGCAGCTGGAAAGCAAGAATTGCTCATCATTTGTGAGTATGATAAACGGGTTACTATTACTCAGTTGGTTAAATATTTTGGTAAAGCATAGTAACAATTGACAAGGTTTGCCAACACGCTTCCTGAGATGCAAGGCCTCTCCCATGACAGTTTTAATGTGCAAAAAGCAGTACTTAAAAGAAACTTATAAAAACTGTAGTTTGTCCTTTCATTATATTGCTGCATACTTATCAGAAACAGAGCAGTGGCTTGGCAGGCAGAGCACATAGTAGTAACACATAATTGAGCCTGGAATTTTTGTGTTCATAAAACACGAGACGCGGATTCCCTGCCATTGGAGATCCAGTGGAGGGTTTAGGTTTTTTCTCTCTCCTCTTTTGTGAGAAAATGCAAGCAATGGTGTTTGAGTAGAACTCATCTGAAGTGCTGAGCTGGAAATCATTTCAGTGGCTCATGGCTAGCACAGCAGGCTTGTCTTCAGGGAAGCATGTAGTGATGTTTCTTTGCATGCAGCCAGATGGTGTTGATATGTACACCTTTGCCAAAGAGCTGGAAAACTTGTAAAAGGAAGTGCAGTAAGGTTCAAGGGGAGAGAAGATCAAAGAAATAAATAATAATGAGTAAAAGGCATGCTGGTTCCCTATGAGCAGGGTAGAAATAAGAGGCATTGTTATTTTAGTGGCATGGATTGCCCAGGTAGGAAGTGTTTTGCTGCCACAGTGCTTAACTCTTCATTGACTGGAGCTTTTGCCGAAAACTACGTAAGGTAGAGCTTGTGTTCCATGATTTTGGGGGTTGTTGCAGACCACCCTATAATGTTAGTTGCCAACTATAAGTTTGGGTTAGGATTGGATTTTGCAGGAAATCTGTATATTTCTAGACAGTTTTAGTTTCTCAATTCAAGATTAGGGAACAGTGCATATTGGGGTGACTGAGGCCACAAACCTTTGTTTTCTTAGTACAACAGCATTTCTAGACTGAAGTATCTATCAGGCATACCCAGAATGGTAGTGAAGAAATGCATTGTTGTTTCAGCCACAGTAAAACAAGTATTTTTTTTTTTAAGTGTTAGAATTGCAAAATTCCCTTTAAAAATATGGTAATAGTTTTGGGTGAGAGTATCTTATTTTGTTTAAAATATTTCTCTTTCTGCCATAAAGATGACTGATCAAGGTGACGCAGGAAAACTTCTTACTGTGATAAGGAGTTTGGGGTATGAGGATAACTTCAACATATTTAAAGATATTGCTGAAAGCATGATAGGTAGCCTTTTTCAGTGTCTTATAATATAGAAATTGTTTTATATCTCCATATAACTGGGAATAAAATTTGGCATATAACTTTGTATTTCTTACAAGACGATTTCAGAAAAATCCTTTTAATTGTGGAAAGTGCAGCCACGGCTTGCTAAATATAATCAAACTTATAATGTGCTTTCACAAAACATGGGATATCGATGCTGGAAGGCTAGAGCAGGATGGACTGACAGCAATTGCCTCTATTCTTTCACGAGTCCTGGTATTACCTGGATAGTACTGGTAGAGTATTCAACAGACAAATTCTTATGTGAGAGGCATATCTGTGACTGAAAGTAGTTCTTAGAAAAGTGGTAATCCTGGAGCCTGAGCAGCTTTTTGTAATAATTTCTGAGGGCTTTCCAACATTTTATTATTCACAGAAAATGCCTGCAGAGTTGAATAGAGTATCATAACCAGTCTCTGAGATTTCTGAGTCATCTTAGGGAATTGTGGCTTCAATTCCAATAACAGGAGCTTTGTTATCAACTTTAATGGACCTGTGTGCCTTCTATAGAATAGTTCCTTAAATTTAATAACACTAGAATAAAATGAAATAAATCATTCTCAATTGAATTCTTCTATTTTTGAGGGTAATTTTATAGATCCGTATTAAATTCTAGGGAGCATTTCAATGACGGAGGTTTATCTTGTCTTTCAATACTATTAGACATAAAAGATCTCAGGGGGTGTCTATGATGAATAATGCTTGCTCTTTCCTAGTTCTACAAGAAGGAGGAGTATAGCAGAAAAGCATGTAATTAGCTTGGGTGCAGTGCAACACTACTGCTGCCATACTGCTTCTGGCAGTAGAGTTAATGTGTCTTTTTGGTGCTGCGTTGAACAGACAATCCAGCTTGCACAGAACTAGGTGAGGCGTTTCTAGGATGGCATCAGATTGTGCAATATAGAAATGTCCTGAGATCTTACCAGTAGCTCTTTTTATGGAATCCTGCTGGAAAGAAAGGAGGATGCTATAGTAAGAATGCCAGCTCTCAAGCACTGTTGTTTTAATAGGATTACTACTGAATCACCAGCCTCTTTAATTAGACCTATAAAAGTTATTTAGCAAGGTGTGGATTGGTGCTTGGAGGAGGAATATCAGGAGCACAGCATGTCTGGAAAAGCATCTATAAAAATCTGTCTATAAAAGTCTCTTACTATGTGGTCTAATTAAGGTCTGGATACAGCACATACATTACTTACAAAACAAACAGGTTAGTTTCTCTTTGCCACACTTTATTTTTATAACCTGATTACAAACTGAAAGAGTTTGTTAATTTAGTCTTAGTTTAGGTATACAGCAGAAAGCAGTTCTTGTCTCTGGTTTAGATCAACCCTACTCAAGGCATTCTTTGGAAATAAATATAACTGAATCAAGTTGTATCAAATAACTGCTTTTTCAAATCATTAATTTGCTTTTTCTTGTTGGTAGAAGGTTAGATTGTAAACAGATCAATGATATCATGTTTTTGCCTAAGGGAAGTTAGCATACACATTTGTCTGGTAGAGGGAAAATAATTTCTAAAATGTGGAAAACTGAGCTGTAGGAGCTTGATGGTGAATTTATCACAAGAATATCTTCAGATGCAGATCAGCGCTGATTTCTTCTGTGTACAGGTGGTGACTGCAGTCAATTCCAAATACAAGAGGCAATCTCTGGAGTTATTTTGACAGTGCAGTCCTTGTTCAGTAATCTGTAAGGGTCATAAGGTGATAGTGGCCACACCGTCCCACCTTGGCTTCCCGAAGGAGTAACCAGATGCTTGTAGTCAAGGTAAACTCTCGTGTATGTCTAGTGTACAAAGAGTAAACAGCATCTTAAATACCATGAAATGTCAATGTTAATGCCTGATGGTATTGCAGAAATTAATTTTAAGTTGAGCAAGTCTAAATCTAACACAACTGATTTGTTTATATTTTCCAGCACTGAAGAACAGGTTATACCTTAGACCTTCTCTACACTTGTTTTAGTGAGATCTTTGCTTTATCTTCTGTATGCCCCTCCTTTGCTGCACTGCTTTTATCTGCTAAAGTCTAAAATAAACATCTGAGTGAGATCCCAGCTGTCTCAGTAGCTTCTCAGACAGAATGAGCAATGCATTATGCAGGTAGGACATAACACTTTAGCTTCGTGGAACAGGGAAAAAAAAAAAAAAAATTGTAACTAAATCTACCTGTAACAAGCTTCAGAAAGAATGGGGATCAGTGGGTGGTAGGTTACTGGGTGAGAACAAATTTATGGCCTAGGAAAAAATAATCCTGATGGGATATAGTAGGATTATTGAAAATGACAAGATACAAGGTTCTGCTGGATATTTTTTCACTATAGTAAATGCTGGCTCTGGTTAAAAAGATTGTCTATCTGGCTCTAGATCAAAAACTTGAGCTTTGCTGGTTGAAAACTTGTAAAATTCAAAGAGGAAGAAGAAACATAAAGAAAAATTGTCTGTTTATTCTGTTTGATTGTCTTTCCCCTCTCTTTCAGCTTCCCACACAAACATAATGGTTTTCAGAGGTCTGTTCCTTAAAGCAGAACTGTTTTACACCAATCAAGTTTCTAAATCCCAGTAAATGAAACTTTCACCAGTCATTTCCAGCAGTTGCCATGTCACTTTTCTCCTTGTGCTGGAGAAGTAGTTGGAGAAGCTTAGCAAGAGTGACCTAATGCTGTTGCCACATGATGTCCTGAATGCCCAAGTGGGTTTCAGAAGATAAGCGTAACTTATGTTCTGACTGATGTTGGTTCTGGCATTTGGGATTGTTAAAGAGGAATTTAATGGAGCTATGCTGATTTATATATGTGGAGTACAGGGCCTTTCATATGCCTAGTTTTTACTGTTTTATAACTACTTTTTATTTTATTGCTGACCAGCAACCAAAGTGATTTCCTTTCATCTTTTTCTGGCCAAAGTCCAAGACCAGTGCTGCAGGTTGTTGGAGAGGAACACGCACGCTATCACATTATGAGCAAAGCCCTGGAGCCCATGGCAGGGGCATGTGCAATTTCTAGTAAAGGTGTGCACGGGGAGTGATGGGCTCTCTGGGCGTTGTACTGCAGCCCTCGCTCAGAGAGCCTGTCTGTCAAGGTGAGGAACGGCAGAGCAGGCTGAGCAGCTGTGTATGGTACTGAGGTTCTGGATCATGGGGAGAGGTTGCAGCGCTCAGCTTGGACTGGGTTTCACAGGGGTGGTAATGCTCACCCTGGACACTGCGGGAGGCTTCCCAGGTCTGCCGATTCTCTTCTCTCTCACTCTGGTTTAAATCCACCTTAAATCTCTTGGTTCCCACAGAGCCTACTTCTGCCATTGAGAGAAGTGCCTGAAGAATTGTGACCCTTCTGGCTCCAGCATTTTCAGTCCTATTTTCTCTTGTTATTTTTCCAGCCTTCTGCTTAACCCTTCTTGCCAAAAGCACTCTTTGGTGACTAGCAAACTAATTGGCCGGAGGAGGTGTCATCAAAAATTCATCTCGGATAATTAGACATTGAGCTATCATTATCCTTGAGGTTCAGATCATTTTTGTTTTCATTAGCTGTGTAGTTCCCTGTGGTAGATATTTCTGATAATTTCCTGACACTGAGGGGGTCATGAGTGCTGGCATTCTCTCAGACGTGCTTCTCTTATATGTCCTTGCTTACCTAGCAGGAGGTGGGGGGAAGAGCTGTATTAGTTATGCTGCATATTCACGATTTTATCTGTTTTATAGGGTATTTTATGCAAGAAACAGAGGTTTCACTAGATTTTGCTAGATTGCTGGCAAATTCAGAGCTGCATAGTTTATGAATAAGCATTTCTGTTTTTCCAATGTTTTCTGATAAATGTCATTTCAAAGAGCTGTTGGTAGCATTAAGAAATCCCATTTGCATTTTATATAATTCTAATTATGTAGTAATTAATTTCTGATACAATGGCAGATTAATATTAGAATTAGGTGTTTCCAGTTTTATTGCTTTATGTGAAGCAGCACTCTTTGTTATGAATCCTTACGTGTGAAAAAAATAGAACCAGATTTCTGCCAGCAGTGCCGTAGCACTTTTAAATTTGGAAAAAAAAAAAAGTAATTCCATAGTGATGAAAAATCTGCCTTAGTCTATGATATGAAGAAAAGCTCTATGTGTTAGGTTTTTTTTTTAAGCTGCTGTTCTATCTGTTACAGTAATAAATAATTCTGAGTATTGCAGCCAGCAAAACATGGAATTAATATTTTTTGAAAATCCTGATATTTGGGAATTTGTTTTCATTCTTAATGAACATCTAGACACAAGAAAATATTTCCCCAAAATATGTACCTAAAAATTTTCTTGGATCAACTGAAATAGTATTTGGAAAACCATTTTGAAAGGAAAGCTGAAAATACTTTGTACGGCTGGAAGGAAAATAATTCAGGATCAATATGCTCTTACAGAAAATACAGATGCTGCTGAAAATGACTATTTTAATCAAAGGAGTTTTCATTTGTAAATATCTGTTATATTTTATATACACTTATATCCTGGAAGTGTAATGTTGTTGGACTACATATACATATTTAAAATTTTAAAATATTTTGAATGAATTTTAAAAATGTATTTTTATTTGCTAAACACCTGCACATTCAGCCTTTTATAAGACACAGAAAATTATATCACGTCTTTAGAAACTTACAATAAACAGTCAACAGTAATTGTTAATCCTGATGCTATTGATTAAAAAGTTTTATGGCTTTTCTCTCCAGCTGTTGATTGCTTCCAGCTAAGAGAGGAACTGTGATGCTGTTCATACCTTAGAGATGTGGAAATTACTTGCAGAGAAAAGTTGATTTACAGCTCTTCTCTGTCCTGTGTATGTACCTCTTATAAATTCAATTCTGTATTCAAAATGCAATGGTATACAAGTAAGTTATCAGGTTTCACCCTGTGATTGTCATGAATAGCTCGCATTTTTAATTCACTAGGAAGGCTGTATGATCGCTTCTAACAAAGCGTGGACTGAAGCAAAGTTAAGTAAACGAACCTCTGCAATAACTCTAGAGTTCCTGTTTGTTTTTAATCAAACCTGGTTTAGTTTCCTGGGTAGAGATCTGCAATTTAGTTTTACACAAACATTTTGATGAACAGCGAGCTGGGAGGAAAGATAGGTGGGGTCATTAGAAACAAACCCAGCTCAATGTTACTCATCTCAAGTTCAACCCACCTTTAGCTTAGTTGAGCTTTATACTAGATTTGTGCTGTGGCACACTTGTTCCCTTTGACTTCAGTGGAGCTCTGCTTATGTGAACCAGCTGGAAATGTGGCCGAGGAAGCTGGTAGCTTTCTAAAGCTGTCTTTATTAACATTACTTATCTTACTGTTGTCTCTGGCTTTTACTTCTGAGTTATGAACAACTAAACCGTACACTCTGTAGGCACCTAGATTTCCCAGTGGTTTCATTTCATGTTTTTCAAGGATATATCTCTTTTTTTTTTTTTTTTTTTTTCCCCCTAAAACTTGTAGGGTGTCTTCTCCATGATGTGCTGCTTTATCGTATCACCCACTGGGGGCCACTGTGCTGTTCTGGACACTAAAACTGGATGGAAAGATGAGTGCAGGTCGCTATATTTCTCCCCTTGGCTAAGGAAGCAGTGTTCCCCTTTTACTGCTGACTTGAACCTAGCTGAAATTTCATTCCAGTGTATTAGCAGGTAGGCTGATGATTTGAAATGTCAAATTCCTTTATCAGTATTAGCTAGCATTTGCAAGCTAACTAATGATGTGTAAATATTTGAAGGAAGAACAAAGTGAACGAGTGTGAAGGTTGTATATTTTCATTCTCATTTTGAAACCAGAACAAAATAAATGAAAATAAATTTAAAAAATCACCAAATAAGTAATATCTATATTTTTAAAATGTGACATCTGCTTTGTATCTCGTGAGCAATGCAGTCATTAGAGTGAAACAATGCTGAAGAATTCATGGGCATGTTTAGTGTTAAATAACGTGGCAGAAGGACATTGAGACCTTCATCTTTCTTTGATAAAGTATTTTTGAAATGAACATCTTATCAGATCAGAAAAGCTGGTAATATTGGCAGATCAGCACAACTCAGTCATGTCAATCTGACATTTGATCATAAGTAATGTACTTTTGGTAAGAGAGAAAGTTAAAGTGAAGGACAACACAACTTTCACGTGCAGTGTTCCAAACTCAGAAAGATGGTATTTTTAAAATGTTTTCTTTTCCCATTTCAAGTACTAATCCTACTCTTAGATCCTCATAAAAGGAATTTTGTACTTGCCTCTATGTCTTTCCTAGATCCAGACATTTGACTCTGTATCTGTTAGCTCAGGAATATATAGCACAACAGAAGTTTGGGTTTTTTCCAGGTTGTTGCTGTAAAGAATGTTGTATCTAAGCTGTTAGGTTGACTGCAAAACTTTTATTAATTCATTACCTTTGTGAACTGTAGTTTAATTCTTTTGAAGGAATACTTTTCTTTGAGTGTCTCATTATCACTAGTTAAGTTTTCATGTCTGATATCAATACATGGTGATTGATAAATAAGAGAACCCCTTCCCAGATATTAATTTCACTATTGTTTTGTTATGTTATAATCAAGTTTCCTAATCTGGTACTCCCTGCAGCTTGCTAGACAATTATCCTTGTGAGGATATCTACATGAAATATACAGAGTATCAATTTTTCTGTCCCTGCTTATATCCTGTGGGACATGAGTCAGTTCCAGACCAAGTAATTGTATAGTGGAATAGATTAGACATAAGTTAATATATTAGGGAAAGCAATCGAGCTCTACTAATTTTACCTAATCAGTGGCTAATTTATAATTTCTGGCTTTTGGTTGGTTTGTAGCATTGGTGAGGCAAGCTTGCATTTGCCCACAGTATACATTGTAGACCTACTTTAATTAACACGCGTGACTCCTGGTGAATTCAGTATAATTTCTTATTTCATAGAGATTTCTATTGAAAAGGTAGTATTTTGTCAGAAAACATGAACCCCTGTCCTTTAACTAGGGGCCAGTTTATAAATGCTGCATCCACGTGTATTTATCATGAGCTTATTTATCAATATCTCTTGTATACAAAGAGTATCTACATGATTTTATAAATTATAAATAAAATGTACAGGTATCTTTTGGTAAGACCAATCTGTTCTTGCTTCAACGACAATGACCTTATCAGTTTAAATCTTGAGATTTTGAATAGTGCTCAGACACAGTCTAGAAGCCGTGTGAAATGAAGTCCCCTGTGAGGTTTCTGCTTCTCTTTGGGAAAAATGGTCTTTTTCTCATACTTGCTTCAGGCTAAAACCAACAAGAACAGAAAGATGAAGTTGTATTATTTTAAACTTTAAAAGGATATTGTTAATTTTATCGTGTTTATCTTTTAGGTGTGCTGTATTAAGGTGAATGCATTGGTATGCTGAGCCTTTGAAAATGAGAATAACGGCAAGCAACAAAGGAGCTAGACTTTATACATTCTTGTGTTTCTGCAGTTACCACCCCCTCCCTGAATTTCAAAATCACCTGGAGCATCTCTGCATCTTTAAGAGATCATCCATTTGTAAACCGGGTGAGTGTTTCCTCTGGCCATTTCTCAAGTCCTGTAGGGCCAGTACATGGACTGCCCTTGTGACATACGAGATCCATCATTGCCTTCTGTTGTGCTCTGATACCTGAAGAGAAACAAATACGGAAGCCCTCATGACTGACTTCCAAGTTACATACTTGAGCATTTTGCTGAGCTGGCATTGAAAGATCTGAAAGTTGCAGGTTCTTCCCAAGATCGCTAAGTAGCTTGTTTTAAACAGACTGTTAAAAAGCAAAAGCAGAAAGTATTGTGGAAAGAATAAGTACTTGTCATAGGGGTTGAGATGAAAACAGTAGTAACTGCCTGTGAAATGTTCCTAAATACTCTTGTGTACCATCTCAAGCAGGAAAAGATACGGTGCTTGACTGGATAGAAAAGTGATTGTTTATTACTAGTGAGTCACAGGCACTGCAAAATCAGGATAAAGCATGAGAAATGTCTGAACAATTATATTTGCTTCAGTGTTCCGCTTACCTAATGTGTTTATTTTCAAAATGCAGAGAAATGAGTATGGGATCAATTATCTGTGACATTCAGTGATGGCAAGGTGTAGTGCAGGATGGGCTTCAAACAGTGTCATCAGGACACTTTCTGAAGGCTATTGGGAAACTTTAGCCTGAAATCTGGTGTTACTTACCAATAAGCTGGAAGTACAAACACAAAATAGCATACAACTTGAAATTTGGGATTTTTTTTTTTCCTCTTTAAAAAAAGGAAAATAACCTGTCCTTTGCAGCAGAGCTAAAATGGTTCCCTGGTTGTTGCTTGACCATCTGGTATGAGGTAGTAACACACAGATCAGCTTTTCTAAAGACTGATGTTGAAACCAAAGGAGTAATTTTTCAAGGATTAGGCCATTGTCATCAGTTTGCCATGTTAGCAGAAAAACAGGACAATATTTATTATTATGAGCAATTCTACTGCTATTTGCTAATCCAGCCAAATAATTTAAGGTGTATTATATCATTCTTGCCAACAGTTTTTATTATATGCTAATTACTTTATATTTATACCTACCTTAGGAATTGTATTCTCCTAAATAAAGGTCCCTGGGCCCTTTATCCTGGTTCCCATTTTCAGCAATACAAGTATAGCCATATTTTGCTTTCTTGGCTGATATTTGGATTTTCCGCTGTTACCTCCTCCTTTCTCTGTCTTCTAGGCATAGCGTGCCGCTTCTTTGCAGTTAGCAATTATTTCCCCTCCTTTCAGCCATATGGTCTGGAGACACAGGATAGCAGTGCCTTTCCCCAGCACCATGGTGGAAAGGGGGAAGTTAATTAACCATAATCGTGAAGAGGTGGAAAGGCTTCTTTTCTCTGTTTTCCTTAGTGGTACTAGGGGAAGAGATAAACTTTGCCACCAACCTCTTTCCTTTAAGAGAGATTAAAATGTCTGAATCAACTAGAATGAAAACGCAGCCATTTTGGTCCTGCCAGATAAATACCTGTATTTCCTCAAGTAGCAAAGGAAAACTTCTGCAAAAATTAGGCCAGTAAGCACACTGGATAGAAACAGGGTTAAGGTCTGAGAGAAGGTAAGTAGTAGATATAAAATATTTGGAGTCTAGCTACATTGAAGTCTTAGCTTAGGCTTACGAGAACCTTATGATGTAAAAGTCAGGAGCTGACGTATTTGTACCATAGTATAACTGGGAGCATGTTATACCTACTTGCAGATCAAAATTACATCTGTTTTGTGAATATATTTACTGTATTTGTTAGAATGACAAATATTTAGTTCCAGAATAGGTTTTAAAATGGAAGAAAAATGAAAATTATATCCCTCTCCCTGAGAAAAGTAGGATCTGATAGTTCCAATACATCTCTCTTAATTAAAACCAGTGAGGTTCTTATATACGAAACAAATGGCCATAATTACAATACTGTTTTTTGGCCCGGTATAATTTAGTAAACTTAGTGTCTCAGTATTACTGTTTATCAAGACATTGCCTTGTCCTGAGCTAGATCATACTGATCTGCCAGACTTTGTTCCATGGTTGCATATTTGCAGTTGCCTTTTTGCAGTTCAGTATTCCTAAAGTTGGTTTCTGCTGCTTTTTAGTGTACTGGCATTAGAGTACGTCCTCAAAGATATAATGATTCCCTAAAATATAGTACTCTACAAGTACGTTCTCTCTTTCTATATCTTCCAATTAATTTTATGATAAAATGGGATTGGCAAGAAATCATTTTTCTTGTTTCTACTTCTAAATTTTTTGTTTTGGATGGGTTCTCTTAAAGAACAGATGGAGTTATTTGATAAATAACATGGAGGATGGAGAAAGATTATTTCTAAAACCAAAGGCATTCTTTTTTTTTGGCCTGGATATGAAATGAGTCAGAGACTTGAAATTAATAAAGAGGAAACTTGAAAATAAAGGTCACATGCAATTAGTGAGGGAAATGATTTGGGAGTTATTTTTATTTATTGTTGCATCTCTCAAACGACCACTGTATAATGATTCTTATAAACTGTTATTCAAAAATGAAAGAATGAATCCAAGGTAGGTGTTAAAATGTTTTTAAAAGCAGCACTTAAGATCTACTGTGGGGAAAGAAGGTGGTAATTTTTTCTTCTTTTTTTTTTTTTCTGTCCAGTCTGATAATAAATACAAATACTATTCTTAAAGAAGGCTGGAGTCATTCCTGTTCAGTAGTATAGTGATTTTTTTCAATTTTGTATCTTCCCTCAGCCTATAATTTACTATTTACAAGGCATGTTACAACTAGTGGTGTCTTCTATTCTTCTTAGGGAATATTAAATTTGCCTATTACAAAGGAGTTTTGCTAGTATAAACAGAATTCAGAGACACTAACTTTTTCTAGACCATGTGCAGCCCAGAAATCCCATCCTACAAAACGGCTTCTGTCTATTCTGCAGCACAGTGTTGCAAAATGCAGAGGTGGTCCTGCAAGGAGCTCTTGCAGGTCTCAGCAGGGAGTGAAGCTGCTCTCGGCACCCGGGATGATGCTGAGGTCTCTGTTGCAGTCCACAGCTTACAGCACACAAAGCTGTAAATAACATCACTGCTTTGAAAGTGCCCATTCCACTGTTTGCAGTACAGCAGAGCTGTCTCTTTTGGATGGCTGTGAGTATTTGGCTTGGCTCTGGAAGTCTTAAATCATTGCTTCTTTGGATAGCGGGTTATTATAAGGAGAAAACATATCCAGCAGAGCAAGCAACTACAAGAGAGGGAGTGTAGTGTAATCCCTTGGCCTACATGCATAGTAATGCTTTCAATTGAAATGATCAAATATATTGTGTGTGTGGTGAGGATTTTTTTAGCCAATTAAAAAATAAGAGGGAATATGAATACAAAATATTACTTGTCACTTTCATCAGTAATTAATTTAATAATCACAGACTGAGCTGTCTTAAAATAACTAGTTCTAAATAAACTGGGTTGATATGATGTCAACTTGAAAAATCAGCCAGATTTGAAATGGGACATCAAGGATGCTTTCAAAAAGTCTGTTGCAGTAGTAACTGTGTAAGATAGAACTCGGTGGATGCATTAATATTTGAGCTGTCAGAATTACTATACAATTTACATGTCAAGTGTCAACCTGATAGGCTATCTTGATAAATTCCTACAAACTATACTGCTATGTAGTGCAAAAACTTTCTTGTTTGACAGTTCAGATTTGGAGACTTCTGGGTAGCTCTTTTTCTTTTGAAACAAAATGCAAGGTAACATCTTGGCACATGACAGATGAACTCTGGCAGTCAACAGCTGAATTGCAATATATGATAATACTGCACCAGTAAGGGATCTGGGCCAAGAGAGGAAGTGTAATGGCACTGAGTATCCTGTGGTATGAACCTCTTGCTCGTGTTAAGAAGATTATTATCTCTTTTGTCGTATGTATTGGCTTTAATAGGAGTTTTTCCATCAGCTTCAATAATTACACCGGGCCCTAGCAAAGTAGATGAGTGTGGGTTTTAAGACATTTTACTTAATCATCAAGTATAATCTCTTGCTAAAAAGTTAAATAATAAGTGTCTATGGTGTATTTTCTCTTTGCAGAGAAGATTCTCTCCAAATTCTTGTACTGTTGCATAGAAGCAAAATTGCTGTTGTCATACTGAATAAAATCCGAAGAGGAAGTTAGGTGTATATCTCCATTGGTTGAAGCTGTAGGTGCATTAGTAATATTTTTCTATTATTTAGTTCATCTTACCAGCAATATGAAGGACAACTCTTTGTCCAAGATCAAAAGACTATGGCTATACTTTGTATTTCTTTTATGTCACAGGATGTGGCTCTGTCAGACTGCGAAATCCAAAATATTGCATCTTCCATTTACAAAATTATTCCCTTTTTAATCTTAAGGTGACATTTTTGTTGAATATTCAACTTCAAACATCAATATATTTCTCCTAAATATTTCTGCTGTGATGGGTTAAAGAGGTTAAAAAAAAAAAAAAAAAGAAAGACTCCGGTTTAATGTTTAGTATGGGTTCTTAGTCTTGTTTTAAAATTTTGATGAATATTTTAAAATCATAGAATTGTTGGAATGAACCTTAAATCAAATAAATGACTAGGAAAGGTTTATTATTTTGTGCAGGAATTTCTAGAATACATTTCTGCTTTACATGTCAATATGTAGATGAGTACATGGCACCGTTGTTAACATACCTTGTGAATTTATGATTGCTTTTTTTCATGCATCCACTTTTTTCATGCATTAGTTTAATTCCTCCTATCCTGCAAACACATGTCTAGCCATGAAAATGATTCTGCTTCACTGAAGTCCTGCAGGCTCCTATAATTCCTGCTTTTGCACACAACCATGACTTCCTTGCTCTTGCCAGATCTTAGCACCTTGGAAACATTCTGTTCATAAGGCAGATCAGGAGGTTCATTCTATACATTTCTTTACCTGTGTCCCCTAAGGAGCCTGCTGTGTTTGCAACGTGTAACAAATAGTCCAGGACTGGGGACCACACAAAAGATGACGACAATGACCCCTTCCATATAAAGATATTGCCAGAGCATGAGTTAGATGTAACTTTTAGGTATTTCATCCAGTGTACATAAACCAGAAACTGTTTCAGACTAAGAATCAGAACCCAGGTTTTTTTGATACTAGGGGAATACCCTTATGGTCTCAGCTGCAGAAGCAACGCTTGCAGTGCTTTATAATGCAAAGTGGCATGACTTCAGAAAGGAGTGTGGAGATAGGATGCAGTACCGTATTCTGGCTTACTCCTCTTCAAAGGAAAAGGAGATAAGCATCAGAGCTCTTCTGGGAAGACAGAACTGAACTGGAGTCTGTAATGTTCAGGTAAGTGCTATAACTCCTAAAGCTCTGCTGTGACCTCTTGGTGCTATTCTAATACTGATGATAATGGATTATGTGATAGATGATTGTGTGATAGGGACTCTGCCTGCAGTTACATCAAGAGAAAATTTATACCCACAAACAGAGAGACAAGTGGGACTGTGGAACTGTTTTAACTTTAGTTTCTACTACGCTAAGTTGGGCACAGATCGTTCCTCTACAGGGGAAAGGATAGTGCATCAGACACTATATTACTTTGGTGTCTCCATCTGCCAGCTGGTTTTATGAACTATGAGAGATGATGGCATATCCTTAATATTCTTTGACAGTACAATATTTTCACTTAGACTGTCTATTCCAGAATGATGCTGCTCTGATAGAATGGCCAGTCAATCTCACAGCGTGATAGAAAACAGATGTAAGATTAGGATGCAAAGTAGTTTTCCAGATACTTGGTCCCAGCATGCTGTACAACCCAGCCCTAGAGTTAACCAGCCAAGTGCTGACACATGTCTTATAGCAAAATATCACTCACAGCCACAGTTCAAAGGCCTTGCTACCCTCCAGGGCAATTAATACAGCATCACGTTCAATGGTGCTTGAACCAAATCCATTGAACTCTCAGGGGAGGAATAACGAAGCAATCTCAGAGCTCAGCCATGAGCAGCATGCTGCTGAAGCTAAAGTTTCAGTCCCTAAGAACACAATCCTTCCTTAAGATTGCTTGTGTGACAATGCATTATAAGAAGTAGCTGCTTCTGCCATTTAAATTTGTGACAACACCCTCATTAGCATCACTAAATAAAAATTCAAACTCTAGATGTGGATCTCCACTTTTCAAACTATTTATCACAAAGGTAGCTCTGAGTGTCTTTCCCTGAGTATTTGGAAGTTGGCTTTTGGATGAGAATGTTAAAGACAGTTTAGAACAAATGAATGAAAGACCCATGCTATACATATACTTTTTTTGTATGAAGTTGTATATATACATTCAGTGATTGCGTTAGTAATACTAATAGCTAACCATAATACCTTTTGCTTCAAGTAAGTACCCGAAGTGATCACATTTCATTTTAGAAATTATGGGCAGATTTGAATGCTAATGCTTGTATTATGCAGCATTTATTCAACTAATGGTGCTATTGAAAGTACTGCGGTGTCTCACGGTATAATTTAGTACTTGGTGTGAACATGATTTGATAGCCACCTTGTATCTGGGATTTCTGAAATTAACTATGTCTATTATATAATTGCGTCATGCTATAGAGTGCAGGGAATAACAACAAGTGGCTTTTAACTTATGATTTTATTTCAGCAGTTCCCACTTCGATTTCTATTTATTAGTGTATGAATGATGTGCTCCCACTGATCCTTCTATTGTGGTTATGACAGTTCAGAAAGAAATAAAAACTATGTGTAGATGAGTTTTACACTCTGCTGAACATAACTTGAATATTGAATTGAATATTTCTATTCAGACAATTCTTGGGAATTCCTGGACTGGTCATATCCAACAGAAACCATTAAGTAGTCCAAGTTCTGTTGTAATTAAAATTAACATGTGATAATGAAAAAAAAAAAGAGTAAAATTTTGGTGCTTCTACTATTTAAGAAAATCAAAGTTTTAGTGGTGGCTCCATACTTGATATTTTTTTCCTTTAAGGAGAAGCTGGGCCTTCTTAAGAAGGCATGTTTACATCCTGTCCTACAGATGAGTGCTTATAGGAGTCAGTTTATTACCAACCTGTGTGCCTGCATTTATTTTTTTTAATGGTTAAAAGATTTATAAATGAGAAAGATGAATCTTACCAGCCCTTTTTTTTCTTGTTTCAGATCTGTGTGATCAGTTCCACATCAAATTCTCCATACCCGTTTTCCTCCTCTATTAATTCCTCTCAGGTATGTCAGTTTCGAAATTCTCTTTGATCTGCACTTGATTTCTCACACGCACATGTAGATGTCATAGATGTGGACAAAGATGGCTGTTTCAGGTCACCTCTTACAATGTAGGTGCTGGGATTTCCGAAACTGAATTCAATAGTATGTATGACATTACGTAGCCTTGATAGGAAGGGAATAATGGTGATGTGAAATGATAGCTAAAGATGATGGGTTTTTTTGGACCAATTTAATTAGGTCCTTGAATAGATCATGGTATTAGGAAGATTTGCCTTTATCTTTACAGATTATATGAATCCACAAAGCTAGGAGTATTGCATATAAATGATTGCTTTGGTTGCTCTAAATATTATAAGG
Organism: Charadrius vociferus; assembly: GCF_000708025.1. Classification (NCBI taxonomy): domain Eukaryota; kingdom Metazoa; phylum Chordata; class Aves; order Charadriiformes; family Charadriidae; genus Charadrius; species Charadrius vociferus. The sequence goes on along the minus strand of NW_009646736.1, from coordinate 2,181,526 downwards.
TGTCTTGCCTAGTAAGTGTAGCCAAGGTTGTTGGATAAAAATCCTTCTAAATAAACTATATATTTTTTTTCTATTTTTTCCTGGAACATACTTGCTTTTTTCCAGTGGGATATTATCAGTATAAACTTACATGGGATCATTATTAAAAACTTGCTTTCAACTGCCTTTTGACTTTAAACTTCAGAAATTATACAAAGTGAAAAAAACAGAACAAGTCAAAATGCAGAGGAAAATGTTGAAAAAGATGGCTTCAATATTTTGAAATTTTGCTGTAAAGTTAAAAAAAAAATCCTATTTGAAAAGGAGAAGTGTTTGAAACAAAAGAATCTCTTATGAAGCAAGCAAACACAATATTTGTGCATTGTTTCAAGTCTTTCTTTTTGGCCTGTTGCTACCTCTGCTTAATAGTGTCAGGAATGGCATTTGTCTTATGAAAGGGGAGGTGAACTTTGCTTATTTTCTAGCTCTTTCATCAAAAAGCCTATATGTTGCTTTGTTTGTCTCATCTTTCATAGTAGTTACTCTAAATCAGAGTGCGAGTACAGTGGAGAAGCAGTTTGGGGGAGCTAAGGTGCTGGTTGCCATCTGTAGTGTGTCTTTCCTATAAATGTTTATTTTGGTCATTTTTGCAGTAAGTTAAGACAAATTCATTCCTGCCTGATCACTCTAAAACAATACTTTGAGGATCTGTAGTCAAGTACTTACTTGTTTGTCTTTCACTATTGGAAGTTAAATGCAAAACAATGCAAAAATTTTTATTATGACTTATTTAGAACAAATAGTTGATGGGCTAGAAACTGCTTGGTAGAAGTCTTCGTGCAAAATTAAAGCCTATGAGATAGAATATATAGCAAGGTCTATAAATGGTCAAAAAGAATCTAGGGAACTACAGTTGTTCTAAAGAAACTAGTCTGTTGGTTTTTGGGGTTTTTTGTTTTTGTTTTTTTTTAAAGTCATTAAAAACCTAAAATTGAACTTTTCTTTGCTTATGTATTGTCCTTCAGTCCCTGTAACTGGTTGTGTTTAATAGACCCCCCAATGCCTCCCCTTTATATGATTTTTCTTTCATGGCTCATATTACTTTTATTGCCTCTCTCTAGAACAAAGGCATAGGAAGAAGAAAAGAAAAATAGTGACTGAGAATGATGTCTGCAATCTTCCACATTTTAGCATTATTTTTCTAAATGTTCTTACCGTGATTTAATGCAGCTTTTGCTCATTATAATTCAAGGAGTCACTGTAGACAATTCTTTACCATCCTGGGTATCCCAAACTTTTATACATTTATAGAAGTTAGTGCTTTGCCCTCCCTAGTGATAAAAATTCAAGCCTAATATAATTAGAGATTCTAAATACATTTCAGTTGCTTTATTTAAATTTTATTTGCCATCTGGCTATATGAGCTAGTATAGAAACTTTCAAAGTTAGAGGCATGACTGTTTTTCTAAAAGAATGCCTGACTATCACATGGCTACAGGTACTGATGATTTTAGAAAACCCCCAAAACTTGTGAGGAAATAGTAGCCCACTTCCATATATTCATTTGTTGAATTTCAGAAGCCTAGTGCTTGGTGTCTCTTTGCCTGAGACAAAATGTAATTCTAGGCAGTGTGGGGATTTGTATCTTGCAAGCACTTAAAACTACCCTCTGAATTTCATTTGCTATTCTTGGGAAAACTCTATACCCTTAGGTATTTAGTTGTAGAGGTAAGCGACATATGTATACTTGCAGGAAGTAATCTCACAGGTTGTACAATTTTTGCAAGGGTACGTTAACTCTAAGGGAAATAGAGATTTCGTGCCTTCTACAGGAATTTCCACAGCCTGCTGATAGTTGTGGCTACAGTGCTCATAAGGAGCAGCTTCGTTTTGTTGTAGGTATCAGCATGAACTTCTCCACGGTGCTGTGATGTCTTTGTCTTCCCTCTCTTCCCATGCGAAGCCTCTCCCTCATCCACAGGTTTGGCCTCTTTCAATAGCAATATATTTACTAATGCAATATAAACAAGACTTTTAATGGTACAGGTCTTTCTGGCGATGACTGCATAGCTAATATCGTCTTCCGTTAATCTCCCAGTAATTATCTTTGTGTTTAGAAAAAATAATAGTAAAAGGATATTTAAAAGTTGGATGGGCCTGGAAGAATTAATTTTAAAGTGAAGTTGTACATCATCTAAATTCTGTTTGAAGGCACAAAGTCTATAAACCAAAGAGAAAGAAAAAAAGTCAATGGGGGACTTGTCTTAGATTTTATAAAATCTGGAAAAACATGACTGTTGTGTCTTTCTCTCATTTTCAGTATACACGTTTTCACAGGTACTTAGAGCAGCAAAAAATGGATACATTTATGTAATTCTACAGCACTGCATCATTTTCAAAGATATGTGAAAAACTTTCAGAAGTGCTATTTCAATGGAGCTGTTTGTTTCTGTAATTGGTCAGACCTATGAAAAGTCATGGATTTTGATGTCTACTAACAGTCTGAGTAATCTTCTAACTAAATAAAGCAACCTGCTTCAGGCTTGACCTCATTTTCATATATACATTAGGAAAGCCAGTGATTGTAAACACAGATGGTCTGACACATCATGTCATGCTGCTGTCCTTGTGTTGGAACAGGCTAAATCTTGCATTGAGAATGAGGATTTTTATGTCAAACAAAGCAGTTAATTAAGAACAGATTTCAATATTTAATGACTACATAGTAGCTTATTAAAATATTTGTGCTAGTGTTTATGATGTTTGGTGGATTAAATGTTTGTTAACTGTAGAACGACTTGCATTGCTATTGCATCAAATCTGAGCCTTACCCCTGTGATGCTACAGAGGCTCCCTAGCCTAGAAAAACAGATTTAATCTTTGAGCATCACGGATGGTGTCTGGAGAACGCAGCATGATTTGGGAAGCAGGTTACAATCAGAAGGTACAAGGAGAATTTGAATAGATGATTTGGTAGTCTTTCTTGTAGGACTGCTACATCCCTAAACAGAAAACAACTGGGTAAAGTCTCTCTGCTTCCATCCTAGCGGAGCATCTTCTTCAATATTTAGCATTTGGAGGGTTAATGGCATCTGTAGCGATTCCCACTGCCACACGAGGATATACATATGTTCACAATCTACCTCAATTTCTCCCCTGAAATCATAGACTGAAGAAATGGGTGGGTTTTTTTCCTGAGCTTAAGGTATGAAGCCTGTTACATTTCAAACCAGAAGTGCACAGTTGCAATTTAAACAGATGGGGCTGCAATTTAAATAGATGGCCTTTTAACTTAGACCCTTGAAGAACCCACCCACTCTCTCCCTCTTCTAAACTGCGGCCAAGAGGGGCATTTCCTTCTCCTGCAACGCATACCTTGTCTTGGTATATAGTGAAGATCCCTCACTGTTTTCAAGCCATTGGTTTGTTAAGTGATAAAAATAGAAGACCACAATGTCTCTCCTCTTTCCACGATGAATTTTTTTCAACATTTCTCTTATTTTCTAGCAGCTCACTTAAAAAATGATAAACGAACGTCTCATCACTCTCTTCCTTTGGGACCTTTTCCTCTGGATGAAAGAAGGAATTTCACCATTCAGTTCCCTAAACGATGCTTCTTCTGAGGAAGTCATTGTGGCTTCAAACTCTTACATATGGTATTGTACATACATACTTAATGCTATGGTCCTGTGAGAGATGTTAGCAATTTATACCTCCATCTGCAATAAGTTATGACCACCTGCATCA